>NC_044556.1:100350053-100678303 GCF_007565055.1 Rhinopithecus roxellana | reverse complement strand
CTTAACGTTTGTCTTCGTTGATAAAGGGATGCCAACTCGGCTCTCCCAGATCACAGATATTATCTATCATCTTATGGCTGGGGAACCTGAGGCTCAGAGAGTTTAATTAATTTGTCCAAGGTCACGGAGTCAAGAAGGGAGAATGCTGGATTTGAACCCAAGTATATCTGACATTCTATATTCTAGCCTTTTCCCTCATTCTGATATTTTCTCTGAAAACCCCTGGGTTTATCCTGGCACTTTCACGTGTGTAAGTCATTTGTGCAGAAGCCAAGGTTTGTCTCCTGGGTAGGCGCTGCAATACCTCCTTGGTATTTGAAGTCAGTACATTATAGGAATAAATTGTGCTGTGTCTAGGCTTTTAAGTATCTAAATGATCGAGAGTTAGTGTTTTCTCAAAGGAGAAAACAGCATTATAAAACAAGATTACAAAGGCAAGGCTTAGTGTCTTAGAATCTCTCAGCCTCACAACCCAAAGAGCAGAAGAGAAAAAATGTCTCCAGCTCCAAAAGAACTAATGAGCTTTAAACGAAAGAGCTAGAGTCACATTTTCCCCTGAACTCCCATACATACATGAATATAAATCCGTTTTTTCTCTTGCAAAAAAAAAATTTTTTTTTAAGGAAAGAGCTGTCATTTTGCTAAGCAACACCAAAAGCTGATTATCTGGTGCCTGCTCTGGGTAAAAGGCAGAAAAGTCAAATGATGAAAAGATGCCACCTCATTTAACAACTAAAATATTACTACACAGTCGAGTAACTACCAAATAGGGTCCATTTAAACACCAACCTTAGTCCAATATCTTTTTTTGTTTGTTTGTTTGAGATGGAGTCTCACTCTTTTGCCCAGGCTAGAATGCAGTCGTGCAATCTTGGCTCACTGCAACCTCCGCCTCCCGGGTTCAAGTAATTATCTGCCTTAGCCTCCTGAGTAGCTGGAATTACAGGTGCCCATCACCACGCCCGGCTAATTTTTGTATTTTTAGGTCTCACCATGTTGGCCAGGCTGGTCTTGAACTCCTGACCTCGTCATCCACCTGCGCTGGCCTCCCCAAGTGCTAGGATTACAGGTGTGAGCCACCACGCCTGACTGTCCAATATCTTAATGTAACATCTCCTTGTCCTAGAGACAGGGTTTCACCATGTTGGCCAGGCTGGTCTCGAACTCCTGACCTCAAGTGATCCACCCGCCTCGGCCTCCCAGAGTGCTGGGATTACAGGCATGAGCCATCGCGCCCGGCCCTGGCTAATTTATTTTATTTATTGTAGAGATGGGCTAGAGTGCAGTGGTGCAATCATGGCTCACCACAGCCTTCAATTCCTGAGCTCCAGCAATCCTCCTGCCTCAGCCTCCCAAATACTTGGGAATGCAGGGACTCACTACCTCAAGGTTTTTAAAGGAAAAGAAGAGGCAGTTTCTAAATTGTTTGCCAAGATTTCACAATTAAATAATATAAGCTATTGATTGGCTATACATTCTCTGTATCACAAATTCCAGGAACAGGAAGACACTGGGTGAGGCAGCTAGTCAGGAACAAAATTACCTTAAACAACTGACCCCCAGGTATGGGGCAGGGGGAGGGCTGGAGGCAGGCATGACTGCAGTCTCACACTCCTGGCTCTCTGGTCCCCAGTACTTTACAGAGCTCAGAATGCTTGGAGCTATTTTTCTTCTCTCAAATCTGTAGGAGGAAAATAACTTTGAAACGACCAATCTGCTTTTTGTTCTCAGTTTCACTAATACTTTCCTCAGCCTTTTACTGTCTACCAAGCCAACCGCCTCTGCTCAGCTCATCAGAACCCTCATTCTATCCCAGCCTGGTGGCTCACGCCAGCACTTTCGGAGGCCGAGGTGGGAGGATCACCTGAGGTCAGGAGTGTGAGACCAGCCTGGCAAACATGGTAAAACTCTGTGTCTACTAAAAATACAAAAAAAAAAAAAAGAAAGAAAGAAAATTAGCTGGGTGTGGTGGTACACGTCTGAGAGGACTAAGCCCAGATTTTTGTTTGTTTGTTTGTTTGTTTTAATCTTGCCCAAATTCCTATCTAAGGGATCTGGGGAGTCATGCCCTACAAACCATAAATTCTCATCAGATGGGTTTTATTTAACCCTGTATATCATGACTTACTTTCCAATCTGACCCTGGCATGACAAGGAAGAATATCAAAATATTTTACCCCAAAACATGTTTCTCTGCCACATCTTGAAATGGCCCTGCAAAGCCATCCCTTGTGGGAAAAATCCACATTCTATAGAGAATCCTCTTTCCCCCTTTCTTTCGTTGTTCTTTTTTGTTTTCGTTTTTTTGAGACAGTGTCTCACTCTGTCGCCAGGCTGGAGTACAGTGGCAAGATCTTGGCTCACTGCAACCTCTGCCTCCTGGGTTCAAGCAATCCTCCTGCCTCAGCCTCCTGAGTATCTGGGACTACAGGTGTGCACCACCTCGACCCGTCTAGTTTTTGTATTTTTAGTAGAGACAGGGTTTCGCCATGTTGGCCAGGCTGGTCTTGAACTCCCGACCTCAGGCGATCTGCCTGCCTCGGTCTCCCAAAATGCTGGAAATACAGGCGTGAGCCACCGCGCCTGCCACCACCCCAACCCCCCGCCCTTTTTTTTCCTTCCTTCCTTTCCAGATCCAGGAGATAATCAACTAAGAGCCAGACACCCTTTTAGGTCCGATAAGAAACATTTTACAACCTGCTCTCTCTGGTCTGCTATCGGAGAGCTTCCCCTGCACAATAAAACTTGGTCTCCGCAATCCTTTATCTTAACCTGAACATTTCCTTTCTCTTGATCCCAGGATAAACTCAACCGTCAACCAGAAAATGTTTAAATTTACCTATAGCCTGGAAGCACCACCCCGCTTTGAGTTGTCCCGCCTTTCTGAACGGAACCAATGTATTTCTTAAATGTATTTGATTGATGTTTCATGCCTCCCTAAAATGTATAAAACCAAGCTGTACCCAGACCACCTTGGGCACGTGTTCTCAGGACCACCTGAGGGCTGTGTCACGGGACGTGGCCACTCATATTTGGCCGTCTCATATTTAAGAGAATAAATCTCTTAAAAAATATTTTACAGAGTTTGACTCTTTCGTCAACATGCCTGTAGGAGGCTGAGGCAGGATAATCGCTTTGAACCCGGGAGGTGGAGTTGCAGTGAGCCAAGATCCCATCACTACAGTCCAGCCTGGGTGACAGAGCAAGACTCCCTCTCAAAAAAAAAAAAAAAAAGAGTCGAGTACACCGTGGTGCCTGCCTGTAGTCCCAGCTCCTTGGGAGGCTGAGGCAGGAGGATCACTTGAGCCCAGGAGTTTGAATCTAGTCCGGGCAATATAGCAAGACCCTGTCTCTCTAAAAAAAAAAAGGAAAGAAAAGAAAATCAACTATTTACTGGGCTAACACAGGAGACATTTCTGGTCCTTGTTTTTATCTTATTTGGGGGGTATATTCTTTTTAGACACCAGCCAAAATCAGTAGGAAGTTGTAGGCAACCAACACTTGAGATTGCAATATTTTACCACAATTCAAACTTGAAATGGCTTCATTCAGGGATTCTTCCATTTTGATAGGGCACTCAGTGAGAGAAGGACTAGAGAAGAGGTGGGCGCCTTCCACCGAGGTTCACGTGTTGCTTCATTGGGCAGTACATCGACGGCAGCCTGGAAGTAGGTCTTTGTGTTTGCAACTGTGGACCGTGCAGGGTACCAGATTTCCGAAAGCAGCTTCTGTTTACTCCGGGATCCTACAAGTCACTGGTGTAATTTCTAACAGCCTGTAGGTATGAGGCTACAGAAAGACTCATGAAGGAGGAGAGCCCCCTGTTTGCAAAAGTCCAGGCCTATCTTTGGAAAATCAAGGCTGTGCAGGGTGAGGGCGTAAATGCTGCATGTGGAGGCTGTAACCGGGGATGTGGGAGGGCCCAGGCAGGAGGGCTGCGACTGCCGGCGGGGCGGAGAAGAGCGCGCCCAGCAGCCCCGCTCGCACCTCACGGTATTTTGGAGGCCCACGTGATTCCGCCTCATTGGCCGTCAGGGAGCTCCAGCCCCGAGGAGGCGGAGCCGCCACCGCCGTTGTAGTTCCCCAGTTTCCTCATCCGGCTCCCGGGTCCGACTGTAGCGCCCTACGGTCGTCTGGGATCAGAACTCCCAGAAGGCCTCACGCTCGAGGGCGTGACACTGCAGGGTGGGCGTTGCAGAGATGCAAATGAAGTCTCTGCGCCCAGCATCTGCGCGCCCTCACTGGGCTTCCAGGGGGCGGGGAAAAGCTTTCTCACCGCCGGACGGATTCCTCCTCCTCTGACCTCTGGACTCTCTCACCGCCTCGAACGTCACCTCGGATACCGCTCGAAGGGCAGCACGTTCCAGAGTGGCTGAGCAGGCGCAGGGCTGGGGACTGGGTTGCGTTGAAGCTGCTGGTCCTCCGGCCTGCTTGGGCAGCCTGTTTGGCGCCCAGGAAGTTACGGTGCTAAGAGGGGAACCATGGGGGAACCCCGGGGGTCCCCACCCAGGACCCCCAAGTCCAAACCAGCACCACAGGGTGGAAGCCGACTGTAACTGGGAAAAAGCAGAGCCGCTAAGGTGCTTTAATTTTGGCTAAGAAGATGAGCAGGAAAGACTACAGGCAAATCAATGGGATGAATGTCTGTGGATTATGCTGCAGCGTTTAAATCTGTCCTCCATAATTCTTTGTCTTTCATAAAGCTTTGATCGTTTTATCCCTTAAGTTACCTTCTGGGAGAATTCCTTGGCTTCGTATTTATTCCAGCTCTCTTGTTTGCTTTTCAGCAGTGCCCATCCTGCTGTTTTGCCCACCTCTTGAAGGTTTCTTTTTCTTTCAGTAGCTGTTTCTGTGTCCAAGATCTCTGGTTAATTCTTACTATTATTCTTATTCTTATTTTTAGATGGTGTCTTGCTCTGTTGCCCAGGCTGGAATGCAGTGGCGAGATCTTGGCTCACTGCAACCTCTACCTCCTGGGTTCAAGCGATTCTCCTGCCTCAACCTCCGGAGTAGCTGGGATTACAGGCGTGCGTCACCACACCTGGCTAATTTTTGTGTTTTTCGTAGAGACGGGGTTTCACCATGTTAACCAGGCTGGTCTCAAACTCCTGACCTCAGGTGAGGCCTGCTTCAGCCTCCCACAGTGCTGGGATTACAGGCGTGAGCCACCTCGCCCGGCCTGGCTTTCTTTTCATAACTGCCTGCTCTCATTTCATGCTGTGATATTCTTGCTTATCCCTATATGTATTTTAGTTACACTGATTTTCACTCTTTTAAACTTTTTTCCAAGTGCAGGTCCTCCTTTAGAAAAAAAAATGAGGCCGGGCACGGTGGCTCACACCTGTAATCCCAGCACTTTGGGAGGCCGAGGCAGGCAGATCACCTGAGGTCGGGAGTTTGAGACCAGCCTGACCAACGTGGAGAAACCCCGTCTCTACTAAAAATACAAAATTAGCGGGGCGTGGTGGTGTGTGCCTGTAATCCCAGCTACTCGGGAGGCTGAGGCAGTAGAATTGCTTGAACCTGGGAGGTGGAGGTTGCGGTGAGCCCAGATAGTGCCATTGCACTTCAGCCTGGGCAACAAGAGCCAAACTCTGTCAAAAAAAAAAGAAAGAAAGAAAGAAAAGAAAAATATATAAGGTTATTCTTTCTGTGTGTGGTTTTCCTCAAATGTTTGTGACTGGTTATGTCCCATTTCTGTACCTGAGATTCGTTGTTGGCCTGTTTTTCACTCTTTGCACAGATTTACCCCTCCCCCAAGTATGTGCAAAGAGAAGTGGGTGCTACAGGATTTAATTAATTTTTTTTTTTCCTTTTTGAGATGGAGTCTCGCTGTTGTTGGCCTGGACTGGTGTTCAATGGCGCGATCTCGGCTCACTGCAACCTCTGCCTCCTGGGTTCAAGAGATTCTCCTGCCTCAGCCTCCTGAGTAGCTGAGATTACAGGCACCTGCCACCATCCCTGGCTAATTTTTGTATTTTTAGTGGAGATGGAATTTCACCATGTTGGCCAGGATGGTCTCAAACTCCTGACCTCAGGTGATCCACCAGCCTTGGCCTCCCAACGTGCTGGGATTACAGGCGTGGGTCACTGAGCCCGGCCAATTTGTTTTTTATTTTATTTGAAGAGACAGGGTCTCACTCTTGTCACCCAGGTTGAAGTGCAGTGGCATAATCATAGCTCACTGCAGCCTCAAATTCTTGGGCTCAAGGGATCCTCCCACCTTCAGCTTTCCAAGTAGTTGGGACTACAGGCATGTGCCATCACACCTGGCTAATGTTTTAATTTTCTTTGTGAAGATGGAGTCTGGCTTTGTTGACCAGGCTTGTCTTCAACTCCTGGCCTCAAGTGATACTCCTACCTGAGCTTCTGAAAATGTTGGGATTCCAGGCACTGTAATCCCATAGTGAGCCACTGTGCCTGGCCCCCTTTTTTTTTTAATGAGAGAAGAGGCAGTATTTGTAGCCTAGTGGCTAGCTGGGGGCTCCCCGTTCCCCCTAGTGTGATAATCATTGGCATTTGTACCCGTACTCACAGATGGAAGCAGAGACCCCATTTTCTGTTTCCTGGAAGGTTGTATTTTGGTGAAACTTTTTGTTGTAGCGTCTCAGTTACCCTGTCACTCACTGGTCAGGTGTCTTATTGCTTCAGATATTTGCACAATAGACTGATTAAAATCCATCTCCGGCTACTTACAAACTATGACAGGTAGTGGAGCTTTGAAGGCTTTTGCTACAAGTCAAAGCCCTGGTTGTTAAAATTGTAGGAGAGGCTATTATGTAGCGTAGGCAGTGTGACAAATTGGCACCAATAGTTTGCAGGGGTGACAAACATCTGGAAGGTTCCCAGGAAGTGGTGGGTTTTGGGGGGGAAGAAAATGAGGGTGGGATTACCAGATTTAGGAGGTAATGAATAAAGCTTGAGAGGTAGGACCGGAGTCATGGATTTTTGTTGTTGGCTTGGCAGGAGTTGAGGTATGAGGGTGTCCTGGTGCGATACTGAAATAGATGGGATGCAGGGAGGTGGTAAAGTTGCTACTCCAAAATGAAGCCGGCATTCGAATTTGGGTATCAAGACACCACCAATATAATTCAGCTGAATTATCATATTTGTAGTTTTGTGTGTGTGCGCGCATGTGTGTGTCTCGTGGGTGTGTTATGGTAGCATGTGTCCCAAGCCCCACAGTGAGTTTATTTTATCCATAACCAGACCCAGGTCCTTTGGCTCCAGGTCTGCTAGTTGGGCTGACCATCCTATATGTCAGGTGCAAGACAACCACCAGTGAGAGGCAGATACTTTTCATTTCCCCTTGCGGACGGTGGACCAGCTCTATCAACTCTGACCAATAAGAGAAACCTGGCAAGCCCCTGGGACCGCATGCCCAGGGCAGAGTGTGCTGGTAGGAGACTCACAGGAGGCCAGCAGGAGGTGCCTCCAGTTGTTCTCCTTCCGTCACAGAAGGCGCTTTGAGGTGGAGCAGGGAGCAGTATGGAGGTGGAACAGCAACAGGCCTAGAGAAGACTGGAGCCATTGGAACGGGAGGGTTTGGTTGTTTTTGATTTTGCAAGTGTGTGTGCATGTGGATGTGTGTGCATGAGAGAAAATGCACTACATGTTTCTTTTAAATCTTTTTTTTGAGAAGAGTCTCTGTCACCAAGGCTGGAGTGGGGTGGCACAATTATGGCTCACTGCAATCTCCACCTTCCGGGCTCAAGGGATCCTCCCATTTCAGCCTCCTGAGTAGCTGGGATTACAGACATGTGCCAATTTTTTCCATATATATGTGTATACAAATATTTTATATATATATGTATGTGTACATATATTCTTTAGAGACCAGCTTTCGCCATGTTGCTGTTGCCCAGGCTGGTCTCGAACTCAAGCTATCTGCCTGCCTCTGCCTCCCAAAGTGCTGGGATTACAGGCATGAGCCACCATGCCCAGCCTAAATTTTTAAATCAGAAAACAGCATTTGGTTTTTGTCTGATGAGTTTTTTCTGTGATACCAAGAAATTCTATATGATTGTAAATGGAGTGCCAGTGCTGGAACCAAAGATTTGGAGAGGCAGATCCAAAGAGCTGTCTTCTTCTTTTTGTTGTTGTTGTTTTTGTTTGTTTGTTTTTAGATGGAGTTTCACTCTTGTCACCCAGGCTGGAGTGCAGTGACGCGATCTGGGCTCACTGCAACCTCCGCCTCCTGGGTTCCATTCATTCTCCTGCCTCAACTTCCTGAGTAACTGGGATTATAGGCATGTGCCACCATGCCCAGCTAACTTTTTTTTTATTTTTAGTAGAGACAGGATTTCACCATGTTGGCCAGGCTGGTCTCGAACTGTTGACCTCAAGTGATCCGTCCGCCTCGGCCTCCCAAAGTGCTGGGATTACAGGTGTGAGCCACTGCTCCTGGAGTAGGAGCTATCTTCTTAAGTGATGTAAACGCCTAGCCATTGGCAAGACTGCAATTCTAACAATACACTATGCCTGATGTAGTATTGGACTTGCTAAACTTGCCTCACTGTTTTTAACCTAATGGAATGAATCTTCATGGCATTAAGTGAAAAGGGCCCTGCTGCAATGCAGTGTGAGGAAGTTGTAGGCAGCTATGCCCTTTGGGGCCTTTGTGGGTGGTACTCTCCTGGCCTCCTGCTCAGGCCCACTGACTTGCCACTTCAGCAGCATTCAGCATGTACTCACTGTGCAACCTGTAGCAGTAAAAATAGCAACGGAGGTCAGTTAGGGGCGCTTACTCTATTCTGTTCCAGGCACTGTGCTGTCACCTGGGTCTAGAATGGTGAGATAAAAATTAAAAAAAAAAAAAAAGAGGTTTGGTCTCTATTTCCATGAAACTGAAGCCCCTCTGTTCTCTTTCCCATTCTGTCTTCTTGAATCTCTGTGCAAGTGCTTACAGGGTTGCAAGTGTCTGATTCTGTAAAGTGACTGCAGTGTCCTCAGTGTGCTCCTAAGTTTGGCTCTGCCTTGAAAAGGCAGGGCATTTCTCTTCTTTCCGTTCACCATCTATTTTGTACTCTGGTGGCGGTTCCTAGTTGCTGAAAGTTGTAATTAATCTGCAATGTCCGAGGTGTTATTTGTGAGAGAAGAGTGGGGAACCATGGAAGAAGAGCAAGTCCCCGGTGGTCCCTCTTACTCTTGGGGGTCGAGCATATTCCAAGAATGTGGCTAGTTCCCAAAGGTTAGTAGGCGTGCTGTGTGGAGTGGTCTGGCATTTAAAAGCAATGCTAACAGCCCAGTTATGTTAACTGACTTCCTGATGTTTTGCAATTCTGCAAAGCATCTTGTGCTGAATAAGATGGTTTGTGGAACAAAAGGGAGAATGATGGAAGAAGTTTTCCAGTCATCGAGTTTATTAAGTTTTTTTATTCTGAACAGCACTCATTAATCTCTAGCCTAGTCGATATGTTAGTTATAAAAATGGGCTTTCTTTAAACTGACATTTCTTGTTTTGTGTCCTCTTTTAGGAATGCAAATCATTCTAACTTTATCCCAAATTTATCTAACCCTGTCTAGTAAAGCCAACTTGAGAGTTTTATGGTTCTATAAACATTGAAGAAAAACAGTTGACTCATTCTAGTTACTTTTTATCCTGTGTACTTGCCAAAGAAAGGAGAAAGTAAATAGCAGAAATCTTACCACCAAGTACAAATTGCAATTTATGCCCAACTCAAAATCATCAGGCTCTTCAGAAGCCTTATTTCTTGTCATATCTCTATTATACCATACAGATTAAGGTAGTTACCAGACCCCAGTTGGTTCACTTATCAGAGTTCAGCTTACTGCTGGAAGTACAAATAGTTTATTATGCTTTTTTTTTTTTTTTTTTTTTGAGATGGAGTCTCATTCTGTCACCCAGGCTGGAGCACAGTTGTGCAATATTGGGCTCACTGCGACCTCTGCCTCCTGGATTCAAGTGATTATCCTGCCTCAGCCTCCTGAGTAGCTGGGACTACAGGCACACACCACCATGCCCAGCTAATTTTTTTTTTTTTTTTTTGTATTTTTAGTAGAGATGGGGTTTCTCCATGTTGGCCAGGCTGGTCTCGAACTCCTGACCTCAAGTGATCCTCCAACCTTGGCCTCCCAAAGTGCTGGGATTACAGGCATGAGCCACCCTGCCTGGCCGTTTTTTTTGGTTTTGGTTTTGTTTTGTTTTGGTTTGGTTTTGGTTTTTTTTTTTTTTTTTTTTTGAGATGGAGTCTCACCCTGTTGCCGAGGCTGAAGTGCAGTAGTACAATCTTGGCTCACTGCTGTCTCCGCCTCCCAGGTTCAAGCAATTCTCTGCTTCAGCCTCCCTTAGCTGGGATTACAGGTGCACACTACCACACTCAGCTAATTTTTGTATTTTTAGTAGAGATGGGGTTTCACCATGTTGGCCAGGCTGGTCTCGAACTCCTGGCCTCAAGTGATCCACCCACCTTGGCCTCCCAAAGTGCTAGGATTACAGGCGTGAGCCACTGCACCCGGCCGTTTGTTACACTTTCATCTCATTACCTTGACACTAATACAGAATTAGCTGATTCATTAGCTGATTCCTAGATCAGGAACCCACAAAATTTTAATAGCAAACAATACCCTTGATTGTATCATGAAACTGTAAGTGCCCAGAGCAAGCTTCTTAATTTGTACAATTACTTAACCACTATAATAAATGAACCAAGGCCATTGTCAAGCATATGTCAAGGAGAATCATTAACTACAGGAATTTCCCATTGCTTTTGGGGATGATAGCCTCCCCGCCTCCTTGAGCTGACAGGTTCCATTAGTTGGCTACACACATTTGGCTGCCTTGTGGACTTTTTGACAGCTGAATAGCAGACCTGTATTTAAGGCTTTGTAATCCTTTTTCATGATGCAAGAATGCCAGTTTTATCACCTTTCAGGTTGCTGCCCTCTTCAGGAAAGGTACTGACTCAGAGAGTATGAACCAGCTCTCCAAGAGAATTTTCAAAAGAACCAGCTCCAAGGTATCCACCTGAGATATCCTCCCAGACAAAACTGCAATTCTCAACAACATTTACCGTAAGTCTATAATATTTATAAGACAAGGATTTCCCCCTGCATACCGTAATGTCATACATACCCATATATGGAAGGATCACTCAACAGAGCAGCCCAATAAATGGAAGGAAGAATAGGCCAGGCGCAGTGACTCACACCGGTAATCCCAGTGTTTTGAGAGGCCGAGGCAGGCAGATTACTTGAGGTTAGGAGTTCAAGACCAGCCTGGCCAACATGGTGAAACCCCATCTCTACTAAAAATACAAAAAATTAGCTGGGCATGGTGGCGCACACCTATAGTCCCAGCTACTGGGGAGGCTGAGGTGAGAGAATCACTTGAACCTGGGAGGTGGAGGTTGCAGTGAGCCAAGATCACGCCATTGCACTCCAGCCTGGGTGACAACAGTGAGACCTCATCTCAAAAAAAACCCACAAACAAACAAACAAATGGAAGGAAGAGTAAACATGAAAATTCCGAGGAGTAAGCCTGCTAATACATGGACTCCATGAGAGCAAGGTCTTGGCCCGTTTCATTCACTGCTGTGTTACCAGCACCTAGAACAGCACCTGGCACTTTATAACCACTCAAAATCAAATAGCTTTGAATGAATCACTTTGGTCTTTGACAGTGAAGTTGTTGGTTAGCTTATGAGACTCAGGTAAGGGGTGAGATTTGTGTTGGGATTTCAAGAATGGAAGGAGCCAAACAGCAAAATTGAGAGGCTAAGACTCTAAAGGACACACTTTGGAGTGGGTATAAATTCATTTAAAAAAATTGTATTGATGTATAATAGATGTACGTAGTTTCAGGATACATGTGATAATTTAATGCATTCATATAATTTGTAAAGATCAAATTAACATACTTGGGGTATCCATCACCTTAAATATTTGTCTTTTGTTTATGCTCAAACCACTTGAATTCTTCTAGCTATTTTGAAATATACAATAGATTATTATAGACTTTATTTCTTTGATCAAACTGTATTTGTAGCCATTAATAAACTTTTCTTCACTCCCCACCCTTCCTTCCCAGTCTCTGGTAACCACTAATCTCCTCTCTACCTCCATGAGATTCACTTTGTTAGCTCACACATATGAGTAAGAACATGTGATATTTGTCTTTCTGTGCTTGGCTTATTTCACTTAGCATAATGACCTCCAGTTCCATCCATGTTGCTGCAAATGGCAGGATTATGGCTGAATAATATTCCATCGTGTAAATATACTATGTTATCTTTACCAGTCATCCATTGATGGGCACTTAGGTTGATTCCATGTTTTTGCTATTGTGAATAGTGCCTCCATAAACATGGGAGTGCTAACGTCTTTTTGATATATTGATTTCCTTTCTTTTAGGTATATACTCAAGAGTGAAATTGCTGGATCAATCATATGGTGGTTCTATTTTCAGTATTTTTTTTTTTTTTTTTTTTGGACACAGAGTTTTGCTGTTGTTGCCCAGGCTGGCGTGCAGTGGTGGGTTCAGCCTCCCAGGTTACAGTGATTCTCCTGCCTCGGCCTCCTCAGTAACTGGGATTACAGGCGCACGCCACCACACCCAGCTAATTTGTATTTTTAGTAGAGACAGGATTTCACCATGTTGGCCAGGCTGGTCTCGAACTCCTGACCTCAGGTGATCCACCCACCTTGGCTTCCCAAAGTGCTGGGATTACAGGAGTGAGCCACTGTGCCCAGCCTATTTTCAGTTTTTTTAGGACTATCCATACTGTTCTGCATAGTGGCTGTACTAATTTACATTCCCACCAACAGTATATGAGGAGTTCCCTTTCTCTGCATCCTCATCAGCTTCTGTTATTCCATTTTTGACAAAAGCCATTTAAACTGAGGTGAGATTATATCTCATTGTAATTTTGATTTGCATTTTTCTGATGATTATGAATGCAGTATTGCCTGATTTGGTCATATTAAGTGTTTGAAAGCCACTGTGTGTTTTAAATTTAAGTTTATAGCATATCTCAGTTTAGACTAGTTGTGGGCAGCTATGCCCTTTGGGGCCTTTGTGGGTGGTGCTCTCCTGGCCTCCCGCTCAGGCCCACTGACTTGCCACTTCAGCAGCATTCAGCCACTTTTCAGGTGTTCACTAGCCACGTGTGGCTACTGGCCACGGTATGGGACAGTACAGGTCTAGATAGTCCACATATTCTTCTATTCAAAAGATGTTGTTCTGAGTTATTCTTCGTCTTAATTTCAATTAAGTCAATTAATTAAGTGGTGGTAATAACTCAATCATGGAATCATGGTTTTTTTTGTTTGTTTGTTTGGTTTTTTTTTTTTCGAGAGAAAATCTTGTGCTGTCACTCAGGCTGGAGAGCAGTGGACTAATCACAGCTCATTGTAACCTCCAACTCCTGAGCTCAAGCGATCCTCCTGCCCCAGCCGCCAGAGTAGCTGAGACTACAGGTGCCTGCCACCATGCCTGGCTAATTAAATTTTTTTTTTTTTTTTTTTTTTTTTTGTAGAGACGGGGTCTTGCTATATTGATCAAGCTGGTCTTAAACTCCTGACCTCAAGCTGTCCTCCTGCCTTGGCCTCTTAGAGTGTTGGTATTACAGGCATAAACCACTGAGCCCAGACCTGGAATCATGTATTCTAAACCTAACAAGGCAGGTTGTTGCACTGCCCATGTCTCTGCCAGAGTGCTTGCATGTTGTTGTTTTTACTGTTTTAATACTCCTCACTTACTGTGTGTTTGATAAAAGAATTAATGAAATGTGTGGCTGCAAAAAACAGGATGAGTCATGACAAAGACTCTCTCCTTTAACCAATCACCAACTTTGGGCTCTGTCCTTTGTCCAGTGACTCTACCCACTTAATCCAGTTTTAGCAAGAATCCTGCCACGTCAGTTTAGTGAAAATCCTTCACACTTGCTATCTGATCATCCTTTTTGTTTTTGTTTTTGTTTTTGAAACAAGACTCAGTTTTTAGTAGAAACGGGGTTTCTCCGTGTTGTCCAGGCTGGTCTCCAACTTCTGACCTAAAGTGATCCGCCCCACTGGGCCTCCCAAAGTGCTGGGACCACAAGTGTGCGCCACCATGCCCAGCCTATCTGATCCTCCTTGATAGCTGATCAAATTCCTTATCCCCCACCCTCAATATCTTGTCACCCTTGCCTGCCTTACACAATCATCCTGCCAAGGTGGTTTAACCAGAATCCCAACTTATCCCTGGTGTTTTCTCTCAGTAATTTTCAATCCACTGACACTTACCATACTCCTTGGCTATAAATTTCCACTGGTTCTTGTATTCAGGGTTGAGCCCAGTTACTCTCCCTTACTACAAAACCCCACTGTCAAAGCCCACCTTGAATAAAGTCTCCCTTACCACCTTTAACGAGAGTTGTGACTCATTCTTTCTTTACAAGTCAAAAGGTCAAAAGGTTGTTAATGGAAAAATGTGACTGAAACATGACCTCCTATAATGGACATTTGTTGAGTTTGCTAAACCAATATACTTTTCCTGTCCCTGTGGGGTACTGCCATCCCCAGTTGCAGGCGGTCTTAGTAGAACTAAGTGAATGTGGACAAGTGAATCAGAGTAGGCCGAAATTAAAAGTTCTGAAACTGAACCTTGAGAATTCAAACTAAGAATGAAAAGGGACTGTTGGTGTTCCATTACTCTGATGATCCATTGATTCTTGCTTTCTTGGTCCCTAGATCTACCAAACTTCCTTTCCTTTTTTTGTTTTATTTTTTTTAGAGACAGAGTCTTACTCTGTTGCCCACACTGGAGTGCAGTGGCTCCATCATAGTTCACTGCTGCCTCAACCTCCCAGACTCAAGTGATTCTCCCCCTCAGCCTCCTGAGTAGCTGGGAGTACAGGTACATGCCACCATATCCAGCTAATTAAAAAAAAAAATTATAGAGACGGGGTTTCACTATGTTGCCCAGGCTGGTCTCAAACTCTTGGGCTCAAGGGATCCTCCTACCTTGGCCTCCTAAAGTGTTGAGACTACAGGTGTGAGTCACCTTGCCCAGCCACTTCCTGCCTTTCTGAAGGTAATGACCACTTGTTTGAGTCTATTGTTTGCAGAATGTCTCTATAATGACCTGTGTGGGCCAAGGTGTGGAGTATATGGTAAACCTCTGTAAGTCTTAAAAAGATGCCTTTGTCCCTGCTGTACATGACCATTCAAGATAGAAGGTCTGGGTGTGGGTGGGAGATGATTGTAAAAAGGTGAAGTTCTAGCTACTGGGTAGGCTCACTGAGCGTGTGACGGTGGGGGAAGAGCAACACTCAGGTACCTGGGGAGGGAACACCCTTGACCCCGAGTGGTACTGGGGAGGGATTGACATTAACGATCTTTTGCCTTTCAGAAATGTACCTGAAGCCATCCTCACGTAGGAAAATGCCCTGGTGCGGGTCTCCTAAACCCTGACAAGCCCTTTACATTTAACTGACTGTTGTATCTACCATCCCCTGCCAGATAGCTCTAACCATGGTTTGTTTGTTGTGCCTCTTCATCAGACCTAAAAGGCCACTGCAGGGGATGGCCCAACTCCTGCACCTCCCACACAAAACACCTGTCAACACCTATGGTCATCTTCCCCACCCCTGTTTCTGTAGATGTTGCTTGGCCATCCCTTGGGTAGATGAACACTGCCTGGTTGGTGACATGGGCCAACTGGATAAACTGGACTTGAAGCAAAACAAGGACTCAATTACTCAAACTAAGCTGGGAACTCTAGGGTTTTCCAGCCTGCCAGGAAGCCATATTGGAGGCAGTCAACCTATGCCCTTCAACTGATATGGGTCTTACTTGGGGGATGCCAACAATTGTTAGTTTTTGGTCCCTGACACTGCACTTCTGGTGTGGAAGCCATGCATTCATTTGGCTTCCTTCCAAAATACATGGATTTGCATTTTAGGGGTCGGCCTAAGAGACCTTAAGAGTATTTAAGAAAACACCATGAGGGAATTAAATACTAAGATAACTGCAGAGATCTCTCCAAAATGAGGCTATTCTTGGTGTCTTGGTGGAACTTCCAGGGGGATAACTGACCCATTTTATTTATTTATTTATTTTTGTTATTTATTTTTTTATTTTTTTTGAGACAGAGTCTCACTCTGCTGCCCAGGCTGGAGTGCAGTGGCACGATCTCAGCTCACTGCAACCTCTGCCTCCCAGGTTCAAGTGATTCTCCTGCCTCAACCTCCTGAGTTGCTGGGATTACAGGCGTGTGCCACCACACCCAGCTAATTTTTGTATTTTTAGTAGAGACAGGATTTCACCACGTTGGCCAGGCTAGTCTTGAACTCCTGACCTCAGGTGGTCTGCCTGCCTCAGCCTCCCAAAATGCTGGGATTACAGGTGTGAACCACCACACCTGGCCAACTGACCTCTTTTAATGCATACGTTACAGGCTGTTTTCTCTACTATGGGAGTCATCTAGTTAGAAAAAATGGTACAAATTTGTCCCTGACTTTAATTATCACCACTTTGGACCTGTCAGGTCAACCTCGACCCGTCAGCCGGGTGTCAGAATTGCTCCCGATTTCTTCCTTGTGGGCCAAGGCGGAGACTGTGCCTCACTAATAATTATGCTGCACCTGAGCTAATGCCTCAAACCTCGTGGACAGGTCAGTGCAGAACCTTAGTGATAATGATGGTTTACGAGATTTGTTTAGCTGGGTCGGTCCAGGATCTTGGGGGAAATGGTTGAGGTCAATACTGTAAGTTGGCCTCATCCTGCTGCTTGGGTCCTGTGGATTCTAGTTTTAAATGCTGAGTCAGATAAAATGAATACATTCGGTCCCAGCTTCTATTGGTCAGAGCAATCAAGGTGGCTGACAAAGTGGCTAACTTATAACGAAATTCACCAGAAGCCAAGAGTGTAGAAATAAGAAATGGATATTGTTTGGAGACAATTCTCCATCAGTTGCTCCATTTCTGCACATTCTGTAAGCAGAGGCACTGAAAGCCTTTGTTCTAGACTCTATTTTCAGTGATGTTAACATAGTAAACATTCCTGGACTATAGAGGGAATGTCTCTTTCCAAAGCAGAGGGCAGATTTGTTTACTGCCTAGTGCAATGAAGATCATGTCACCCTCTAGGGAAAGATCAGACAGGCTTACTGTCAAAAAAAAAATTTTTTTTTTTTTTTGAGATGGAGTCTCACTCTGTTGCCCAGGCTGTAGTGCAGTGGCATGATCTCGGCTCACTTCAACCTCCATCTCCCAGGTTCAAGTGATTCTCCTGTCTCAGCCTCCCAAGTAGCTGGGATTACATGTGCGTGCCACCACGTCCTGCTGATTTTTTATTTTATTTTATTTTATTTTATTTTATTTTATTTTATTTTATTTTATTTTTGTATTTTTAGTAGAGATAGGATTTTACCATGTTGGCCAGACTGGTCTTGAATTCTTGACCTCAAATGATCCACCCACCTCAGCCTCCGAAAGTGCTGGGATTACAGGCATGAGCCACCGCACTGGCCTGCTGTCAATTTTAAAAGGCTTGGGTTCCCAGTGCTCAGAGTTCCTCACTGTCATGCAGACCTACTGCATGTGCAGCTTCCACCTGAGCTGCTCTCTGTTATGTGGGGAGCCAGAGGAACTGACATGAATAGGAAGCTCGTGCTGCCTGCTGTGCTATGAGGAATAAAGTTCTTTATTTCTGACTTCAACACCTTGTGCTTTCTGTCAGCATCCAAGAAACTATGGCAGCCTAGCTTCTTTACCAGCAGGTTGGGCAAAGTCTCAGACCCTTCACAGTTCTTGATATAAGGTCAAGTAAGTAGTTGAATTTCCAAAATGGAGTTCACAGGAATGGCCTGGGAATCAAATGTCCTGGAACATCCCTAATTTGCAGACAAAGAGCCTGAACCTTAGGCATAAGCAGCCTATCCAATATTGTGGCAAGGTTACAGCAGAGCTGAAGCTGGAGCCAGGTCTATATGTTTACTGGTTAAGACTGAATGTGAAGTCAGACATTCTGGATTCAAATCTTGGTTCTTCTTTTTGCTACTTCTTGTTCCGTGTCCCTGTTTCACAATTGATGAAATTGAAATAATAATAGTACCTGCTTTAGGCTGGGCATGGTGGCTCACACCTGTAATCCCAGCACTTTGGGAGGCTGAGGCGGGTGGATCACTTGAGGTCAGGAGTTCGAGACCAGCCTGGCCAACACAGTGAAACCCGATCTCTATTAAAAATACAAAACTTAACTGGGCTTGGTGGCAGGCGCCTGTAATCCCAGCTACTCAGGAGACTGAGGCAGGAGAATCGCTTGAACCTGGGAGGCAGAGGTTGCAATGAGCTGAGATCATGCCACTGCACTCCAGCCTAGGCAACAGAGCAAGACTCCGTCTCAAAAAAAAAAAAAAAATAGTACCTGTTTCAAAGGGTTGTTCTGAGATTTTTGTCAGGCATTTATCACAATACTTGGTGTGTGCACACACACGGAAATGCCTGGCACCCAAAAACTGTTCCCTCATATTAGGATAACTTATCACTGCACTTTGCACCCAATATCGATGGACTCTTTTGTCAAGAACTCATTAAAACAGAGTTGTCCTAAGAAGAACTGGCACCTGGAGCCCTGTGAGAAACTGGCACCTGGGAGGGTTTATCTTGGCTGTGCCTCCTGATTAGAAGGTGGCATAACAGGCCTCAGAGAAATGGCTCACCCCTTCATGACCCAGTCTATCAGGAAATTTCTCAGAGGTATTAAAGCCGAATCTTCCAAAGACCACCAGAAACAGGCCTGCAGCCTGATCAAATCGAACTTTTTAACTCGGTACAGTGAGCGGGACATTCCATAGGAACCATAGCATCCTGCTCGAAATGAGGGAGAAGAAATGCATCTTTAGCAAGGTTTAGGATCCCACTGTAGGAGTCTGAGGCAGATCTAAGGGAAGCAGAGATCAGTTCTGGATTGGTTGTGGTATCTAAAGTGGGGTTCATAGAAGCAGGGATTAATCACGATGTGGGTGCTGTCGTAAACCCTTTCCAGTTGGGTATCCCCAGTAACAGACAAGATTCGCAAAGCAGGTCTGGGGGCATCATTGGTGATATACCAGTAGTCAATCAAAGAGGGGATCTTTGTGATCCTTATGGCATTTCAAACTGCAGCATGACCTTAGAGCAGCAGTCCCCAACTTTTTTGGCACCAGGGGCCGGTTTCGTGGAAGACAATTTTTCCACGGACAGCGTGTGGGGTGGCAGGGAGGAGGGTTTCCAGATGAAACTGTTCCACCTCAGATCATCAGGAATTTGATTCTCATAAGGAGCAGGCAGCCTAGATTCCTCGCATGTACAGTTCACAATAGGGTCCGTGCTCCTATGAGAATCAAATGTGGCTGCTGATCGGACGGGAGGCAGAGCTCAGGTGGAAATGCGTGCTCACCTCCGGCTGTGCAGCCCGGTTCCTAACAGGCCACAGACTGGTACCAGTCGGCAGCCCGGGAGTTTGGGGACTTCTGCCTTAGAGAAATGATGATTCTTGTGACCTTTGCAACTGGTCTCTCTGCCTGTCCTCCGAGCCTGATTCACAGCAGAGCCACTTTTTCCTTTTGCAGTTCAAACTGATTTCCACTTTCAGTGCCGACAGATTGTGACCCTCTCAGAGTTAGCGTGTTGTCCACTAGAATTTAGCAAGTTTGTTTGCACAATTGTGGAAACTGCCAAAGCTCCAGAGTCACTGGTCTCTGCACCCAGCCTCTGTTGGTGTTCACGAGTTAGGGAACCCTAGTCTTGTTCACATCCTGGGCTGCCACCAATGGGTTCATATACATTGGCTTGTTTTATTTTTAAAATTTAATTGCTTATATGTGTGTTTATATGTGTGTGTATGGGGTGTGTGTGTGTGTGTGTGTGTGTGTGTGTATTTTTGTTGTAGAAATGGGTCTCATCAAGTAGCCCAGGCTGGTCTTGAATCCTGGCTTAAAGCGATCCTCCCACCTTGGCCTCTCAAAATGCTGAGATTATAGGTGGGACCCACCATGCCTGCCCTTATGTGTGTGTTTAAATGGTAATGATAGTGAGAGCCCTTAGTTGGGCTTTCAGTGAAAATGCAGCAGAAGCTGCACCTAGAAGTTACTAATGAAACTTTTAAGAACTCCCAGTTGGTATGAGGCTAAAGAGTGAAAGAGAGAGAAGCACTTCTGCCTCTATTATTTGAAAGTCTTGGCCAAGTGCCAGGGCTCTGTGTGGTCCCAGGACAGGCTAAATTTTAGTTAAAGAACTTTGGGGACTCCATGCAGGGAGGTCCTCCTAAGCCTCATTTACTTGGGCTGTTCCAGGAGCAAACCTTAGTTTAAGGCCGAGGCTTGGGAAGGAGGAGCAGCAGGCCAGGGTACAAAGAGCAGGACCACACCTCAGACCATGTGGCACAAGAGGACAAGGCTGGGTGCGATGGCTTGGGCCTGTAATCCCAGCACTTTGGGAGGCCAAGGCAGGCAGATCACTTGAGCCCAGGAGTTCAAGACTAGCCTGGCCAACATGGTGAAACCCCATCTCTACTAAAGATACAAAAATTAGCTGATGTGGTGGTGCACAGCTCTAATCCCAGCTATTCGGGGGGCTGAGGCAGGAGAATCACTTGAACCTGGGAGGCAGAGGCTTCATTGAGCCAAGACTGCACCACTGCACTCCAGCCCGGGCAACAGAGCAAGACTCCATCTCAAAAAAGAAAAAAAAAAAAAAAAAGGGCATACTCTGGCCAGGCTGGTACCTCCTCCAGTGGTCTCAGCTCTTCAAGTGTGGTAGTGCCTTTGGCCCCTATAATGGGCTGTGCAGTACCTCAAATCCACGGAAGAGAAAAGGCTGGCTAACATAACTTATTTTGGGCTAAGAAGAAAAGCAAGAAGCCAGTCTTTACTTATGACAGTCACATAAGCTAAGCAACTTGGGAATGATGGAACTCGAGGATCTGTCCCTCCTATCTTTTAATTTTTCTCTCATAAGTTGCCTCTCATTGTGTGTTGTATTCTCGAAGAAGTCCTTCACTTGATATTCTATCTAGTTTACTGATTTGCTCTTGGACTGTGTCTTATCTGCTGTTCAGCCCATCTGTTGAATTTTTTACCTTTAAAAGCTATTTTTCTCATGTAAAACCTTTTCTTATCATCCAGTCTGCATTCTGCAGGTGTTATTGACTCTTAGCCCTCCGAAAATATTAACTATAGTTATTTTAGAACCCCCTTCTGCTTTGTTAAAGTCTCCTCAGGTATAGAGATTACTGTCTCTCAGGACGTTGGTTTTCCTCAAATGTTTGTGATTATTGATTATTAACAAATCTAAGTTTGAGAGTTCCTAATAACTTGATATCTTACTGTCCACATCATTGTGGGAAAAACTGTTGTCTAAAGGCAGACCCTCCATGTGCTGCTACCTAGCTCAAAGAGAGGCATGGAGCATTCTGGCTGCATTTTCCTCATCTCTATGATGTGATGAGAGGATGATTTAATATGTCAAAACATTGAATTTTTATAGTCTCTTCATAGCTGAGACTTAGGCATATATTCTGGGAATGTCAAATAACATAAAAAATATTAAGCATTAAATTTTTTACAGAAACCACTATTTTGCATAGTGGTTTTTAGTGGCAAATCTTATCATAAAATAAGATTTTTTTATGTTGTCAAAGATACAAATAATTAAAAATATATATTTTTAAAAATTAGCTGGGTGTGGTGGCATATGTCTATAGTCCCAGCTACTCAGGAGGCTTAGGTAAGAGGATTACTTGAGCCCAGGAGGTGGAGGTTGTAATGAGCCAATATTGCACCACTGTACTCCTGCCTGGGTGACAGAGCAAGACCCTGCCTTGAAAAAAAATCTATATATATTTAGATAGATAGATAGAGATAGATATAAATAATTAATTTTTTAAAACTTATGTTTTAGATATAAGAGTAGGTTGCAGATAATCATATCACATATTCTTTCTCATTTCCAAACTCATACTTAAAATAGCAACAAAAGGACCACCTCTCATTCTAGCTTTTCCTCAAAGTTTTTGTAATACTGACCCTTAAAAACACATTATCTGAATACTGGCAAAATGCAATTAATAGTTTAAATCCTATTAGTACCATCAATACCTGGAGTAATGGGTCCACATAAAACTGTATTTTTTTTTTTAAGTGGAAAAAGTTGAGGTCAAATGTCTTTAGTTTATTCAATTTTGACTTCTCAGCATTCTTCAGGTAAATAACTAAGGGTGCATAGAGTTATCCAAAGCTAAAATGTGTTCTTATGGAAAAGTATGATATGAAGGTGTATAAGACTTGAACTAACAGAATTAGAATATTATATTCCTATTTTACATTATTGAACTTCAGATGAATTAATCATCTTTTCTTTTCTTCTCTTTTTTTTTTTTAGATAAAGTCTTGCTCTGTCACCCAGGCTAGTGGGCAGTGGTGGGATCTTGGCTCACTGCAACCTCCACCTCCCATTTCAAGCGATTCTACTACCTCAGCCTCCTGAGTAGCTGGGATTACAGGAGCCTGCCACCACGCCTGGCTAATTTTTGTGTTTTTAGTGGAGATAGGGTTTCACCATCTTGGCCAGGCTGGTCTTGAACTCCTGACCTCGTTATCCGCCTGCCTCGGCCTCCCAAAGTGCTGGGATTACAGGCGTGAGCCACCGCGCCCAGCCTGTTTTCTTTTATAATATCCCCATGATGATAGTAAGCTTATTTCAAGGACAGGCTATGATAGTATCAGACCTCACCAGACTTTAAAATACAATATTTCCCTTTATAAAAATTTCCATTTTCCTCTTTCCTTAAGACAAGAAGAAATTTTTTTTTTTTCTTTTTTTGAGATGGAGTCTCATTCTGTTACCCAGGTTGGAGTGCCATGGTGCCATCTCAGCTCACTGCAAACTCCACCTTCCAGGTTCACGCGATCCTCCCACCTCAGCCTCCCAAGTAGCTGGCATTACAGGCCCATGCCACCATGCTTGGCTAATTTTTTGTATTTTTAGTAGAGACAGGGTTTCGTTATGTTGGCCAGACTGATCTTGAACTCCTGACCTCAAGTGATCCACCTGTCTTGGACTCCCAAAGTGTTGGGATTACAGGCTTGAGCCACTGTGCCTGGCCAACAACAGGAAATTCTGTAAAACTAGACAAAATATATAGGGCAATGGTTTCAAGGCACTAGGCAAAAGCAACATAGACTGCAATCCCTGAGAGAAGGGAAACTCAGACAACGACTTCTACAGTTGCCCAGCACTCTCTCTAGGAACAATTTCCTGACTGCATTGCAGGAACCTGGAACCCAAGCATAGCCTGGTGGTCCCATGTAGCTGAGGAGGGACTTTAGAGTTTGGGGCTATTGATATGACTGAATTCTGCAGAGCAGGACACTAGAAAAGAAGGAACTGCACGGTGAACAAAGGCAGAGTTGTGTGTGGGAGTTTTCTGAAAATCCTTGCCAGGCAGAAATCTGAATGGGTTTCCTGCACATCTTTGGCAGAGGGATGGGATTTATATGCACATGGAAAGACAAATCAAGGATTATCTGATAGTGGCTGCTATGGGGTTGAGAGTGGAACAGAGATATTAGAGGTTAAGAGTTGCTGGAAGACCAAGTTCTGGCCCTGTTAGTTAATGACTTTTACAACACCTGATGCATCAATATAAAACAACAGAAATCCCATACCTTAGGAATAAAGGCCATGCTCTAGAACATGGGTTGGCAACCTTTTTCTGTAAGAGGCAAGATAATAAATGCTTTAGGCTCATGGGACTAGAAAATATGATCACTAGATGGCCCAGATGTCAGATTTCATCAAAGGTATTAAAACAGCTAGTATAAATGTCCCATGACTTAAAGGACTTAAAGGAAAAAATCATTTTATAAATAAACAGATTAGATAAAAAATATCTGCAGAGAAATTAAAATTACAAAAAATAAACAAACAAAAAAGTTAAAGCTAAAAAGTATAACTGAGCTGAGAACAGAGGTTCTGTTCTATAAAGTCATTTTTTTTTTTTTTTTACTTCCTCCTCCATTCTTCTAATTCTCTCTCTCTTCTGGCCTCATCTGGTGCAGGTAGTATATATGCAAGCACATGGAGGGATGCATGGCTAGGATTTAGGTGCCCCTGGATTCTCTGCAGCAAAGGGCTACTTCCTCTTTGGTTGCTCTGTTCTCATTGTGCTGGAGCTCTTCACGCTATTAAAATAATTTTTTAAAAAAAATCCCAAGTTGGGCACAGTGGTGCATGTCTGTAGTCCCAGCTACGCAGGAGGACTGAGGCAGGAGCATCCTTTGGGCCCAGCAGCTCAAGGCCAGGCTGGGTGAAATAGAGACCCATCTCAAAAATTAGAAAACATCCTCTTTAGTGCAATAGATTTTGTAATGTTTGATTACAAATCTGATATAACAACCTCTTATTAAGAGAATAAAGAAGGAAGCATCTCCCTTTCTCAACTTCCAATACTCAGAAAATGCAATGTTAAACTGACTCAAAGTTTTAAATGACCCATACTATAGTTTCCTCATCTTCAAAAGCTTTATAACTTTGGAGAGGCCTCATGTGTTCTGCCTATTTCTCCTTACTTTAGTGAGCTTCAATTCAGGAAAGGCATCTTCCCCTAAGTGAAAATGTGTTGAAAATAGTTAACATCATTACTAAAAGCTTTATGTAAATTACACTGAAATTATTTATTTATTTATTTTTCGAGATGGAAATTCACTCTTGTTGCCCAGGCTGGAGTGCAATGGCACCATCTCGGCTCACCGCAATTTCCGCCTACCAGGTTCAAGCAATTCTTCTGCCTCAGCCTCCCAGGTAGCTGAGATTACAGACACACACCACCATGCCCAGCTAATTTTTGTATTTTTAGTAGAAACGGGGATTCTCTCTCACCATGTTGGTTAGGCTGGTCTCGAACTCCCAACCTCAGGTGATCTGCCTGCCTTGGCCTCCCAAAGTGCTGAGATTACAGGCGTGAGCCACTGTGCCCAGTCTTGCACTAAAATTATTTCACTTAAATATGTTTATAAATTATAGATCTTCATGGAAATGACTTTCGAAAATGACAGACACACATAGCACTTGCATCAATGTTTTCAGTGTAAAAGAAAATATACATGAAAATAAAAGTAGTAAGGTGATAATAAATCCTATAATGTTACATTTGAATTGGGACTAGCAATATGAATTCACGTGCACTGAAAGGATCTAAAAGTAGTGATATCCTTTAGCAATATCAAATAGCAAGCAGATTGGTATTTCTAAATACCATTTTTACCTATGAAGAAATGACAAATTCAAGGTCTAGATCAACAAATACTGTATTGCAGATAAGCCTGCAACTTTTGTGCCAGAAAGCAAGGAAGCTATAAAATACGGTGAACACAGCTGACTTAAAGGGACTCTCACTGGTGAAAGAGTCAAGTTGAGCATCAAAAAGAATAATGACTACAATTCCTGAATGATATTCCATTGCATGTATCTACGACATTTTGTTTATTCATTCAGCTATTGATGGAGAATCGGGCTGCTTCCACTTTATTTTTTTTATGGAATCTAGCTCTGCTGCCCAGGCTGGAGTGCAACGGAATGATCTCGGCTCACTGCAAACTCTGCCTCCCGGGTTCAAGCGATTCTCCTGCCTCAGCCTCCTGAGTAGCTGGGATTATAGGCACATGCCACCAGGCCCAGCTAATTTTTGTATTTTTAGTAGAGATGGGGTCTCACCATGTTGGCTAGGTTGATCTCAAACTCCTAACCTCAAGTGATCCACCTGCCTCGGCCTCCCAAAGTGCTGGTATTACAGGTGTGAGCCACTGCACCCAGCCTGCTTCGACTTTATGACTATTGTGTATAGTGTTCCCATGCATGGACAAATATCTGTTTGAATCCCTGCATTCAGTTATTGGGAGGTGTGTTTCACAATGGGCAGGTCTATGCAAACCTACCCCAAAGTCCAAGGAAGCTGAGAGGCTCAAGAGGTGGACAAATCCAGTTTCTTAGAAAGAAACATTTAATAGAGATTTGTGAGAAGAAGCTATGTTTGTGTCTCCCGCAGCAGTGAGACAAGATGGTAGATCCCTTCACGGTTACCCCCAGACCCAGGGATTATATACCACAGGGGAGGGGCATCTGTGCTTCAGAGGGAATGGGTAGGAATTTGCCCTGATTTACGGTGAGTAGGTGGTCTTACACAAGGGGCAATAGACAAATTGGAAATCTCAGAGGCCTTCCCAGATTTGGAGTTAATCAGAAGGTAATGTGGCATATGAGCATCTAAGATGGAGTTGCTTCAGCCTGCACAGGGTATATATTCAGAAGTGAAATTGCTGAATCATGTGGTGAAATTGCTGAATCATGTGGTAATTCACTTTTTAATTGATTGATTTTCATATGCTGCACCATCCTTGTATTCCAGGAAAAAAAAAATCCCATTTTCTCGAGGGGTATAATCCTTTCGGTATGCTGGTGAATTTGGTTTGCTAGTATTTTGTTGAGTGTTTTTTACATTAATATTCATAAGGATTATTGGTCAGTAGTTTTCTTGTATTGTCTTTGTCTGGCTTTGACATTAAGGGTAATGCTAGTCTCACAGAATGAGTTAGGAAGCATTCCTTCATTTTCAATTTTTAGGTTATCCAATTTGTTGGGATAATAGTTGTTCGTAGTACTCTCCTGTAAATCATCAGTACTTACATTCCCACTTTCGTTTCTGGTAGTAGTAATTTGAGTCTTGTCTCTTTTCTAAGTGTATCTAAAGGCTTATAATTTTGTTCATACTTTCAAAGAAAGAACTCTTGGATTTTTATTTTTTAAATTGTTTTTCTATTCTCTATTTTATTTATTGCTCTTCTAATATTTATTGTTTCCTTCCTTTTGCTAGCTTTGGATTTAGTTTGTTCTTCTTTTTCTAGTTTCTTAAGGTGTAAACTTAGGTTGTTGTTGATTTGAGAGTTTTTTTTTTTTTAATGTAAGCATTTCCAGCTACATATTTTCCTCTTAGCACTGCTTTCACTGCATTTTATAAGTTTTGATATGCTGTATTTTGATTTTCACTTTCATTAGTCTCAAGATGTTTTCTAATTCCTGTTGTGATTTCTTCTTTGACCTTTGGTTGCTCAAGACTGTGTTAATTAATTTCCACATATTTATAAATTTTCCAGTTTTACTTCTGCTATTGATTTCTAGTTTAATTCCGTTGTGATCAGAAAAGATGCTTTGTTTGATTTCATTCTTTTCAAATTTTTAGGACTTGTTTGGTGACCTAATATATTAACGTATACTAGAGAATGTTCTATGTGCACTTGAGTAGAATATATATTCTGCTGTTGTTTGGTGGAATGTTCTATGGATGTTTTTAGAACCAGTTGGCCTGTGGTGTCGTTCAAGTCTTCTATTTTCTTATTGACCATCTGTCTGATTGTTCTATCCATTATTGAAAGTGATGTACTGACGTGTTTTACTATTATTGTAGAGCTGTCTATTTCTCCCTTTAATTCTATCAATGTTTGCTTCATATATAGGAAATTTGATATTTATTGCATACATATTTATAATTGTTATGTTTTCTTGGTGAATTTAAACCTTTATTATTATTCAATATTCTTCTTTGTCTCTTGTGACAGTTTTCTACTTAAAGTCTATTTGTCTATTTTTTTTTAGTATAGCCACCCCTACTGTCTTTTGGTTACTATTTGCATGGAATCTTTTTATCCTTCCATTTTCCGTCTATGTGTGCCCTTAAATCTAAAGTGAATCTTCTGTAGAGAGCAGATAGCTGGATCCTGTTTTGTTTATTTGTTTTAAATCCATTTTGCCAATCTCTGTCTATTCACGTGCAGCAGGATAATTAAGGAATCAGAGAGATCAAGGGGTTGAGGAGGAATTATTTAATTATTTAGGTGTACCAACTCAGTCAGATTAACATCCAAAGGACTGAGCCTCGAACAAAGAGTCTGGTTACCTCCTCTTAAGCATTTTTTGGGGCGGGGGGAGATCTGTGCAGGGGGAAGCATATTACAGAAGTGAGAAACAAAGACAGTTATTTAATTGAGACATGCATTACATCATTTCTTACTTTTCAAGAAACATGTTTTATGACCAGTGATTCTCCTGCCTCAGCCTCCCAAGTAGCTGGGATTACAGGTGCGTGCCACCAACCGTACCCAGCTAACTTTTGTATTTTTAATAGAGACGGGGTTTCACCACGTTGGCCAGGCTGGTCTTGAACTCCTGGCTTCAAGTGATCCACCCACCTTAGCCTCCCAAAGTGCTGGGATTACAGGCATGAGCCACCGCGCCCAGCCCAGCTTTCTCCATTTCTTGATATTGCTAATGCGAGTGACTGTCACAGCAAACCGTATAGCTGGGACAATTGTATCCCCCATCAGCCATTTATGGAATCTCCTTTCCTTTTAGGTTCTCACCAAACATCAGCTAGCCTGCATGGTCAGTGGATGAACCCTCTTTTAAAATCAAATTTTTAATTTTATTTTAGTAGAGACAGGGTCTTGCTATGTTGCCCAGGCTGGTCTCGAACTCCTGGGCTCAAACAATCCTCCCACTTTGACACCTCCCAAAGTGCTGGCATTATAGGCATGAGCCACTGCACCTGGCCAGTCAGTGGATGATTTCTAGTTTTATTGTCTAACTTATGTAACATATTTAAAGTATGGAGTTTTAAAATGAATTTTTTAGTTCTTTTTTTTTTTTTTTTTTTTTTTTTGAGACGGAGTCTCGCTCTATCGCCCGGGCTGGAGTGCAGTGGCCGGATCTCAGCTCACTGCAAGCTCCGCCTCCCGGGTTTACGCCATTCTCCTGCCTCAGCCTCCCGAGTAGCTGGGACTACAGGCGCCCGCCACCTCACCCGGCTAGTTTTTTGTATTTTTTAGTAGAGACGGGGTTTCACCATGTTAGCCAGGATGGTCTCGATCTTCTGACCTCGTGATCCGCCCGTCTCGGCCTCCCAAAGCGCTGGGATTACAGGCTTGAGCCACCGCGCCCGGCCGAATTTTTTAGTTCTTTAATAAAACTGTGTGAAAAACAAAGTATCATCATAAAATACAGGTTATACTCATTAAATAGGGATTATCTATAATGCTTGGTGACAGAAATAGCCTCCTGGAAAGTGAGCATAGGATGAGACAGTAGAGAGAAGTTGTTTTCAAGATATTTCTTTTTTTGTTGTTGTTTTTTTGAGACGGAGTTTCTCTCTTATTGCCCAGGCTGGAGCGCAGTGGTGTGATCTCAGCTCACTGCAACCTCCGCCTCCAGGGTTCGAGCAATTCTCCTGCCTCAGCCTCCCAAGTAGCTGGGATTACAGGCGCCTGCCACCACACCCAGTTGGAGTGCAGTGGCACTATCGAGGCTTAGTGCAGTCTCGACTTCCCATGCTCAGACAATCCTCCCATCTCAGCCCTCCAAGTAGCCAAAACTACAGGTGCACACCACCAACCCCGACTAATATTTTAAATTTTTGTATAGTCGATGTCTTGTTATACTGCCCAAGTTGGTCTCGAACTCCTGGGCTCGACCTCCCGATGTGCTAGGATTACAGGCATGAGCCACCACAACCCAGCCTCCAAATATTTTTGATCCATGGGTGGTTCAATCAACAGATGCCATATGGAAGGCCAATTGCATAAGTTAAAACTTAGGTGGGTAAACTAAATTTTTACAATAAATGAGTTAAAAAGTTGCATTTCCCTATAATAAACATATAATAAATACAGTATCCTGCAACAAACTTGTAACCTTAGACTCAAAGTTAAAGGCTAAATTCCATAGGAGTGGGCAAAAAAAATTTGCACTTAAAAATTGATTATTACAAGAGGATGTTTTGCCCTTCATTAAAAAAAAAAAAAATTAGCCAGAAACATAACTTTATGATACTAAAAATCAGAATAAGTTCAGAGCTTCACCCCACTTGGCTAATGCTCTTTTCTCCTTGTGTCGTTATGGTGACTGACAAGTAAATATTTTTCACCCTTTTCCCTCTTCCCTGTCCAAGGGTAACAAGTTCAGAGCTTCCTTTTCAAAAGCGTTTGCCTCATGGGTCATCTTACCCTCTCAAAGAAATACTATCCTGGTTTTTCTCCCCCTATGGCTTCACTTTTAATAAGAGCTAAGTCAAAGTCTAAGGTTTATAATTTTCTCTTTGCACAAAGGGCACCAATTCTAAAAGGGTCATCTGAGATATCCTTTGACATCAAATGGAACATTGGAACACTATCAATGATTCAAGCAACTAATGATTACTGGCAACTGCAGCGGGTAATAGAGAGCTATTGCACGGATGAGGAATTTTCTCCTCAAGGATGTTACATTCTGGATCGGCTATGATACAAGCACACATAGAAGACAGCTCATAAGACAGAGCAGCTCATGGTGAGTGGTAAATAGATGGTGATGGACTACAGTTGCCAATGAACTTCAAAGAAGAGAGAGATTACTTTACCCTGTGGCCATGAGGTTGGCTGCACTGCAGGGTGAAGATAAGAAACCCCTTGGGATGGTGTAGAGCAGTGGTTCTTACAACTGGGCAGTGTCCACAGACAGTTTAGACTGTCACAACTGGCAGGGTACACAGTCTTCTAGTGGGTAGGGGTCAGAAGTGCTGTGAAACACTCTACGATGCCCCAACATGACCACAGGGCCAAGGCTGAGAATCCCTGATGTCGGGGAAGGAATGCCAAGACTTGGAACAGTAGAAATACTGGCTCTGAGCCACATGTATGTCAAACTCATGCATGTCCCATCACTACATCCCAAGAAGGCCAAGAAGATTATTTAGATCCCATTGCAAAGGAAGTTTTAAAATAAGGAAACAAGACCACCTGAGGTCTAAATGTTAGTCTCCTTTTCCCCTTGCCAACGCGGTGTGTTCATAAACAAATATCTTTTTTTTTTTTTTTTGAGACGGAGTCTAGCTCTGTTGCCCAGGCTGGAGTGCAGTGGCACAATCTTGGCTCACTGCAATCTCTGCCTCTCGGGTGCAAGTGATTCTCCTGCCTCAGTCTCCCAAGTAGCTGGGATTACAGGTGGCCACCACGCCCGGCTAATTTTTGTGTGTTTAGTAGAGACGGGGTTTCGCCATGTTGGCCCTGTTGGTCTCGAACTCCTGGCCTTGGGTGACCCTCCCACCTTGGCCTCCTAAAGTGCTGAGATTACAGGTGTGATCCACCTTGCCCGGCCACGAATATATTATTCTTAGTGGCAAGGCTTCAAGTTATGTGAAAGCTCATTAATATGGACTTTCCATCATCAAAGCTTTCACTGCTGAGTGACTAATTTTTCTATTTTTTCTGGCTACCATAGTTCACACTGGACACCTACTCTGGCACCCTGTCTCAAGGTGACCAGCCAGCTACCTGGTGGTATGCCAGTGACTTTGGACTCCCTTCTTCTTGGAAAGGGCAGCAATTTTTCCTTCCCCAGGACATATCCATTCTGCATTTGGATTTGCCTTCTCTGTCTGCCTCGATTCTGTCAACATCGTTATCTGTGAGTTCTCTCCTGCAATCGGCAATGATCAAGAATGAAGCAGTGGGCCAATAAGTTATTTGGGGCTGTAGAACATGGTGGAACACATTAGTAAGAAGAATCAAAAGGCTTCTAAAGATCCCAAACCTGATCAAACTTGTTCTGTGACAGCTAAAACTTAGTTACCTATGGAAAGAGAAATATTATGAAATTGTAAGAGATCTGTTACATTACTTAACCGGTGTTTGATTAGCAGTTGAAATATCATGTAACAAAGAAATTTATTTCTTTTTAGTAATTTAGAAAAACAGAATTCTGCTTTGAGCAGTGTGCTTTTACAATAAATTAGGGCTGGGTGCGGTGGCTCATGCCTGTAATCCCAGCACTTTGGGAGGCCAAAGTGGGCAAATCATCTGAGGTCAGGAGTTCGAGACCAGCCTGGCCAACATGGTGAAACCCAGTCTCTACTAAAAATACAAAACTTGGCTGGGCGCGGTGGCTCACACCTGTAATCCCAGCACTTTGGGAGGCCAAGGTGGGCAGATCACGAGGTAAGAAGATGGAGACCATCCTGACCAACATGGTGAAACCTTGTCTCTACTAAAAATATAAAAATTAGCTGGCTGTGGTGGTGGGCACCTGTAGTCCCAGCTACTGAGGAGGCTGAGACTGGAGAATCACTTGAACCCGGGAGACGGAGGTTGCAGTGAGCCGAAATCGTGCCATTGCACTCCAGCCTAGGCAACAGAGCAAGACTCTGTCTCAAAAAACTTTTTTAAAAGATTAAAACAAATTAGAAATGATTTGGTTAAATATAGGGATGAGGATCTAGTAACCCTGATTAAACATTTAAGCAATGTAGCAGAGAAGACTGCAGACTCCCTTCCCTCCAGGTCACAAGATGGCTGCTAGTAGCTTTTAGAACAAGACACTTCTTCACTGACCTCTATTCTAGCCATAAAATGAAAGCCCTTCCCATATGTCTTACTGGACCAACTTTGATCACTTATCCTGCGTCTGAACCAATAATATTGCCAGGGGTTGTCATGAGGACAACTTGGAGTTGAGATTTTTTTTAAAAAAAAAAAGTAAAATTAGATGTGACCAATATTGCAATCCAGGTAGATTTGCAGACATGGTATCATGAATTCAAATGATACCAAGATAAGAGAGGTTGCAGATTTTTTGGCAGCATTGTGTGTCACCAACAGCTGTGATTTCAGAGGCTGTCAAAGCCTACTGATGTTGAATGGCAGAGAACTTTGGGTGCCCTATAAAATATAGTAAGTAGATGGCCACCTTTTTTCTTTCCGGGGGAATTGTGGTTAAAATATTTTATAAAAATTAAAAGTATACAAAATATGAGTTGTCCTATAAATATTTAAAAAGACATAAAGAATGGGCACGATGGCTTACGCCTGTAATCCCAACACTTTGGGAGGCTGAGGCAGGCAGATTACTGAGGTCAGGAGTTCGAGACAGTCTGGCCAAAATGGTGAAACTGTGTCTCTACTAAAAATACAACAAATAGCCGGGTGTGGTGGCACACACCTGTAGTCCCAGCTGCTCTGGCAGCTGAGGCAGGAGAATTGCTTGAGCCTGGAAAACGGAGGTTGCAGTGAGCCAAGATGGTGCTGCTGCACTCCAGCCTGGCCGACAGAGCGAGACTCTGTCTCAAAAAAAAAAAAAATAAGTAAATGAAAATAAACATAAAAAGACATAAAGTAATTTTAATTGTGTCATAATTAAAGTTCAACAAGGACTAGGCTTCAAACTACTATGCACACTCCTTGTTCTTTCTGGATAGCACATCTATTGTCAGCAATGTTTTCGCATTCCTAGTTGAGAAATGATATAATATGATGCTTTTTATACTGTACAGTACCTGCTCTAAGAGATGCTAAATATAACATAAATCTATAATTACTGATTACTTATGGGAGAGGTGATATTCTCAATTATGGCTTTGATGATACTGCTATCTTGGTTTATATCCATTTAAATCTGAATGGACTTTCATTATATATGGGACATAGCTCTAGATTTTCCAGAGATCTTGATTAAATATGGTTTAACTATTGTCAAAAATAATGAGTTGTGTAGTAGATCTATTACAAAAGGTTCCATAGGAAGATACTATCTTAGAAAGTATCAAATTAGGGGCCGGGCGCGGTGGCTCAAGCCTGTAATCCCAGCACTTTGGGAGGCCGAGACGGGCGGATCACGAGGTCAGGAGATCGAGACCATCCTGGCTAACACGGTGAAACCCCGTCTCTACTAAAAAATACAAAAAAAACTAGCCGGGCGAGGTGGCGGGCGCCTGTAGTCCCAGCTACTCGGGAGGCTGAGGCAGGAGAATGGCATAAACCCAGGAGGCGGAGCTTGCAGTGAGCTGAGATCCGGCCACTGCACTCCAGCCTGGGCGGCAGAGCGAGACTCCGTCTCAAAAAAAAAAAAAAAAAAAAAAAAAAGAAAGTATCAAATTAGGAAAAAAATATCTAAGACTGCAATTGGAGGCCGAAAAGGTTTTCCTGAAGAATTATCGTCAGGAAAATTCTCTCTATGAAGGATTTTGTTTTATTCACTTATGTACATATTATTTTAGGAGTTTTTAAGAAACAATCCCTTAATAAGTTAGCAATAAGTAGATCATCACTATAGATATCTTTTTTTTTTTTTTGAGGCGGAGTCTCGCTCTGTCGCCCGGACTGGAGTGCAGTGGCCAGATCTCCGCTCACTGCAAGCTCTGCCTCCCGAGTTTACGCCATTCTCCTGCCTCAGCCTCCCGAGTAGCTGGAACTACAGGCGCCCGCCACCTCGCCTGGCTAGTTTTTGTATTTTTAGTAGAGACGGGGTTTCACCGTGTTAGCCAGGATGGTCTCGATCTCCTGACCTCGTGATCCGCCCGTCTCGGCCTCCCAAAGTGCTGGGATTACAGGCTTGAGCCACCGCGCCCGGCCTATAGATTTCTTTAGACGTGACATTCGGAGTACATTATCCATATAATTCTGGATCTTGACTTATTCATTTCTCAAAATGAGTCACTTCTCAAAAGTGACTACTGGTAAAAAAAAAAAAAAAAAAAAACCTTTATAAAGAAACTATAGCCTTAAAATATCTCTAATATGTGCCCTGAAGATGATTTATTATCCAGCAAATCCTGCTGAAAGGCCATTTATAACATGGGTCTTCTGGACGCCTGAAATCCTGTTAATCCTATTCCCTTAATGGCCTCTAGGGAGATGTTTGCATTTTAGCAAGGCTATGTTTCCGGGTTTTTTAAAACCTGGAAAGAGTCTCTAATTGAGTTAATGAAGCAGACAGACTTCAACCAGAAAAGTGCTAGGCATTTGGTGAAAAGGGCTGATGTCAGGGAAAAGCCCCAAGAAGCAGGAGTCGTGATGGCCATTTCAGTTGCTATTAGGAGCCAGGAGGTATGGACATTAGTGAAATGTGACATTAATGAAAGTGGCGTTGGTGAGGGGCTATGGAGAAGTGCGGTACATGCCCATTCCAGTAGCAGCAGCGTCTGCTAAGCTCCAGACGGTGATTGACACGTCTGACTGTTGTCAGATATTCTGATTTTTCTTTCTTTTAAAAAATCTTTCCATTTTTATTTATTTATTTATAGAGACAGGGTCTCACTGTGTTGCTCAGGCTGGTCTCAAGCTCCTGGCCTCAAGTGATCCTCCTGCCTTAGCCTCCCAACATGCTGGAAATACAGGCTAGAGCCACTGTGCCTGGCTCCTTCAGATTTTTCAATGGAACAGCAGCTTGAATATAAATGTGAACTGCCCTTCTTGTTAAATGTTAATGACTAATTCAATTTAAGCAAAATCTCTACGTTAACACTTTGCAAGCCAAACGGGATAGTTTTGCATCATATGGCGCCACTAACTTCAGACCACCATTTTGAAACCCCAAGGATAGGACACTTCCCAAAGGAAGTTGAAGAATCTTGAAGATGAAAGTTGCTCTCTTCTGGCCTGGTGCAGTGGCTCAATCCTGTAATCCCAGCACTTTGGGAGGCCGAGGCAGGTGGATCACCTGAGGTCAGAAGTTTGAGATCAGCCTGGCCAACATGTCAAAACCCGTCTCCACTAAAAATACAAAAATTAGCCAGGCGTGGTGGTGGGCACCTGTATTCTCAGCTACTCAGGAGGCTGAGGCAGGAGAATCGCTTGAACCCCGGAGGCCGAGGTTGTAGTGAGCCGAGATGGTGTCACTGCACTCCAGCCTGGGCAACAGAGTGAGACTTCGTCTCAAAACAAAGCAAAACAAAACCAAAAAAAAAAAAAAAGTTGCCCTCTTCTCAGCTGAAACTAGAGCTAATGACACAAGGAATTCTCACCTTTATTCTTTGTGAACTATCCATGATCAAACTTTGCCTAAGAAACGTTTCTATGAACTAGGCCTAAAGATGAAGTTCAAAGCCAATATTAAGCTCTGTCAACATTTTCAGCACAAGCAGAGGCCCTATCCTTGCCCAGAAGTCACAAGTCAATCTTCTGAGTTAATAAAATCATGGGGAATCCTGCTGCTACTTCTTCCAGGGATTTAAGAGCATAAAAGTTGTGATATACTTACCTTACTCAGCTCTCCTTCTGTATATTGTATATCTAGTACAGTATTTGGTTTCTTCAATGACAGATTACTAGGAGCTTGGAACATGAACGCCAGGACTGGGAGTTGGTATTATAAACACTGCTAAGTTAGTTAGGGTCCTGCTGTGTTTAGGAACATGACCCCTGGAGCCGACTGCCTGGCTCAGATTCTGTCTCCACCACTTAGTAACTGAACTTAGGCAAGTTGCATAACCCATCTGTAAAATTGGGGATGATAAAATATCTACCTAGGTGGTTGTTCTAAGGATTGAACAAGTTAATATGTAGAACAGGGCATCATATAGTTGTTTGTTATTATGGGGAAAATATTACTTTGAAGAGCTGAGGAAAGTAGTGCTCAGAGAAGCTAATTGGCTTATCTAAAGTCACACTAACTAAAAAAAATTTTTAAAAAGTAGGTGCTGACATTTGAACTCCAGTTTGTCTAATTCTAAACATAGTATTATAGTATTCTGGTCCTTTCACTCCACCCCAAATGTTCTTCTATGATGTTGGGTTTATCTGATTGTTCAATATAACTTTCTTTTTTTTTTTTTTTTTTGAGATGGAGTCACGCTCTGTCACCCAGGCTGGAGTGCAATGGTACAATCTCTGCTCAGTGCAACCTCTACCTTCTGGGCTCAAGCAATTCTCCTGCCTCAGCCTCCTGAGTAGGTGGCACTATAGGCACCTACCATCATGCCCAACTAATTTTTGTGTTTTTGGTAGAAATGGGGTTTCACCAGTTTGGCCAGACTGGTTTCGAACTCCTGGCCTCAAATGATCCACCTGCCTTGGCCTCCGAAAGTGCTGGGATTACAAGAGTGAGCCACCTGTTCAATGTTACTTATAAGTTCAATATAAGTTTATATATAACTGTGTTTCACTGCAAATCCTGGTTGCATCTGAATCCAGTATATTATAGAAATCAATGGAGGTAATTCTAGGCAATAGCCTTCTAAATGATCAAGACTGATTCTCTAAAGAGGAAAGCAGGTTCAAGTCAATAGATGAACATATTAATAAGACAAAGCCGGTATAGGTCCTATAACCCAGATGGTACAGGGAAAAGAGTCTCTCCAGAGACAGTGGATTCCAAATGTTAATAAAAAGTTTTGTTCTTTTAGTGGAGAAAATGAAAAGCTTTTCACTTGGTGCTTGTTTGGGGATGTGGTAGAATAAATTCAAGACTGGATAATAAACCAGTCAGTAAAGCCTAGAGACTGAAAGAGGCCTCCTGAGCTAAATGGCCTTGCAAAATTAATGTACAGCAAAAAGTTCACCCCAAAACAGTTACAGCAGTTCAACATCTCTCTGTCAGCAAAGGCCTTCTAAACAGCAGGTACTCAATAATAGTCATAAAACCTCGGCTAAAAGCGGCTTAATGTGATCATTTATTTACAGATAAGGAAACCAAGGCTGTGACAGATGAATGACTTGCACAATGTCACCCAGTGAGCTAGCAATAGAATGAAAACTAGACTCCAAGCCCATATACATCAGTGGATGGGCCCAGGTCCCTGGAATCAAATTCTATGGAGCCAAATCCTACATTGCCTGTTGTTACCTCTGTTAGTTTAGGGTATTATGAACTATTTCTAAGCTTCAGTTTTCTCATGTCTGAAATAAAAAGGAGAGCAGCCCTTGCTTCATCACACTGTTGTTCTGAGGATGTGATCCATGAAAAGCCTTTGGCGTAAAGCCTGGCACAGAGGAAGCACTCAGACGTTAGCTCTTACTGAGATGACTGCTCGCACAGTGCACCTTCAACTGCACAATTGCATTTAATAAATAAAGCAGGAAAACGGAATAAAAGGATTGCTTTATTGGGTTGATACAGAAAGGTACTTCCCTCCCATCAGTTCAAAGCAGTAAAAGCTGCGGACAACCTGCGCTTGCTGGGTTTAACCAGGCCTGGGACTAGGCTTCTTTTTTTTTTTTTTTTTTTTGAGACGGAGTCTCGCTCTGTCACCCAGGCTGGAGTGCAGTGGCCAGATCTCGGCTCACTGCAAGCTCCGCCTCCCGGGTTCACGCCATTCTTCTGCCTCCTGAGTAGCTGGGACTACAGGCGCCCGCCACCTCGCCCGGCTAGTTTTTTGTATTTTTTAGAAGAGACGGGGTTTCACAGGATTAGCCAGGATGGTCCCGATCTCCCGACCTCGTGATCCGTCCGTCTCGGCCTCCCAAAGTGCTGGGATTACAGGCTTGAGCCACCGTGCCCGGCCAGGACTAGGCTTCTTATGAAGCAGGTTCACTCAGGCCTCTGGAGTCCATTAATAACAGGTGGTAACTAGGGTTTCAGTGGGGCAGTCAGACTCTGTGGACAGGTAAATCTGCGCATGTTTGGGTGAGTACGCTGTGACTGCTTTCACAGGCTGAGGGGAGAGTCACATTCGGCCTGCCTCTCCCTCTTGCTTTGCTTTAAAGGCTGCTTGGTTCTCACCCTTTTCGAGCCCCAAGGTCACGGGCTCCCCTGGAGGCTAAGCTCATGCCCCTGCTTACTACCCAGGGCTGCTTCCTCTGGTGCTACATTGCATACTCCACTGGGGGACCCAAGACAAGACTCCAAACACCGCAATGCAAGACAAGCCACTGCAGGGCCCTGGCCCGGGGCAAAGGAGCAGGTTTAGGCATGAAGGAGGAAGTAAGGGCATTGAGCTTTGGGGCCTTTGCTGAGGGCTACTAGCATTTGGAGGGGGGTTTTTCATGTGCTTTGGAGTAATCGATTAATTCTGATCTTTCATTTTCTGAGACCTGTACTCTAGATGGGGACAGTGTCCACATCTAGGGAAGCACCTTGCTGGAGACGGAAGGGGGTGCTGAGGGGCTGCTGTTGGGTCTGGGCTTCTTAGAGTGCTCCTTGGAGGCACATGTCTTGGCCAAGCCACAAGCCCAGGCTCCAGACCAGGCACCCAGCAGGTCCATTGCTGCTGGCTGGAACCTATTGCTGGGTGGAAGCTGGGATGGGGGTGGGACTGAGTTAGGCCCCTTAAGGTAATTTTTCTGGAGGAGAAGTTGATGAGGCATGAGGACAATGAAGTCAATGAAATGCATGAACCCCAATATTAGAACTTTTAGTTGTATCCACTCTGCCTCTTAACTTTGGGGTGAAATTCTTCAGCTGCTATTCTCATTCTTCTGTGTAAAGCAAAGTGGTTTTTCTCCTTTCTTCTCCTCCTCCTTTCTTCTTCTTCTTCTTTTTTTTTTTTTAATAGAAATGGGGTCTTACTATTTGCCCAGGATGGTCTTGAACTCCTGGCCTCAAGGGATCTTCCCGTCTCATCCTCCCAAGGTACTGGGATTACAGGTGTGAACCACCATGCCCAGCCCCAAAGTGATTTTTTAAAAATTGTGGTAAAATATGCATAATATAAAATGTATCATTTTAACTATTTTAAGTGTACAATTCAGTGGCATTAAGTACATTCATACTATTGTGCAACCATCACCACTATTCATTCCCAGAACCTTTTATCATCTCAAACAGAAACTCTACACCCAAAACAGTAACTCCCCCTTCCTTTCTCTTTCCAGCCACAGCTAATCTTTGTTACACTTTCTGTCTCTATGTATTTGCCTATTCTAGGTACCTCATATAAGTGGAATCATACAATATTTGTCCCTTTGTGGCCGCCTTATTTAACTTAGTATAATGTCCTCCAGGTTTATCCATATTGTGGCATACTTCGGAATCTCTTTCCTTGGCCAGGTGCAGTGGCTCGCCTGTAATCCCAGCACTTTGGGAGGCCAAGGCAGGAGGATTACTTGAGCCTAGGAGTTGGAGACCAGCCTGGGAAATACAGCAATCCTGTCTCTACAAAAATTTTTTAAAAATTACCTGGGAGTTGCAGCACCACTGCACTCTAGCCTGGGTGATAGAGTAAGACCGTGTCTCAAAAAAAAAAAAAAAAAAAAAAAAAAAAAAAAGAAGAAGAAGAAGAAGAAGAAAAAGAAAGTCTTTCCTTTTTAAGGCTGAAAAATATTCTATTTTATGTCTATATCACATTTAGTTGACCTATTCATCTGTTGTTGGCTGAAAATGATTTTTGAACAACTAGGCATTTCATTTCCAAGATCCCTAAATGTTTTAAAAATACATAATAGCCTTTCATGTAAGTAATGTCTTCTCTTAAATTTGGAGACTATATACTTTTTAAATATATAAAGCCCTGCCTTGTTTGCTCTATTAACTCTGTTTTCTCCCAAGTAAGAAATTCCCTTTATTTTCTGTTCTCTAGTGTCGGCTTGCCCCAGGTATTCAGTAAGTTTAGACCATGGGCTTACCTTTCGGGATCAGAGTCTGTATAGAGTGTCTGTTGCACTTATTTGTACACCTTCTTGGGAGAGTGGTGGTGAGAGTCTACAGAGGCAACAGAGACTTATGTCCTGGCCAATTTCTGGTTGGAATGAGGGGGAAGCAGAATGTGCTGCCCACCCTTACAACTCCAGCCTAGAGGTAGATCCCCTCCCACTTCTCACTCCAGGCCCAGAAGAGAGGGAAGAACCCAGGTGCCGGGACTACCTTTGCTTCAGTTTCCCAACTAATTGGCTTGGCTGTTGTCCCAGGGCCTCCTCCTGCGATGTTTCCTCCCACCTCTGTTTCCACAGGTGTAAAAATGGGCATGAAAGCGGAAAGAATGTTTCCAACAGATTAACATTAAATTCTTATCATGTTTTCTTCAGTATATATATTTTTTAATCAGGTGGGTAATGTGCTGATGTAGTAACAAAGTTTTGAATCAAGAAGTTTCCCTGACCCCTTCGTGAGCAGGAACTGGAGTGCAGCTGCTGGAACTAGCTGGCTGCTTCCACGCAGGCAGGAGTGAACTGCACTCACTTGAACCCACTGCACTCGACCTCTCCCAGGAGGGAGCATGCAGGTGAGCAGGTGCAGGAGCCAGGGTGACTGCTTTGGGCGCTGGCAGGAATGAACTTTATACCACCCCCATGGCAGCCTCTAGGGGTGTGCCCACAACCCCTGAAGCCCCCGAAGGAGTGTTACAGTCAGTGCTCTTTTAGCCTTGCTCTCCACAGACAGCTTAAGTGTTAACAGCTCAGTGGAGGGTCAGTGTGACAGCCTTTCGCACCCGTACCGAGTTCTTGTCCAGCATCCAGAAGGAATGAGGTCACACAAACAAGTTGGAGATGGTAAATACAGGGGATTTTATTGTCGATGAAAACAGCTCTCAGCAGTAGGAGGAGCTGAAAAGGGGATGGAGCAGGAAGGTAATCTTTCCCCAGAGTCTGGCCGCCCTCGGCTAGACTCCTCTCCAGAGCTACACGGTCAAGCTGTCCCTCTGAAGTCAGCCAGCTAGTTCCAGCAGCTGCACTCCAGTTCCCGCTCATGAAGGGGTCAGGGACTCTCTGATGTTCAGCTGTAATCTCCGACATCCAACTGCTTCTCCTCTTCTCTGCCCGTAGAGTCTAGGGTTCTTATAGGCACAGGATTAGGGGTGGAATGGGCCATGGGGGTTTTGGAGAAGGCAACATTTGAGTGGGAAAACAGGGATGTCAGTTCTCACTTTGGGCTGCAGTTCCAGGCTTGAGGGTGGGACTCTTGCCGGGGACCCACTCTCTTCTGCCCAGAATTTCCCTGCCTCCTGTCCCTATCAGTTTGAGGGAGACACATTTCATACATGTGTGTGAAACCTCAACCATCATGCTTATGATTTACAAAAGGATCTAGTATTTCCATTAGAGAGAATCTTTTCTAGGAATATCAAAGAAACCACATGTATCCATGTACACATGGGAACTATAATGTATCCATGGTGCATATTTATGTGCCTGTGTGATTTTGAGAAATGCTATATAAAAAGGAGTAGTGATTTTAAAATTATGGGTTTTTGTTTTTGTTTTTGTTTTTGTTTTGAGACAGAGTCTTGCTCTGTTGCCCAGGCTGGAGTGCAGTGGCATGATCTCGGCTCACTGCAACCCCCACCTCCCGGGTTCATGTGACTCTCCTGCCTCAGCCTCCTGAATAACTGGGACTATAGGCACGTGCCACCACACCCAGCTAATTTTTTGTATTTTTAGTAGAGACAGATTTTCACCATGGTGACCAGGCTGGTCTTGAACCTCAAATGATCCACCTACCTTGGCCTCCCAAAGTGCTGGGATTACAGGTATGAGCCACCACGCCCAGCCTGAAATTGTGTTCTAAATGTGAAATTATTTGGATGTATTTATTTGGAAAATGAGGCACTAAAAAGTAATTTCTGTGTTGCCAGGAACTGAAGGTCATATTGCAACTTAAACTAACAATAAAATGATAATTCTGCTTATGTAAAACAAATTCTCTTAAAGCTGTATAAATAACACTAGCTACTTCAACAAATAAAGAACATTGGTCCAATATAATTATTAAATTAGTTCTTATCTGGGCAACAATTACAATTTTAAAATGGAACCAGTGTTTTTTAACGGAGAACTTCTTTGTGGGTGAAAATTTGTTAACCCTCCGCAAATATTGGTTAGGAAAAAAAGACAAATATGAAATTTCTAAACCTCATAGATGAACTTATGAAAAATAAGAGTAAATGATGAGGGAACAGAAGGCTTCAAACTAACAGGGTTTTTGTGGTACAGTATCCCTATTTTATTATTTATTTATTTATTTATTTATTTATTGAGATGAAGACTCACTCTGTCACCCAGGCTGGAGTGCAGTGGCATGATCTGGGTTCACTGCAACCTCCGGCTCCCAGGTTCAAGCGATTCTCCTGCCTCAGCCTCTTGAGTAGCTGGGAATACAGGCATGCGTCACGATGCCCAGCTAATTTTTGTATTTTTTGTACAGATGAGGTTTCGCCATGTTGGCCAGGCTGGTCTTGAACTCCTGACCTCAAGTGATCCGCCCGCCTCGGCCTTCCAAAGTGCTGAGATTACAGGTGTGAGCCACTGCGCCCGTCCTCTATTTTAAATTACTGTAATTTTTGGTTGCATAAATTGTTGTAAGCTATTATAAAGTCTAGCTGTTTATAAGCCTGCATTCAAGACAGCAGCGGGTAGTAGAGTCCCCAGGCTCTCTGGTGAGGCTCAGTTCAGAACTATCAATGCCAGGATCAGATTTTGTTCAAATTACGAAGTGTAATCACTCCTTTTCCTTATTCCCATTTTTCCCTTTTCTTCTCAGGTGGAGGGAATATTTGCTTCAAGGGTACTACATATTTGTGTCTGGCTCCTGAGAGAGGGAAAGAACTTTTTACAAAATGACCCAGAAATGAAAAATTTTAAATCATTATAAGGAGGTTCATTCAGCCCATCTTTTATGATGTAGCTATATAATCCATTAAAGAGGTAGAATAGTCTTGAGGACCTATAACCAGGACTGAATGAACCAAGAACTGTGATCTATCAAAGGAACTTACAACCAAGGTGACTTGGGTCTGAGTCTTCTAGGGAGCTGTTCTCACTACAAAGACACCAACAAAGACCACAATGCATCCAGCAAACACTTTAACTGGCATTACTGTTAATGCTGTCTGTGAACTACCTACCTGCAACATTTGAAGAGCCAACAATTTTCTTAACTCTATATAACAAATCAAATAACATATTGCTGTTTTGAATAATCTCTACCAACATTCATATCCACATTTATGGATATGTAGACTTCAAAGACAACATAGAATACTGCTTAAGCACGCAAGTAAAGAGCCATTAGTATATACTTTCCGAATCCCTCCCTGTCTGGCTGCCTTCTACATCCGGTAGAATATTGAGCACTGTGCAGGTACAGTGGCTCATGCCTGTAATTCCAACATTTTGGGAGGCCGAGTCAGGCAGATCACAAGGTCAAGAAATGAAGACAATCCTGGCCAACATGGTGAAACCCCATCTCTACTAAAAATACAAAAATTAGCTGGGCATGGTGGTGTGTGCCTGTAGTCCCACCTACTCGGGAGGCTGGAGCAGGAGAATCGCTTGAACCTGGGAGGCAGAGGTTGCAGTGAGCTGAGATGGCGCCCCAAAAAAAAACCAAAAGGAAAAGAACAAACAACTTTCCGGCCATGTGGGGTGGCTCATGCCTGTAATCCCAGCACTTTGCGAGGCCGAAGCAGGCGGATCACGAGGTTAGGAGTTCAAGACCAGTCTGGCCAACATGGTGAAAATCCATCTGTACTAAAAATACAAAAAATTAGCCAGGTGTGGTGGTGTCACCTGTAATCCTAGCTACTCAGGAGGCTGAGGCAGGAGAATCACATGAACCCAGGAGGCGAAGGTTGCAGTGAGCTGAGTTCGTGCCATTGTACTCCAGTCCGAGGGACAGTGCAAGACTCTGTCTCAAAAAAAAACAAAAAAGAATATTGAGCACTGCATTCATACCCTAAGTATGGGTTACTTTCTCAGAGCTAGTTTCTCCATAGAGATAACCATGAAGGCCAATCTGCATGTCCATTTGACAAATATCTATAGACTGACTACTTATATGTTAGTCTCCTGACCTGGGGCTGGGCATTCAGTTGTGACCAAACAGACCCTGTCCTTGCCTTTGTGGACGTTAAGGTTTTGTCATTTGGATTTATTTTTGCAATTCACAATCCAAAATATGGTTCCATTTATAGTCTTGTTCTTTTATTATGAAGTTGGATCCTCCAATGAAGCTTGGATGAGCCTTGAAATGAAAAGTACCTGAAAATAGCAAGGAGTCAGCACCACCAAATGCTGTTATTTCACTTTACTTGTACATCAGCTTTATAAGGCTTAGGGAAGGCAAGAATTATTGCACTCACTTTACAGGTGAGGATATCTAAAAAGAAAGGTTAGATGAACTGACTCAAGTCACTTGGTGGTAGAAAAAGGACTGGAAGTTTGGTTTCCTATAGACGGGTTACCAGTAAGTAGCATCACTGTTCTTTTCTCTTACTGAACAAAGTCTTCTTTCTACTTTCCCCAAAGGGCCCAACTTCCCACGAAAACAAAAATTCTAGTGCATCCCAGTGGACACTAAGCATTATCGGGACTAGTGTTCCTTAAGTCCCTTTAGTAAGTCTTATCAAATTGCCACTTCAATAGATGTTTTTTAGAGACTTCCCAAGTTCTGAAAATCTGAACTTAGGGCTGTTTCCTAGAGAGTTGGTAGTAAACTTTTAAGAACAAGCAAAGGGCCTATAGATATAATACTTAAAAGATTAACTCAGTTTGAAAATATGCATATATACATGCACATCTGTTCCCATCCTATCTTTATCTCTCGCTGTAGATATTCAGTGTCATCACTAACTTTATTTCACAGATAAGGTAGCTATATAAATGTATGTGGCTGACTGCCACTACTACTACTTGAGACCCTCACTGCAGCAGTTACTACCATTACTTTTGAGACCATCATTATGACCGAACAAAGGGATGAACTAGAAAAAATAATTTAAAACAAAAGTAACTATTTTAAGGAAGGACTAGCATGGGGAAGAAGAGAGCCCTGCTTCTAGTGAGTAAAGGCAGTCCCCCAAACTTCTACAGCTCTTCCTATTTATTGGGTAACAAGAGCAGGGAGGAGGAGGCAATAATTGATCAGCTGCTTAATTGTTCATATTGTTACTGACAGGCTTCAATTATGCCTAATCATAAGAAATATTTGTGCCTCCAACAAATGTACATTTCAATAAACATTTAAAACGTACCTACATTTTTGCAAGCGTATGAAACTGATTTCATTTGTCCATGTTTTCTAACCAGATCTTATCCACATGCATACAAACGCTATATGTAGTTTTTAATCATCGTTCAACTTTTAACAATTTTGTATTGATTTTTTGAGACAGAGTTTTACTCTGTCACGCAGGTTGGAGTACAGTGGTGTGATCATGGCTCACTGCAGCCATGAACCCCTGGGCTCAAGCAGTCCTCCCACTTCAGCTTGGCTGAAGTAGCCTGGCTAAAGGGACACACCACCACACGTGGCTAATTTTCAAAATTTTGTAGAGACGCAGTCTTGCTCTGTTGCCCAGGCTGGTCTCTAGCTCCTGGGCTCAAGCGATCTTCCTGCCTCAGCCTCCCACAGCACTGAGAGTACAGGTATTAGCCACAATGCCCAGCCTCAACTTTTATTTTTTAAAAAAATATGTAAATAATATTACCCTAATTGCCTTATGGTCATTTTATTCACTTTAAAATTTTTGATTGATCTAAAGGAAGGAAAATCAAAGACCATTGCTTCATACTTGAACCCTCAGCTGAAGGATTACATCTTCATAAAACATTCTTTCCTGGCCGGGCGTGGTGGCTCATGCCTGTAATCCCAACATCTTGGGAGGCCAAGGCGTATGGATCACCTGAGGTCAGGAGTTCGAGATCAGCCTGACTAAAATGGAGAAAATCCCGTCTCTACTAAAAATACAAAAAATTAGCCGGGCCAGGTGGTGCATGCCTGTAATTCCAGCTACTCGGGAGGCTGAGGCAGGAGAATCGCTTGAACTCAAGAGGCGGAGGTTGCGGTGAGCCGAGATAGCACCATTGCACTCCAGCCTGGGCAACAAGAGTGAAACGCCATCTCAAAAACAACACAAACAACAACAACAACTTCTTTCCTTCATGGGTCATAGGAAGTCGAAGAAAGACACGCACCAGTTTTGCCTTTCAGCATGGGAAGTACTTACAGATGAGAATCCATGTGGAAGAACAAGAAAAAAATTTTGGAGGGATGGGAAGGACTCATTTAAAACACGTCTCAGCTTAAGTTTATTATTTTTTTAATTTAAAAAGGAAAAATTGATTCAAATTCTCATTCACAACACAGAAAATCCTATAAAAGTGGCAAATACATTACAGCATGTTATTTTCTTTCTTTTTCTTTTTCTTTTTCTTTTTTTTTTTTTGATACAGAGTTTCGCTCTTGTAGGCCAGGCTGGAGTGCAATGGCATGGTCTCGGCTCATTACAACCTCCACCTTCCACGTTCAAGTGATTCTCCTGCCTCAGCCTCCCAAGTAGCTGGGATTACAGGCGTCCACCACCATACCTGGCTAATTTTTGTAATTTTAGTAGAGATGGGTTTCACCATGTTGGCCAGGCTGGTCTCAAGGTCCTGAACTGAGGTGATTCGCCCTCCTTGGCCTCCCAAAGTGCTGGGATTACAGGCATGAGCCACCGTGCCCGGCCAACATAATTATATTTTAAATATAATGACAGTGATGGATGAGACACTTACTCTGGGATGAGAAGATTGTCTTCAAAATCTGCAAAGTCCGAATGTTGCTAATGCTGGTACTATGAATGTTGGAAGAAATGGTGTACTGATATCCCAAGACAGTCCAATGACTTTTCTCCCAAATAGTTATTTATGACACTAATATTCAGATGCTTTAAAAAATTTCTTTAGTAAACAATTATATTAAAATAACCCCACAATAACTAGTTCCCTTTATCTCAACACCAGCTTTTGTTAGTTTCAAGTTTCAATCTTTGAGTCAGAAAGTTTTTCTCACTTTTTTTTTTTTTTTTTTTTTGAGACAGTATCACTCTGTCACCCAGGCAGGAGTACAGTGATGTGATCTCAGTTCACTGCAATCTCTGCCTGCCAGGTTCAGGCAACTCTCCTGCCTCAGCCTCCCAAGTAGCTGGGATTACAGGCATGCACCACCATGCCCAGCTAATTTTTTATATTTTTAGTAGAGAGGAGGTTGTGCTATATTGACCAGGCTGGTCTCACACTCCCGACCTCAAGTGAATCGCCCGCCTCAGCCTCCCAAAGTGCTGGGATTGCTGGCTTGAACCACAACGCCCATTCACTTGCTCTCTCTCTCTCTCTCTCTCTATATATATATATATATATATTTTTTTTTTTTTTAAGTATACTACATTCCTGTTTCTTGGACATTATTATGTGTAGTCTAGTCTAGTTTATTTCATGAGTATGAGAACTGTGACTTCTGATGGTTCCGTTCACTCAATCCAGTTCAAACTCTTGAATGTGGGAGGACAGGACAATGGGCCACTCACTGAGTTGCTGACACTGATGTTCATACTAAAAATAGAACAGGACTATTCTAAAATGTTTCAAATAGGTCATAAAAAGTGTTTTTCGTTTGTTGGTTGGTTGAAAAAAAGCTCAGTACAGCTCTGTTTTTTAGGTGGAATCATGAAAGTCGAGGTTGAAAAACTCTTAAAACCTAAATGGCTCAATCATTCATTTTGATGCCTAAACCCCCTATAACATCCCTGAGAAGTGGCTGTCTACCCTTTACTTATCTCTAGTGGCAGGGGAGGGTCTATTCCTCCACATCATAGAAATTAACAAACAAGAACACATTAGTAGGTTTCCATAAAAAAAATGATTAAGAAAGGGCCAGGCGCGGTGGCTCATGCTTGTAATCCCAGCATTTTGGGAGGCCGAAGCAGGCAGATCATGAGGTCAGGAGTTCGAGACCAGCCTGACCAACACGGTGAAACCCCGTCTCTACTAAAAATACAAAAATTAGCTGGGCGTGATGGCACGTGCCTGTAATTCCAGCTACTCAGGTGGCTGAGACAGGAGAATTGCTTGAACCCGGGAGGTGGAGGTTGCAGTGAGCCAAGATTGCGCCACTGCACTCCAGCCGGGCGACAGAGTGAGACTCTGTTTAAAAAAAAAAAAAAAAAAAAAGATTAAGATTTGAATGCAACTTTTCAGGACAGTACGGGGATTTTTTTAGTTGTCACTCAAAACATATCAGAGCTATGTTTTTTTACATGCGGAAATGCAGGTGGCATAGATACCTTATGCAGCAGGCTGAGGTGTAGAGAATCCTCAGCCAATTCTGGTCTGAAGCATTTTAGAGGTGACTGTACAGAATGACGTGGGAAGTCGTGGCTGTAGGGTGCTATTCCAAAGACACCTAAGGAAAATCATTGTCTTTCTGTCTGGGCTGCTATAACAGAAATACCATAGACTACATAGCTTAAACAACAAATATTTATTTCTCACAGTTCTGGAGGCTGGGAGTCCAAGAGCAATGTGCCAGATTCAGTGTGTGGTGAAGGCCCACTTCCTGGTTCATAGACCGCCATCTTCTCTCTGGGTCCTCATATGGAGAAGAGACGAAGGAGCTCTCTGCAGTCTCTTTTATAAGGACACTAACCCCATTCATGAAAGCTCAACCCTCATGACTTAATTACCTCCCAAAGGCCCCACTTCTAAATACCATCATTTTAGTGTGCATACATTTTGGGAGACTACAAAAATAGTCTACAGCAGTCATTGTATCTTAATTTTCTTCCATAACCTTGACAGTGCTACAGAGATTTTTCTTATCTCTGATTTCGCTTAAGCCATCTGGATTGCTGCAAGATTTAAAATCTCACTTTCCTGGTTCATAATTTTGGTCAGAATATCGAGTTGATGATCATTAATGTTTTGTAAGATAACTGGGCGCCACTACCCAGCAGTTCTTTTTCTCTTGAAAGCACATCATGCAGACAGAATGAAGAGAAACCATTTTAAGCTAATGAATTTGATGTTTTGTTTTAATCTACGTGGTTAGAATGAATTCCAGCTCATATGGACTTTTCCATTTGTGAGATAAACTTCTAGGTAGTAAGGTTTATTTTAAAATTATTTCACTGGGGCAGAGAGGGATGAAAAGGTAGAGTGCAGGGGATTTTTAAGGCAGCGAAAACTATTCTGTGTGATTCTACAACTGTAGATACACATTATTAAACACTTGTCAAAACCCACAGGATGGGCCAGGTGCGGTGGCTCATGCCTGTAATCTCAGCACTTTGGGAGGCCGAGGTGAGTGGATCATTTGAGGTCAGGAGTTCAAGACCAGCCTGGCCAACATGGTGAAACCCTGTCTCTACTAAAAATGCAAAAATTAGGTGTGGTGGCGCCCTCCTGTAATCCTAGCTACTTGAGAGGCTGAGGCAGGAGAATCGCTTGAACCCGGCATGCGGAGGTTGCAGTGAGCCGAGATCCCACCATTGTACTCCAGCCTAGGTTACAGAGCCAGACTCCATCTCAAAACAAAACAAAACAAAACAAAAAACCCCAAAGGATATATAATACAAAGAGTTAACCTGAAGGTAAACTATTAATTTGATAATGATGTGTCAATGCTGCTTAATTGATTGTAACAAATGTACCACGGTGGTGGTGAAGTTGACTGTAGAGAGGCAGTGTGTGCAGGGCAGGGTTATAGGGAAACTCTCTGTACTTTCCACTTAACTTTGCTATGAGACTAAAACTGCTCTAAAAGATAAAGTCTATTTTTTAAAAAATGACTACACAAAGCTTTCAGATATAAACATATGGTTTCGAATAAGCACACCTTCTGATTTTAAAAAATGTTTTATTAAAAGTCTTAGAGCCTTTTTTTTGATAAATCAGTAAATTTTTATGTATGGTGATTTCAGAAGTACAGTGAAGTCATTTGGTAGGAAAACCTCTTTGGTAAGTTATTTCGTATGGTGAAGAATCGCTCTAATGTGGTTGTATGATAAATCCAGGGATCCCTTTTAAAAGCACCACCAGGAACATCAGACTTTAAAACATCATTAAAACAGTGTCTGGGCCAGGCACGGTGGCTCAGGCCTGTAATCCCAGCACTCTGGGAGGCTGCGGTGGGTGGATCATGAAGTCAGGAGTTCAAGATCGGCCTGGCCAAGATGGTGAAACCCCGTCTCTACTAAAAATACAAAAATTAGCCGGGTGTGTTGGCGGGCACCTGTAATCCCTGCTACTTGGGAGTCTGAGGCAGAGAATTGCTTGAATCTGGGAGGCAGAGGTTGCAGTGAGCCAAGATCATGCCACTGCACTCCAGCCTGGGCAACAGAGTGAGACTGTCTCAAAAACCAAACAAAACTAACAAAAAAACAGTATCGAAAAATTGGGGAGAAGATACTCCCAAATAATTATAATCTCTGAATTAGTTGGACATTTTCTCTCTGTTTTCTGATTGTTTTATAACTTGGTGGCAATGCAGACTGTTGAAAATATTCCTTAGAAATAGCAAGATGATTTCATTGGATAACAGAATAGAAAGCAAATCCCTGGAATCACGGGAAAAAGGAGACACATAAATGGCCTTTTTCATTCTTGGGGACTAGAACGATTCTTTCACGTAAGTTTACTATGGTGGCTTATCCTGCTCCTGTGGGTGACTGTGGGTGATAACAAACAAGAATTCCACTAGGATTCCAACCTTGAAAAGTATTAGGTAAGAGGCACTTTTAATACCTTGCAGATTATATCATAAGCTTGTCTTTTCCAGAAAAAGAGCACAGTATGTTTAAATACAATTCTAAATGCAAGGCCATCCTGCTCAAGTAGAAGAAAAAGATCCTTGAAGAATGTGTATGTCTGAGAGATCATCAAAAGTCCCTAAATGGAACAATGGAAATTATATAAAATAAAACCGGCAAGCAGGTGATTCTGTTAAGGCCAAGTGGAATCCAAATCTGAGTCCAGAAAGAATAACACACAGGAGGTCAGGATCTTGCCTCACTGAGGCTGCACAATAAAAACCAGACTCTAGGCTGGGCGCGGTGGCTCATGCCTGTAATCCCAGCAGTTTGGGAGGCCGAGGCGCGTGGATCATGACGTCAAGAGATCAAGAGCATCCTGGCCAACATGATGAAACCCCATCCCTACTAAAAATACAAAAATTAGCTGGGCATGGTGGTGCACGCCTGTAATCCCAGCTACTTGGAGGCTGAGGCAGGAGAATCGCTTGAACCTGGGAGGCGGAGGTTGCAGTGAGCCGAGATCACGCCACTGCACTCCAGCCTGGGTGACAGAGCAAGACTCCATCTCAAAAAACAACAACAACAACAAAAACAGACTTTCCTGGCAGGTGGGTGGGAAAGGGGGACAGTAAGGCAGCGGAGGCAGAGAAGCAGCAGCAGCACAAGGCACAGACGACGCATCTGACTGTAATCCATATACATACTCAACCGAACTCACGAAAAAGGAGCTGAATGTAGAGAAACTAAACTTATTGAGGCTCCCAATGACATGGCGTACAGACCAACAGGAGGGAAGAACTTAGTACCAGCATAGAACCACCCACTGAATTAGCTGTCCATGCACTGAATTAGTCCACCATGTCCAGCTGGGCTGTGCAGTCAGCCTTTTCCTATTTGCTGTCACCATCTCTATGACCTTGGTCCTTTTTACTTCCTATGATGTCTGTGGTATTAGCTGTCACTGTGATTTACCCTGGACCCTATGTGGAATGGAGTGGGTAAGGAGAGTGGGTAAAAGTCGAATGGTCCCAATGTACCTCACAATTCTGTGGTTATGTGAAGGCTTTTTTGTTTTTTGTTTTTTCATTATAGAAGTTATGTGGGGGCTGGAAATTGGTAGAATTATGTTTCTAGTTTTTCCAATTATTTAGATTCCTTGTCACATCATATATTAACTTCTAGCATAGTATCGTGTTTGTTATAGAAAAGGTTTTATCCAAACTATATCACCATGTCAACTCCTTTAGAAATAGAATGAATTCTAACTGACTCAAGTTTATCAGCTTTAATGCTCTTAAGTGAAAATACTTGAGAACGACGCAGCTGAGTAAATATTAAAGAAAAACGAGGAATACTTAAGGTAGGACAACTAATAACAAGCCGCAGGCCAGACAAGTTCTTTGATTTTAACAACTTTTAATGCCTATTAATTGTCAAAAGACAAGGGGAAGAAATCCCCTCAGTAAAATTCAGAAATCCAATCACCAAGCCAAAATTCCCCTATAACTATGTCACAGATGGAAATCCAGTTTTAAGAAACTGGCATGGTCAGTTGTTAACACACCAGTACTATCTGCAAACACAGTTGTTTAAACACAACAGATTGCCATTACTCAGCAGGTTCATTAATCACAATTCAGCTTGCTATTAGGTGAGAAAATTACTGGTGTTTTTAACTTCCATCCCATTACCTTGACTTTTATTTAGAGCCATTCATCAACAATTTCCTCCTTCATTAGAAGTCACAAGTTAACCAAGCCATACAAAGAAACACAATAAAAAAAAACACAATACATTCAACGATATCTTGAAAATGTAAATGCTTAGTGCAATTTTGTTAATTCACAAAGTTTCTTAAGCATTATGGCAATCTATTCAAGATAATTCTCAAGCCTTTGCTTCAGAATCCATTAGCTATAGACATTTCAAGTACTGCTTGAGGCAAACTCTAGCAGTGATGGTTTCCAGTAACGGGCCTCCACCAGTCTGAGGAGTCTGTTACTCCCTCAGTCTTTTTCATAGCCCCCAAATGCACCCCCGTTTAAAAAACTATAATCCTTTGCTTTAATGGAAGACTGCCAGTTTCATTTTACTGCATTCTCCAGGAATATGCCTTCCTAACAAAGCCACTTCCCAGCCCTCCACAAGAAACGTTCAGGGGCCCCCACATTCAGGATTGGTTGTGAGATATTATCTCCTAAGATAAATTGAGATAGTAAACAATATTCAGTCAATGAACAAGTGTTTCCAGACTATTGTTCTTAGGCAGTAACCACTAAAGGGAATACGGTACAAAAAGATAGAGTCTACTAAAACTTTGCACTCTAGATAGGCTATAATACACATACACAGTGCACAGAAAAGCTAACTCTAATGCAGAGTGGCAGATTGTTAGCGCTACGTGAATACTGTGTGTAGGAACTGCCATAGGGCTCCACTGATTCACTTTGGACTACAGAGATGAAATGATTCCCCATCCTTCCACAGAAGAGGGGAACATGGAGTGGGAAGGGGGGAAGGGAAGCATAGAAATAAAGAGATGAGGGGAATCATTTCTATTTGAGTGTAAAACAGAGTCCATCTGTAATAAATGTAAATCTGTTTTTGGTTTCTTTTTTCTGTTCTTCTGGCTTCTCAATATCAGTCTGTTTTTGTACATGGTGTCAGTGTGACTACACTTCCAATACAAATAAGATTAATCTTGATCGAAACACTTTTTGAAGCGGCTTCGTTGTCTGGGGTAAATATCCAGGATTCATCATCTTGCGCCAGGAAGATTTAGGACAGGAACACACAGGAGGAGTTTAGGAGCAGAGGCTTAATAGGCAAAAGAAAGAGAAAGGAGACTAGCTCTCCAGTGAGAGAGAGGCTTCTGCAAGGAAAGACCGGTGGGTGGTGGAGTGCGCTGGATTTTATAGTTCGGTTTGAGGAGGCGGTGTCTCATTTACATAGGGCCCACAGATTGGATGGATCAGGTGTGACATTTACATAGCGGGCGGGGAAGACTGGCTACCCCACCCTAATCTTATTATGCAAATGGACTTTCTACTTGACCAGGCCACTGCCAAAGAAAAGGGACGTTGAGGCCGCTAATTTGAAGATGTCTAGTCCCAGGTAGCTTTTTTCCTGCCGGTATTCACCCCTGCAAGCTTCCAGCTTGATTTTCTATTGTCTGCAGCTCAATTCTACATGCTGATCTTTGTTAGAAAATGATTTGGGGGCTGCTTTTCATTAAAAAGAAAAACCTTACTGAGGACTCCCATACCCTCACTATCTGCCTAAGTAGTTTCTTCTCAACTCCTCTGTCATTTTGACACTATCCGTTTGAAAAGCACACTGAGGTCATCCATAGTTGAGGCTGTTTGGCTTCATTTAGAATCAGGAAATACAGTCATGGCTGGCCCTAGTGGAATGACCATCTATGTCCCTCTCAAGCTTGTTCAACCCGCCTTCCTCTGTCGTTGTTTTTAGTTTAGTTTTAGGCTTTTAGCGGCCTGAAGTCATAGTTTTAGTTTCCGTCTCTAGTGATAAGCAGAAAAGAGGGATGAGGAAGGGGCTTGTTAAAAGAAAAACTTCAGCCGAATTAAATTTAAAAGAGTTTAACTGAGCAATGAACTATTTCTGAATTGGGCGGCCCCCAGAATCACAGCTGATTCAGAGAGACTCCCGTGCAGCCACGTGGTGGAAGATTTATGGACAGCAAAAGGAAAGTGACCTACAGGAAATGGAAGTGAGGTACAGAAACAACTGGATTGGTTACAGCTTGGCATTTGCCTTATTTGAACACGGTTCAAACAGTTGGCTACATTTCTTTGGCCAAAACTTAGTGACTGGCACAAGTGTGGGCTATGGTTGGTTTATACCTCCAGTTGTTATAGTTCATGATGTACAGAAATATCTTTTGGCTGAAATTAAATATGTAAGGAGGCACCTTGAGGCTAAACTTAACAGGCTTTAGTGACCCAGCCAGAAACAAAAACTAAGAACCCATGACTGTATTCTCTCTCTCGGACACCCCTGTGACCCACTGTCATGGCCAAATCAATTATATATTATCATTGCTTACAATGAGGGAGTTGTGCTGATTGACATAGCTAGCCCTGATCCATCTCACATTAGGAAATACAAGAGGTTCATAAATTCTTCCATTCAAAAAACGTGGTCAGTTTTCCTGTACCTCACTTCCAGGTAATTAGGTTCATCTAACCTAGTTGGTGATAGTAAATCATAAATTACATAAGCTACCATAGGCATACTGTTGCCATTTCTGGTCAGCCAGTGTCCTGATGCATGCTTTTTGGTATACCACAATCAAGACATCTGTGGGAACTGCGGCCGGCTGGCTCAGTGAGGCACAGGCAGTGGGGGAAGATGGCCTGCCATTCCACTGCAGGCATGAACCCTGGAGCAGCTGCACAGTAAGCACCTGCCCACGAAGGACTTTATCAAGTTTCTGTAGGACCACAATTCAGATTCGTTTCTTGCAGAACATAAATTATTAGGAAACATTAAAAACGTGGGCAAGACAGCTAACAAGGACCATTTGGTTACAGCCTATAACCAACTTTTTGAAACGGAGTGTTTCAAGGGTACCAATATGGTAAGTGTTTGCAAGTGAAAAATGTGAAGCTTAATGAAGATAAACCCAAAGAAACCAAGTCTGAAGAGACTCTGGCTGAGGGTCCACCAAAATATGCAAAATCTGTTCTAAAAAAGGGAGATAAGGCGGGGCGCATTTGCTCATGCCTGAAATCCCAGCACTTTGGGAGGCCGAGGCGGGCGGATCACCTGAGGTCGGGAGTTTGAGACCAGCCTGACCAACATAGAGAAATCCAGTCTCTACTAAAAATACAAAATTTGCCGGGTGTGGTGGCACATGTTTATAATCCCAGCTACTCAGGAAGGCTGAGGCAGGAGAATCACTTGAACTCAGGAGGTGGAGGTTGTGGTGAGCTGCGATCGCGCCACTGCACTCCAGCCTCCAGCCTGGGCGACAAGAGCGAAACTCCATCTTCAAAAAAAAAAAAAAAAAAGGGAGATGAACAGCAGTGAATAACATTGCTCCTTTTTGGGAGATGTTGTTCATGGCTGGTATACAGGAACACTACAAGATGGGACTGTTTTTGATACTCACATTCAAACAAGTTCAAAAAAGAAAATACTAAGCCTTTAAGTTTTAAGGTCAAAGTAGGCAAAGGTATCACGGATGGGATGAAGCACTCTTGACTGGGTAAAGGAGATAAGCCTCAATTGAAGAGTGAAGCAGAACAGGCTTACGGAAGGAAAGCGCAGCCTGATGCCAAAATTCCACCCAATGCAAAGTTCGTTTCTGAAGTGGAATTGGTGGATACTGATCGAAATAGCAGTGCTTCAGCTCTAAGGATATCAGCAACGATGATAAAACTTGGCCTTGAAGAAACTTATGTAACTAACTAGAGTTCGTTACTATTGGAAGGGAAGAGTCACCTGGAAAATTCAGTTAAAAGTAGTTTGAGGTGGGCAAATCACGAGGTCAGGAGTTTGACACTAGCCTCACCAGCATGGTGAAACCCTATCTCCAGTAAAAATACAAAAAATTAGCTGGGCGTGGTGGCGCATGCCTATAATCCCAGCTACTCGGGAGACTGAGGCTGGAGAATTGCTTGAACCCCGGAGGCGGAGGTTGCAGTGAGCTGAGATCGTGCCATTGCACTCCAGTCTGGGTGACAGAGCAAGACTCCGTCTCAAGAAAAAAAAAAAAAACTTGTTTAACCTGATCCCAACTTTTCAGAAATGTAATCCCTTATAAATCCCTGAAGTCTAAAATGTTTTACACGACAACTGTGTAAAATACTGGTCAAGGAGAACTTTTTCCTTTTACCTCATGTTGTAAACTAAATGGCTGAATAAAAACATATACACTTGGGGGGAGGGGCGTGGAAAGACATCTGTGATAATGTAATGAATGTGTGAATACAAGCTGAGGCAAAGGAAGTGAATTCGAATGCAGTACTCAATAAGAACTCAACGTCCTGAAGGAGACAACTGTTGCCTTTGTCTGACCAGCATCCCTTTCCCCTCTATTAAAAATAGAAAGTTGTTTGAGGCCAGCCTGGCCAACATGGTGAAACCCCATCTCTACTAAAAATACAAAAATTAGCCAGGTGTGGTGACACACTTCTGTAATCCCAGTTCCCCTGGAGGCTGAGGCATAAGAATCGCTTGAATCTGGGAGGTGGAGGTTGCAGTGAGATCGCACCACTGCACGCCAGCCTGGGTGACAGAGTGAGACTCTGTCTCAAAAAAAAAAAAAAAAAGAAAAGAAAAGAAAAAGAAAGTAGTAGTTTGTGCAGCTACCTCTGGCTCATTTATTGTGGTCTGTAGGACTGTGAATCAAGGTGCTCACATTCTACCTGCAAGCTGAACTCCAGAAAGAATGTGAATTTTGATAGGAGGGACAGAAGACTAAAAGCGATGGGAATTGATAAGTATAATGGCAATGCCCTACAAGAGACTGTTCAATCATGAGTTGTACTCTTTAGAGTCCCTGAATTCTGTCCTGATGGACTTACCTTTCTAGAGGTGTGTGGTGAAATCTTCCTCAGTACCGTAAGCAATTTGACATTTTTTTCATTTGCTATTTCAAAAAAATTAGAGCTAGAGCCGATTTTTGTGGCGTGCAATCAAAGGGGTTTAGTTGTCTTCACTTTCTTCCTGTTTCAACTTCTAACCACAGCCTTAGGAATGGGAAGGTTCTAACTGAACATCATCTGCAGGAAGCATGGGTGATAGCACATCGCTGCGGCCTCTCACAATGCCAGTTTCAGTGTAGCTGATTTTAGGGAAAGCAGAGGTAAATCAGCCAGAATGAGAGAACAAAGAGGAGGGCTGCCTGTTCACAAAGGAACAACCCCGCCATAGCACTCATAACAATGAACACTAAAACATCATGACAGACACCACTCTAAGTGAACCTTGGTACGCTAATATCTCATGACCAATATCTGCTATTTCCAATTTCACTCGCCAAGAAAAATCTCATTTGTCCCTAGAAGTAATGTGTCAGGCTTCTGAGCTGAAAACAAAAGCAAACGGGGAGGTTTGTTGCTGTGACTTTCTGGATTCTGTAACTAAGAGGACAGAAGCTATCTGACCCCTGTCTGCATTAGAGTTCCCTGTCCACTTTGTCTCTCTTTCTTTTTTCACTCCACCCCCGAACCACTGTCTTCCTTTGTTCTTTAATAACAAATATTTCAAGCCTCTGGAAGGCCATGAATTCTGCCTTTGATATCCAGGCACTAGAGAGTCCTTAAAGAACCTGAGATTTTATAATAGGAAAATTTATAACCCACAATTAAAAAAAAAGTTTTGCATAACAAAATCCCAGGAAGTATGTGTTATTGACAACATCAAATGCAGCATAGACAAGGAATCTTTTAAAAAGTCTACCAAACTTGATAAAAAGTTTCTCTTATCAAAAGCAGATTTATATGAAGGGAAGAAGGCAGCGAGCAGATAGAAGTATAGGTTTGGAAGAGAAAAGGAGACATGGAAAAGTAGCTGGAAAAACCAAGCAACAATTTTTTTTTTTGAGACAGAGTTTCGCTTTATGTTGCCCAGGCTGGACTGCAATGGCGTGATCTCAGCTTACCGCAACCTCCACCTCCTGGGTTAAAGGGATCTCCTGCCTCAGCCTCCCAAGTAGCTGGGATTACAGGCATGTGCTATCTTGCCTGGCTAATTTTGTATTTTTAGTAGAGACAGGGTTTCTCCATGTTGGTCAGGCTCGAACTCCCGACCTCAGGTGATCTGCTCTCCTCAGCCTCCCAAAGTTCTGGGATTACAGGTGTGAGCCACCACGCCCAGACAGTTTTTTTGGTTTTAAACTAGGAAAGATCTGGATAGTTTGGAGGCAGAAGGGAAAGAGTTGCTGGAGAGGAAAAGGACAGGCAGGGCTGGCTTCATGGGCATGTGACCATGTGCAGTCAGCAACCCCAGGACCCTGCATTTGGTTTAATGCTCTGCTGGTTCTGAAAGGTATAAACCGCTATGTGGTAGGCTGATTAATGACCCTCTATTTATAGATCCTTATCCTAATCTCTGGAACTTGTGAATATATTATCCCACATGGCAAAAGGGACTTTGCAGATGTGATTAAGTTAAGGATTTTGAGATAGGATGGTCTGTAACTGATGTAATCACAAGGGTCCTTATACAAGAGAGACAGAAGAGCTAGGGTCACAAGAGAAGGCATGTGACGAGGGAAGCAGAAGGAGTGAAGAAGATGTGACCATAATGTGAGGTCATGAGGCAGGAAATGCAGGTGGCCTCTGGAAGCTGGAAAAGGTAAGGAAACACATTGTCCCCGAGAGCCTCCAAAAGCAACACAGCCCTACAGGTCCATTTTGGACTCCTGATCTCCGGAACTATAAGATAATGAATTTCTTTTGTTGTATGCAACTAAATGTGTGATAGCTTCTTATAGCATCAACGAGAAACGAATACTTGCCACATAAACACAAGGGAGATGTATTATTCATTTTGTAGAAATCAAAGACGTTAATAAAACTAATAGCAGTTACCATTTATTGAGTACTTCCTAGGTGCTAGGCACTATACTCAGGTTTTTCTGCATCTAATCTTATGTAGCCCTAGAACAAGATATAGGGTGGGAATTAAGGCCCAATAACTAACTAGAATGTTTTGGAGTTGGGATCTGCGCCCAATCTATGTCACTCTTAAGTTTTTCTGTTTTACCCCATCCCCATATTTCATCATAAACCTTTCGGTTTGTCTTCATTCTTTAGCATGTGTTATACTTGCACGTGTCAATCTAGGAGTTGGGCTGGGGCAGGGCCGATGACATCCACATCTAGGGTGCATGAAATTAAAAAAAAGCCAAAGCCACCTCTACAAGTCACAGGTGGCTAACATAGGCACCCATAGCAGATGTGAGGCTACAGGAAAATGAATGAGACAAAGAATACGCTTCAGACCGAAAGTCAAAGATCCCGCACCGTTAGTGCCTAACTCTCCCGCATGCTGGGTGAATCCTGGAGCCTGACGGGAGCCACACCACGGACCGACGCAGAGAGGTCCCCAGCCTGGTTTCCCGGAGAAGAGCTCGCCCCTCTTCCCCCGCCCGCACCTCCGGGTGTTTTGGAGGCCCGCGTGGTCCCGCCTCATTGGCCGCCGTGGAGTCCGAGGCCTCGGGGAGGCGGGGCGGCTTTCGCAGTTGTAGTTCCCGAGTCCTCTAGTTTGTCGGCTCCGCCTTCCTGCTGCAGCGCCTAAGCGGCCGCCCAGGACCACAACTCCCACAAGGCCCCGCGCTCGGGGGGGCGTGGCCAATGAGCCGAGCGAGCTGGGGGCGGGGCCGCCTGGGGGGATGATGTAGGGGAGCTCGCCTTTCCTGCCTCACTTGCAGCTGCCGGGTATTTCGGAGACAGTCTCCCGCCTCCGGACCGGCGTGCAAACCTCTGATACTGGAGCCGCTCGGCCGCTGGGAACCGTCCCCTTGGGTCGTCGCCCGGGCCGCCCGCCGTTCCCCGGCCCCGAGGGACCCGGCTGGCAGCGGCGTGGGGAGAGATCAGCATGAGCCAAGGGGTCCGCCGGGCAGGCGCTGGGCAGGGGGCAGCGGCCGCGGTGCATCTACTGGTCACCCTGAGCTTCCTCCGGAGCGTCGTCGAGGCGCAGGTAAGCCCGAGTGATGGCCGGCCGTGAACCCCCGGCCGAACACCCGCGGCCGCTACACACGGGCCGTGGCTGTGGCGCGGGGAGGGCCGAGCCGGGCCGGAACAGAGGTGATATCTGGCGAGCAGAAAACCCGGGGAGCAGAGACCTGACCGTCCAGTGCGGGAAACATCTGCGAACCGCCCGCAGGGCGGGGGGGACGGCGACACTCCGGGTAATGGCAGTCAAAAGAGGAAGATGGTGACGGTCCCCTGAGCTGTTTTCGTTTTTTCCTCTCGATGTTTTAAGCGGCTGGGAGTGTGGCGGGAGATGGGACGGGCATGAACCACCTCAGCTGTCTTGCGAAGGGGGCGAGCGCCTAGAGAAACGGTGACGTCCTTCCCTTCAGGAGTTAGCGAGGGAGGGAGACTGAGAGTAGGGGGCACTCAGCAGACCCCCGAGGCCCCGCCAGGCGCAGGGAATTGGGAGGGGACGAGACTTCACTCACTGGAACTTTCAGACTAGAGCTTTCTGGGCTTTTACCCTTCCTCGAGCACCTTCCCTTGCTCAAGATTGCTTTGTTTTTACCCAGCTGAGCTGTGTCTGCCAAGTGGCATCGCCACTTAAGTCCCAATACGAGACTGGGGGTTCTGAGCCTGGCGTTGTGTCTCGTGGATGGAGGCTCTGGCTCAGGCAGTCGTGAGGTGCTGCCTGGTTGTTGATGTGAAGAGATGATTACAAGTGTTCTCAGTGTGCTAGAAATCTGAGGCTTAGCTGACCAGATCCTTTCGCCTTCAGAGAGGTGTTTGCTTCTATTCAGTAGAATTTGAATTGATTGCCAGGTGCTGCTGCCTGTTGTCTGCACCTGCTGCAAGGGCAAAAAAAAAAAAAAAAAAAAAAACGAAAGTCTCAGGGGGCCTGATAATGAGGGGAGATGTCATTTGAAGCAATTAGTGCTCATCTAAGAAAAATGGAAGGTTGACTATGAGTGTAACAGTGAAAACATGTTTTTCTGAATTGAGTCACTTTATTTCATGGTTTTATGGTGCCATTCAGGCACACTAAATCCCAGAGTGCCTGAATGGTCCATTTGTGTCTGTGAACCATAAAAATAAAAGGGGCAAACTTTTTGGTGTTGGGGAACATGTTAAAATGTAGAGTCTCCGGCCCTACCTCCAGATTATTGATTGAACGGATCTGGAATGTGGCCCAGATAACAGCATTTTAAACAAACATTGCAAATACAGTAACTGTAGCAAAGTTATCTTTTGACTACCTCTTGGACCTCACTTGGAAAACACTGAAATAGAATAGATAGTGGTAGTCTGGGCAGACTTACGAAAGTACATTTTCCAAATTGTCTTTGGCAAAATTATTTTCTAGTCACTAGTTGTTTCTGAGTGAAATTTACAATTAGATATTTTTCTAAAATGAGATTTCCCATTTTCTCTTTTTATATAGCATATGTTAATTTATGCTTATCTAGAAACTTCATTTTAGATTTTTTTCATTTACCACTAATTATGTGTAATTAATGTTTTGTAATTTCACCTGTATTTTTAACATTTTTGCATAGAGATGGGGACTTACTATGTTGTAGGGCTGATCTTCAACTCCTGGCCTCCAGCAAGTTTCTTACTTTGGCTTCCCAGGTGCTGGGATTACAGGTATGAGCCACTGTGCCTGGCCTGCCCCTGTACTTTTAATTTCATTATATTCAAATGAATATAAATATAGTTCAACAGTTAAAGATTTGTGAATATTTGAAGTAGCATTGTGCCAACAGTCTTCCAAGTGAATGTATTTGGTTTTTGTTCCCAGCTGTACTTTCTTTCTTTTTTTCTTTATTTTTTGAGACAATGTCTCGCTCTGTTGGCCAGGCTGGAGTGCAATGGCATGTGTTGGCTCATTGCAACCTCTGCCTCACGGGTTCAAGCAATTCTCCCTGCCTCAGCTTCCCGAGTAGCTGGGATAACAGGTGCTTGCCACCAGCACCTGGCTGATTTTTGTATTTTTTTGTTGTTGTTGTTTGTTTGTTTAGTAGTGATGGGGTTTTGCCATGTTGGCCAGGCTGGTCTTGAACTCCTGACCTCAGGTGATCTGCCTGTCTCGGCCTCCTAAAGTGCTGGGATTACAGGCATGAGCCATCACGCCAAGGCCACCAACAGTACTTTCTACTGTACTGTTTTTTTTTTTTTTTGAGACGGAGTCTTGCTCTGTGTCACCCAGACTGGAGTGCGGTGGCACCATCTTGGCTCACTGAAGCCTCCACCTCCCGAGTTCAAGTGATTCTCCTGTTTCAGCCTTCCAAGTAGCTGGGACTACAGGCGTGTGCCACCACACCCGGCTAATTTTTTATTTTTTAGTAGAGATGGGGTTTCACCACATTGGCCAGGCTAGTCTCGAACTCCTGACCTCAGGCAATCCACCCGCCTTGGCCTCCTAAAGTGCTGGAATTACAGGCGTGAGCCACCACGCCTGGCCTGCTCATCTTTTAGATAGTACTTTAATCTGTAACATGGTTACACGTACATGATCTCATTTTATTTGATACATCTCTCCAAAATGGGACAATTGAGATAACTGAAGTTCAACCAACTTAAATGTCTTAAATGAGCGAGTGACATTACAGTGGAGCCCTAATGTGGAACCCCTTCTGGTCTATACAGTATGCTGGTATTTTCAATTCTCTCTAGTATAGAAAAGCAGAAGGAAAACAGGAAAATCAAAAAGTGGAATTCAGCCAGTTCTTTGACTTCATCCATATAATAAATTGGTAGAAAATTAACTGATAAAGGGAAGGATTAGAATTTTTGGAAACTACCTCTGTTTACAAGAAATCAGTCATTTAAGGAGATACATATTTTAAATGTTATCTCCTTTCAAAATAAAAGCAGAAAAACATTTTTGAGCACACAAAATGATACGCGTTTGTGTATCTCATGCCCCATTATCTTATAAATGAAATGTAAATATACTTTGTAGTATGGTGAAGCACTGGAAGCTAAAGGCATAGTGCATACAAGTGATAGAACAATCTTCCTTTCGAAAGTAATTTCAATTAGATTCTAAATGCATTTCCGAGGTGGTGTAAAATTAAGGAATACACAGAACCCCTCAATAAATGAAAAGCCAGAAACTTAGAACTCCAATAGTGATATACCAGTCCGTTACTCTGAGGGCTTCTCCTAAACCCTAAAGATCTTGAGCTACTTTAACAGATGCATGGAGTGGAGTGGGCAAGAAATAGCCCCGTGTCTGCCCAGTGAGAGGAAGCTAATAGGAGGCTCCACCAAAATTCATTTCTCATTTACCCTTATATTGAGGAGGTAGCTGTTTGGAGCCCGCACTTTAAACAATTACATCCTCATTATAAGGGTAAATGAGAAATGAAACCCATTCCAAGTAAGGGGAATGCAAAGAAACTTGCTAGGAGAAGTGGGGAAGAAACTTGGAGAATTTGTTACCATGAGTCAGTCCTCACGCAGGTTTGCAAGCCAAATATTTATGCTGGGAAAATTCATAGCAGTCCCAAATTTGTATGCCCCAGGTTACTAATAAAAGCAAATATCCATCACCTCTGGAGGAATTTATTTTTAACTCAAACCCTGAAAAATTATTGAAGATAAAGTGCCAAGAAGAATAAACAGCTAGTAGTAAAATATCACAAAACACAAGGAAACAGGGCACCATGAATCAGATATTAGACACAGACAACAGAAACAAACACATAATGACCTTAGGTTCTGAAATTATCAGATAGATAATTTAATATCACTATGTTTAATGTGTTCAAATAAAAAGAAACGAAGTATAAAAGGGAAAAAAGATTTTAAAGAATGGCCAAAAAGATTTTAATAGTAATGAATTAGAAGTTCTAGAACTGAATTTTAAAGCTCAATGGATGGATTAAATAGCTGATCATATCCAGCTGAAGAAATGATTATTGAATTAGACAACCATTTCATGTCTTTTTTCTTTCTCCTTAATCCCCCATCACCTTTTCATCTGTCCTTACTCTCAGTTCATACCTTACTAAAATTGGAGCAATCAGAAGAGAAATTCCATACAGTAACTGACATCTATCCATTTACTAGTCTCTGTACCCACATATTTTGACCTCCTGTTGGTTACCATTGATGAACTGTGTGCTTTTATCAAAGGCAGTCCCTTCACTTGCATGTGAGGTCTCATTCCTTCTTTCCCACTCACGGACATGGCTCTAGTAATCTTCTCTTTCTTTCCTAGATCATCAGTTTGTCCTTCTCAAATGGAATTTTACTGTCATCATGTATTAGTCCATTCTTTTTTTGTTTGTTTGTTTCCTGGAGTAGAGCCTCCCTCTGTCACCCAGGCTGGAGAGCAGTGGCTCAATCTCAGCTCACTGCAACCTCTACTTCCCAGGTTCAAGCAGTTCTTATGCCTCAGCCTCCCAAGTAGCTGGGATTACAAGCTCCAGCCACAACGCCGGCTAATTTTTGTATTTTTAGTAGAGATGGGGTTTTGCCGTGTTGGTCAAGCTGGTCTCAAATTCCTAACCTCAAGCGATCTGCCTGCCTTGACCTCCCAGTGTGCTGGGATTACGGGCGTGAGCCACTGTACCTGGCTTAGTCCATTCTTGTATTGCTATAAAGAATTACCTGAGACGGCCGGGCGCGGTGGCTCAAGCCTGTAATCCCAGCACTTTGGGAGGCCGAGACGGGCGGATCACGAGGTCAGGAGATCGAGACCATCCTGGCTAACACGGTGAAACCCCGTCTCTACTAAAAAATACAAAAAAACTAGCCGGGCGAGGTGGCGGCGCCTGTAGTCCCAGCTACTCGGGAGGCTGAGGCAGGAGAATGGCGTGAACCCGGGAGGCGGAGCTTGCAGTGAGCCAAGATCCGGCCACTGTACTCCAGCCTGGGCGACAGAGCGAGGCCCGTCTCAAAAAAAAAAAAAAAAAAAAAAAAAAAAAAAAAAGAATTACCTGAGACTGGGTGATTTTTAAAGAAAAGAGATTTAATTGACTCACAGCTGTACGGGAAGCATGGCTGGGGAGGCCTCAGGAAACTTACAATCGGGGAAGTGCTGCACCCTTTTAAACAACCAGATCTCATGTGAACTCACTATCGGGAGAACAGAAAGAGGGAAGTCCGCCCCCATGATTCAGACACCTCCCACCAGGCTCCTCTCCAACACTGGGGATTATAATTTGACATGAGATTTGGGTGAAGAGATAAAGCCGGACTATACATCATGAAACAGGCTGCTAATTCTACTGTTTTAAAGTTATCTTTTGATCCACATATTCCCTCTGCCTTTGCCTATTTTTTTCTGTTCCCTCTAGAAAAATTCAAGAGTTAGATTTAATTTATTCTTCCTATGCTGGTTCTTCTATTTTTCAGCCCTTTCTAATCAGACTTTTGCTCCTACCACACCTCTGAAACTGCTCCTGGCAAGGTCACCAATATCCTCCTTGTTGCTAAGGCCAATGGTTGGCTCTTAAATCTCAGCTTTACCTATTGACGGCATTTTTTCACAACTCATCACTCAATCTCCTTAAAATAATAATAATTATTATTTTTTGTTGTTGTTTTTTTTTGAGATGGAGCCTTGCTCTGTCGCCCAGGCTGGAGTGCAGTGGCCGGATCTCAGCTCACTGCAAGCTCCGCCTCCCGGGTTTATGCCATTCTCCTGCCTCAGCCTCCCCGAGTAGCTGGGACTACAGGGGCCCGCCACCTCGCCCGGCTAGTTTTTTGCACTTTTTAGTAGAGACGGGGTTTCACCGTGTTAGCCAGGATGGTCTCGATCTCCTGACCTCGTGATCCGCCCGTCTCGGCCTCCCAAAGTGCTGGGATTACAGGCTTGAGCCACCGCGCCCGGCCCCTTAAAATAATTTTTATTCTGACATCCTGGACATTAAACTTTTCTGGTTGTCTTCCTGTCTAGTGGACCAGTCTGCCTTAGCGTTTTTTCTTTGTTCCTCCCCTTCCCTTGACCACTAATCGTTTGAACCTCAGGGTTCAAATATTGTACTCTTTCTTCTCTTTATCTTAGTCATCTCTTCTGGTCTCTTAGCTTTAAATACCAAATGTACAGTGGACTCTCAGTGTTAGTCTCCAAGACTAGGATTCCCAGCTCTAGATCTATGTATCCAACTTCTTTTTCGACATCTCCTCTTGGATGATTGATATCTCAAACTTGATATAGAAACCACATTTCTGATCTTTTCCCCCAAATCTGCTTTTTCCACAGTCTCCCCCAACCCGCGCCCCACCCCCCGGCCTTATACAAGAGCTCCAGCCAAATTGGCCTCCCTGTTGTTCTTAAACAGGGCAGATACGTTCTTGCCTCAAAGCCTTTGTACTGTTTCTTCTACCTAGCACCCTCTTTTCTCGTGTATTCATGTGATTTGCTTTGTTAGATTTCTGCTAAAGTGTCACTTTATCTGACATGTCTCTTGTCTTAAATGTCCCTGAGCATACAAATATAAAAGAGAAACCTTCTATCCTCACCAAATTCCTGTCACCCTTTGCTTAAAACTCCCCAATGGCTTCCTGTCTCACATGGTGTAATCCAAAAATAATTTGGTCTTTATTTCTGATTCCTGACACAGAGCCCTTTAAAACCCTTGGAATTTCTTGAGTCATAGGAGTGCCTTTTGTTACTCTTAATGAGCCCCTTTCAATCACACCTGTGTTTATAGTAATGAAATGACTTAAGACAGGGACCCTACATAGCTTCAGGATAGGGGGCTGGTCACCACAAGGACCCAAGTAATTAGAAAGTTGAAACTTTTGGCCCCACCAACCTCCAGGAAGGGGAGAGGTGGGTGCTGGAGATTAGCTCTGTAAGGACTCTTGAACAACTAGATTTGATGAGTTTCTGGGTGGGGAACACATTGACTTATTGGGAGGGTGGCATGTTGAGAGAGGGCAGGGAGGCTCTGCACATCCCTCTGCCTTCGTAGCTTGCCCAATGCATCTCTTCCATTTGGTTGTTACTGAATTGTATCCTTTATAATAATTGGTAACTGTAAGTAAAGTGTCTTTCTGAGTTCTGTGAACCATTCTGGCAAATTATCAAACCTGCAATGGAAGTGCTAGGAACCCCCAATTGATAGCCAGTCAGAAGAACAAGTGGCTCAGGACCTGAGATTTGTGTCAGGAGTGGGGCCATCTTGTGGGACTCAGCCCTTAATTTGTGGGTCTGCACTGATGGTGGATAGTGTCAGAATTGAATTATTGGACACCACCCAGTTGGTCTCAGAGTTGGAGAATCGGTTGGTGTGATAAAATAACTCAGATTCAGTAAAAGCTAAAATCTTACAGTGGTCTAATTCTCCTTCTTGCCTATTGCATAGTCCTCCTTATTCCTCACAAACACAGGGCAAGCTTACTGCTTAGGATCTTTGTACTCACTCCCGATGCCTGGAGTGCTGTCCCACCATATATCTGCATGTCTTGCTCCTTGCCAAAATTTCATTGACACCTTCTGTAACTGTCCCGTTTTAAATGGTTAGCAGCCCCAGTTCTGCAGTCTGTTTCCAGTCCCTAGATTTCTTCTATATCACTTTATTACCATCTGACATTCTGTACTTTGTTCATTCATTTTGCACCCCCTTTTCCCTATGAGAATGTAAACTCCTTGAGGGCAGAGATTTTTGTCTGTTTTTTTTTTTTTTTCTAATTTTATATCCCCAGCACTTAAAACAGTGCAAATGTTATGTTGGGCCTCAGTAAATAGGCTGAATTAATGAATAAGTGAATGGAAGATAGATGCAAATAAATTATTCAGAATGAAATCTAGAGAGACAATGGGATAATAAATATTAAAGAGAACTTAAGATACCTGGAGAATAGAGTGAGAATGTCTAATATGTCTAATTGGAGTTCTAAAATAATAGAATAGGGAAGAAGCAGTATTGATTTCTGCAGATCAGTATGAAGAAGATAACCTAACAGAAAAGTGAATCAAAGATATAAATAGACATTTCACACAAGAAGAAATATAAATGTCTCGTAAAACATACGAACATTGTACCTTGTTCGTGCAAATAAGAAAAAAGATAACTTTTCATGCTAACTAGATTGGCAAAAATTAAAGCATAGATTAATGTTAAATATTGGTGAGGATATGGGCTGGCACAGTGGCTCACACCTATAATCCCAGCACTTTGGGAGGCCGAGGCAGGCTAATCACTGGAGGCCAGGAGTTTGAGACCAGCCTGGCCAACATGGTGAAACCCGTCTCTACTAAAAACACAAAAATTAGCTGAGCGTGGTGGCGTGTGCCTGTAGTCCCAGCTACTCGGGAGGCTGAGGCACGAGAATCACTTGAACCCAGGAAGTGGAGGTTGCAGTGAGCCAAGACTGAGAGACCCTGCACTCTTGCTTGGGTGACAAAGGGAGACTCTGTCTCAAAAATAAAAAAAAATAAAAATTCATGAGGATATGGCTCAACAGTAACTCCCATTCATTGTTGGGGGGCTGGTAAATTGGTACAACTGTTTTGGAAATCATTTTGCCATTTCCTGAAAAAGCTGAACATATACTTACAGCAGTTCCATTCCTAAGCATACAACCTGGAGAAACTCTTTTTTTTTTTTTTTTTTTCTTTTGAGACAAGGTCTGGCTCTTTTCCCCAGGCTGGAATGCAGTGGTGTGATTTTGGCTCACTGCAACCTCCATCCCCTGGGTTCAGGTAATCCTCCCACCTCAGCCTCTTGAGTAGCTGTGACTACAGATGCTCACCACCAGACCTGGCTAATTTTTGTACTTTTATAGAGACAGGATTTCGCCATGTTGCCCAGGCTGGTCTCAGTTCTCCTGTGTCCACCTCCCAAAGTGCTAAGATTACAGGTGTGAGTCATTGTGCCTGGCCCAACCTGGAGAAACTCTTGCATGTGTTTTTATACCAGGATATATGTCCAAAACCGTTTGTGTAGCAATGTTCTTTAGCCAAACCTGAAAACAATCTAAATATGGATTGCGGTAATTTTCTATTGCTCTTGTGACAAATTGCCACAAATATAATGACTTAAAACAACATAAATTTATTATGCTGTGGTTCTGGGGGCCAGAATTCTGAAAATGGGATTTACAGGGTTAAAATCAAGATGTCAGCAAGGTTACATTTCCTTGTGGAGGCTCCTTTTCAAGCTTCTAGATATTGTTGTGATTTTTGGCTTATGGCCTCTTTATTCCTTCGTCTTCAGAGCCAGCAGTATGGCATTTTCCAGTCTCTGTCTGACTCTGACACTCCCGCCTTCCTCTCTCATGAAGAACTTTGTAACTACACTCGTCTCACCTGAATAATCCACTATAGTCTTCTCATCTCAAGATCCTTAAATTCATCACATCTTTCAAGTCCCCTTTGCCATGCAAAAATAATATATTTCCGGCTGGGCGCGGTGGCTCAAGCCTGTAATCCCAGCACTTTGGGAGGCCGAGACGGGCGGATCACGAGGTCAGGAGATCGAGACCATCCTGGCTAACACGGTGAAACCCCGTCTCTACTAAAAAATACAAAAAACTAGCCGGGCGACGTGGCGGCGCCTGTAGTCCCAGCTACCCGGGAGGCTGAGACAGGAGAATGGCGGGAACCCGGGAGGCGGAGCTTGCAGTGAGCTGAGATCCGGCCGCTGCACTCCAGCCTGGGTGACAGAGCGAGACTCCGTCTCAAAAAAAAAAAAAAAAATAATAATAATAATATATTTCCATATTTCAGGAATTAGGGACATCTTGGGGGTGGGGCATTCTGTCTACTGTATACATCAAGGGTAGAATGGATAAATTATGATAGTCTAATAAAATGTAACACTTGCAACAGGGAAAATGAATGAGGTACTACAAAATTCATCATCAGAGATGCCATAATAAAGTGTTAGCAAAAGAGGCACATCCCAGAAAAATTCACACATTAGATTCCATTAACATTAAAGTTCAGAAACGGGGGCCAAAAACCTCAAGCATATTGTTTAGGGATGCATTACCAGAAAAGGAAAAATTGACAACAAAAACAAGATTTATTTCTACCTTTACGGAGAGGGAGGTAGATGTAATTAAAGAGGAGCTTAAAGGATACTGGCACTATTTATTTCTATTTTTTATTTTTTTCCTAAGATTCAGGGGGTACTTGTACAGGTTTGTTACATGGGTATAGGGAATTTTTCAGCTCTTGTCCCCCTGTCTCCTCACCTTTTGGGGTCCCCAGTGTTGTTTCCTTCCTTATGTTCACGTGTACTCATTGTTCGCTCCCACTTATAAGCGAGAACATACAGTATTTGATTTTCTGCTTTTGCATTAATTCACTTAGGGTAATGGCCTCCAGCTGCATCCATGTTGCTGCAAAGGACATTATTTCTTTTTTTTTAATGGCTACTTAGTATTCCGTGGTGTACATGGACCACATTTTCTTTATTCCATCCACCGTTGATGGGCACTTGCCTACATGATGATTGCATGACTTCACTACTGTGAATAGTGCAGTGATAAACGTTCAAGTGCAGGTGTCTTTTTGATATAATGATTTCCTTTGGGTAGATAGATACCCGGTAGTGGGATTGCGGGGTCAAATGATGGTTCTACTTTTAGTTCTTTGATAAATCTCCATATTGTTTTTCATAGGTGTTGAACTAATTTACAGTCCCACTAACAGTGTATAAGCATTCCCTTTTTTCCACATCCTTGCCAACATCTGTTTTTCTGTTTTACTTTTTAATATGATACTGGCAGTATTTAGAAGCTTTTAGTGACACACAGGTTTCTGTCTCAGTAGTCTTCTAAAGGTTATAAAACATGTACATGTCAACTTTGTGAACCCATCCCCTACCACAATTAAAATGTTTTAAAGAAGTAAAATATGGTGCTTTATAAACTAAAAGTCAACAATTTAAGAAAAAATTATAAGAAATAACAAAAAAACTCAAGCATATTGTTTAGGGATGCATTACCAGAAAAAGGAAAATTGGTAACAAAAACAAGATTTATTTCTACCTTTAGGGAAAGGGAGATAGATGTAATTAAAGAGGAGCTTAAAGGATACTGGCAGTATTTACTTTGTTATTTAATTATATATATATAATTATATGTATATATTATATATCTATCAGTAGATAAAATATTTTTAAAACCTAGAGAGCTTGTTGGTTTGTATTTTTTTCCTGTTTAGGGGCTAGCATTTGAAGTCTTTAGAAACATATTTCAGACTGTGGGGGAGCGGAAAGAAAAAAATAGAACTCGCTGTCTTGTAAGTAGTAAGTGAGAGCAATGGAATGAAATTTGGGAGTTAGTGATAGGATCCTAGTGAGTCGGACAGCAAAGTAAATATAACTCTAGAGCCAAAATTCTGATAATGATCACTTATCTCAAGATAATATAGCCCTAACTCTGTGGAAGGGAGTCTGGGGACACATTTATACTCCTAGGGAGGGAGAATGAGAATGAAACAGCTTGCAAGGACCGGTTTCCATTTTCTGACCATTACTCGCATATATTCCTCCTATGGACCATATAAATAACCTTTAACAGGCTGAGACCCATTTCTTGTTTTTCAAAAATTTTAGTTGTAAGTTCGTATGCAGTTGCAAGAAATAACACAGAAATCCCATATACTCTTTATCTGTTTATCCCAATGGTAACATCCTGTAAACATGTAGTTCAGTGTTATAACTGGGACACTGACAGTGATAGAATCTACTGATCTTACTCAGATTCTCCCAGTTTTACTTGTTTTGTTTGTGTGTGTATGTATTAGTGCCATACAATCTTATCACATACATAGGTCAATGTATTCACCATCACAGTCAAAATACTGAACAGTTTCGTCACCACAGATATTCCTCCTGTTGCCCTTTTACATCCACACTATTTCCTTCCTACCCTACCTATCCCACCTTCCATCCCCTACCCCAGTCCCTAATCCCTGGCAACAAATAGTATGCTTTCCATTTCTAAATTTTTTTCATTTAAAAAGTGTTCTGTAAATGGAATCATATAGCGTGTAACCTTTTGGCTTGCTTTATCATTCAGGATAATTCCTGGAAGATAAATCCAGATTGTGCATATCAGTCAATGAGTTCCATTTTTAATTTAGCCGAAGATTGTTTTATGGAATTTTGGGACTCTACATTCACTTCGGAAATACCAATTTCTCTTCTTGCATTAGCAAATAATCTTTGAATAGTGGATAAGATCATAGATTCCCAATCTGATAGATTGGGAATCAGTTCCATTTCTACTCTGGAAAACTTACTATAAGGCTACTAAACCTTAATTTCCTTATATGTAATGTGAAGATTATAATACCTCATTCATGGAATACTTTTAAAGAGGAAATGAGATAATATAAAGCTCTTAATACTGTGCCTATCATGTAAGCCTCCATAAATGGCCGCCTAAAGGAAAGATAGAAGACATGGGTTACTACAGCAATATCATTACAGTCTGTAACTTCTAGGTTAGGCTGGGAAGATATTGCCTTCATATTCCAGTGGCCACTTGGATTTCATGTATGTTTAAGTAGAGGAAGGAGAATTCAATAATCTTCAAGTGCTAGAGAAAAATGTTCTTCCAAATGGGTGTAGCTGATCTTTCTATTGTTTTTTTATTTCATTGACCACAGTAAAAAGTAAATTGACTGCTTTAATATTGTATCTTAATCAGCAAGTACTGGCTAATTTGAAAGAATAAATTACATTTTTATATAATAGTGTAGATTTGTTAAGGTTGAAACATCAGTAGTTTATGTATTTTAAATTATATAAATTCTAGGTCACTGGAGTTCTGGATGATTGCTTGTGTGATATTGACAGCATCGATAACTTCAATACCTACAAAATCTTCCCCAAAATAAAAAAATTGCAAGAGAGAGACTATTTTCGTTATTACAAGGTAAGGTTTTAAGTTTTCATTCTGTTGATATCAAAGGTTTATATGTGACCTTTATGATCCTTTTGGCAACCCATTTCAGTTCCTCTCTGCACCCTGTGTATATCTTTCATCATTGAATTTATTATGTATCATAGTGAAAACTTATCGATCTTTTTAAACAGTACAAATCTTAGCCCCCTTCCTTTGTATGGAAGTTCCTCATTTTTCAGTTTTGGTTTTGAGGCAGAGACTCCCCTCTCTACAGAAGCTGAAAATGTCACAGATTTATTTTGTCAGCCTCTCTTATAATATAGTTCTGCCATCTGGACACACCTACTCAGCCTTTGAGTTGTTCTGATGGCAGTGTGCTAGCATTGTTAGCAGTGCACAGTACTGCAGCAGCATCTTTGTTGGACGTCTTTCTGAAAGGGCTGGAAAAACAGGCTGAGACTTCAAGTAGACCACTACCAATAGTAATGCTCCAGAATTGGTTCTTAAATCTAATAATAGTCTACTCTAGACCTTTACAAAATAACCAGTGATCGTTTAAAGGCAGCAGCAATCTTTAAATATAGCAGTAAGGCAATATTCAAAAGAACAGTGTTTTAAATTTTAGAACAACATTTTATTTTGTTTTATTTTACTTTATTTTTTATTCTTCTTCTTATTTTTGAGATGAAGTCTCACTCTGTCTCCCAGGCTGGAGTGCAGTGGTGCAATCTCAGCTCACTGCAACCTCCACCTGCTGGCTTCAAGCAATTCTTCTGCCTCAGCATTCTGAGTAACTGGGATTACAGGCGTGCACCACCACATGCAGCTAGTTTTTGTATTTTTAGTAGAGACAGGATTTTGCCATATTGGCCAGGCTGATCTCAAACTCCTGACCTCAGGTGATCCACCTACCTCGGCCTCCCAAAGTGCTGGGATTACAGATGGGAGTCACTGTGCCCGACCTAAATATATATATTTTATTATTTAATAATATATGTATGTTTTTGTTTTTGCGTTTTTTAGAGACAGGGTCTTGCCATGTCTGCCCAGGCTGATCTCGAATTCCTGGCCTCAAGTGATCAATCGATCGATCTATCTATATTTTTGTTTCCTAGGCTTAGGTCAGCTAAATTAATTTTTTTTTTGTTTTTTTTTTAAACAGAGCCTTGCTCTGTCACCCAGTGCAGTGGTGCAATCTCAGTTCACTGCAACCTCCGCCTCCTGCCTCCAAGCGATTCTTCTGCTTCAGCCTTCTGAGTAGCTGGGATTACAGGCGTGCGCCACCACACCTGGCTAGTTTTTGCATTTTTAGTAGAGACAGGGTTTTGCCATATTGGCCAGTCTGGTCTCAAACTCCTGACCTCAGGTGATCCACCTGCCTCGGCCTCCCAAAGTGCAGGATTACAGGTGTGAGTCACTGTGCCCGGCCTAAATATATATATTTTTATTATTTAATAATATATGTATGTTTTTGTTTTTGCTTTTTTTAGAGATAGGATCTTGCCATGTTTGCCCGGGCTGATCTCAAATTCCTGGCCTCAAGTGATCTCTCTCTCTCTCTCTCTCTCTATATATATATATATATATAAATCTAGTTATATATATTATATATGTTTATATATAATGTTTATATATATATATATATATATATATTTTTTTTTTTTTTTTTTCCCTAGGCTTAAGTCAACTAAATTAAATTTTTTTGTTTTTTTTTCAGACAGAGTCTTGCTCTGTCACCCAGGCTGGAGTGCAGTAGTGTGATCTCAGCTCACCACAACCTCTGCCTCCTGGGTTCAAGCAATTCTTCTGTCTCAGCCTCCCGAGTAGCTGGGATTACAGGCGCCCACCACCAGGCCTGGCTAATTTTTGTGTTTTTAGTACAGATGAGGTTTCACCATGTTGGCTAGGCTGGTCAAATTAAATATTTTTGAGGATTAAAAAAAATCTAGTATCTTGTGCAGAAAGATAACAAATAAGAGAATTAAAGATTTTGGGACACAACTCTCTTTCTTGTCAGCACCAGGAATATCCAAAAAAGGTGATGAATGTTTCTCCTCTAGACAAAATCCTTTAGGAAAGCATATTTCATGAATTTATTTCAAAGAGTAATCTATACCTAAATAAACTATTGAGTGTCTGTTACTCTAGGCGTTTTACATACAAATAAGACATGTGCTGGTTCTTTTTTTTTTTTTTTCTGGAGGAGTGCACCGTTCCTGAAAGTACTGCAATATCAGGTCAATGCATGGAGTGGATGCAGCAAGCTCCTATTCCATCTCCCTACTCCAAAAAGCCATAAATATATAGTTCTCGGATAGAGGAATGTATCAGATATTAAACTGATAAGAACAGATACTACACTTGATCTTAGCCAAAAGGCCGAGAAGCAATGGGAGAGACAGGTGCTTCTTTAAATTCCCACCACTAAATCTATAAATCTAAATGCATTTGTAGCTGCTTTCTCTTGTTTCTTTTCTACCATTACATTGAACTATATGAAATTTTTACTTTTATATTTCAAAAATGCTTGAACATGCCAGTTTCATATGGCTCAATGTAATACAATGGAGGAAGTGTTTCTTGTATCAAAGACCATCTCTTCACAAGAGGTCCAGTTCACATCTCTACATAATGTTATGTCCCTCACTCTTTCACTCCTTCACTTTGGGTTTGTATCTTCTGTTTCTCTGTCCCTAGCAGGCTTGGTCAATGGAAGTACTCCGATATTTGAATGTTTGAATGAATATCTCATTTAATCTTCACACCAAAATTTTCTCAATATTAGCCACATTTTTCAAACAAAGAAGTAATAGTTTAGGTATTCCAGGTAGGGTATTTTTGTTGGCTAACAAACAAAACAGAAGTTTTATTAAGAAAAGATGTGGAGTAGCTAACAAAATTGAAAGATAAGCTGAGGAAGCATACTTCAGAAAAGATAAAACTAAAGCTGGAACTAATGACCATTTTCTTTAAGGAATCACTGGAATTTTGGATCAAATTAACTATTTTCCCATGTTTTCCAAACTTTATGCAAGAGTTGTATTTCTGTCCAGGTAGGGTCGTATGACCCATTGGACCAAAAGAAGGAAGGACACCTTGGTTGACAGTCTCATTTGCGTGAGTAAAAGTGGAGTCGTTGTTTCCCAAAGGGAAATTAGGGACTGTTACCAAAGAAGGAATAATGGAAGTTAGTTAGGCAGAAATGACAGTGTGGCTCTTGGCTACTCAACAAACTCTCTCATTCTTCCTCTTACACATGCAGTTTGAAAATGTTCTGAACAACACAGTGAACTTATTCCATATGCAACCAAAACATACTCATACCCTCTCACAGGGGAGGGTTAATGCCATGATCTAGTTAATGCATTCAGCTGTAACTCTAGGATATTTGGGTGATATCTACTCCTCTTTTTGTTTGGTCAACCTATAAAAGAAAGAAAAAGGAATATACTCTACTCAATATACTCTACCTACAACAGTGGCAAAAAAAGGAAAGCTTTAAAAAGAAAAAGCTAAGAGAAGAGGTTAATTTAATCTATTATGATTATGATTATTATTATTATTGAGACAGAGTCTTGCTCTGTCACCCAGGCTGGAGTGCAATGGTGCGATCTTGGTTCACTGCAACCTCAGCCTCCCAGGTTCAAGCGATTCTCCTGCCTCAGCCTCCTGGGTAGCTGGGACTACAGGCCCACACCACTACACTTGGCTAATTTTTATATTTTTAGTAGAGACGGGGTTTCACTGTGTTGACCAGGCTGGTCCACAACTCCTGACCTCAGGTGATCCATGCGCCTTGGCCTCCCAAAGTGCTGGGATTATAGGCATGAGCCACCATGCCCAGCCAAAACCAGGTTAATTTTAAACACATATCACATACATACTTATGATTCAGCAAGCAAGGTGGAGGTAACAGTCCACCTTTATGCAGTTGGGCAGTTGGCTGCTATAGCTGGTGTTTCTGACTTCTCTTTTTTGCTTCTTATTCCATTCCTTTATGCACTAAATATTTATTGAATGATTAATTTGTGTCAGGTTCTATGGATACAGTAGTGGATAAGACAAAACTTTTCTGATAAGAGAGACAGTAAACAAATAAACAATAAGATATAATTTCAGATGCTTCTAAGGTAAGTTCTATGGAGAAAAGTAAAGTAGGAGAGAATGAATATTGGAGAATTGGAGGGTGGGAGAGGTAGGTAGCCCTCCATTAAAGAAGGTATTTGGGAAAATAAAGTATTTATGCTAATGTGACATTTGAGCAAAGTCCTACCTAATGCGAAACAGCCATCAGAGGGTTTGGGGAAAGAACATTCCAGGGAAAAGAGGTAGAATACCAAGTAAATGATCTTGAGATAGGAATAAGCTTGGTGTGTTGAACGGGCAGAAAGCTGGTATAGCTGGAGGAAAGTGAATGAGAGGGAGAGCTGGAAATATAGGTAGGGACCAGGTTTAAAAAACAGTAGGACCTTATTGACCATGTAAGGATGCTAGATTTTATTTTAAGCAGGATAAGAAACTACTAAAGGGATTTTTGTGCAAAAAAGACTGTAAGGGTAGAAGACAAGAAATAGAGGAAGGCATTTAGGAGACTATTGTGTTAGTTCATATAAAAACAATACAGATTTGGCATAGAATGCTAGAGCTGAAAAATGTAGAAAATGATCAAATTAGGGTTGTACACAAAAGGTAACACCAGCAAGTTTTTCTGATGGATCGAGTGTGAAGTATGATGATAGAAATGAATCAAGGATGATGCCTAAGTTTTGAGTGCACATGTACAAGTGCAAATATACATATATGTAAAATCATGACCAAATAGATTTTATTCCAAGAATGCAAGGATGATTCTTGCATTGATGTTTTGATCATCAACAAAATTCAGTATGTGCTCTTGATTTTTAAAATAATAAGAATGATGTATATTTCTTAATATGATAATTTCAGTCCTAATATCAGCGTACCTAACATGTCTTGCATATAGGGAAACACTAGAGGAATTCTCAGTTAGGTCAGGAACCAAGACAAGGATACCCACTATCTCCATTCACTGTTGGATATACCGTCTGACACAGTCAAATAAAAGAAAACAACTATCCAAAGTGATGGCTCTGATTAAAAAAAAGAAGAAGAAGAAGAAAGAAAAAAATAACTAGAGTCATAAAATTTTATTTTACTTTTTTTCTGTATAAATTTAAGGGGTACAAGTGCAGTTTTGTTACATGGATATATTGCCTAGTGGTGAAGCCTGAGCTTTTAATGGAACCATCACCCGAATACACCTTATGTAATTTCTCATCCCTTACTCCCCTCCCACCCTTCATTTTTTTGGAGACAAGAGTCTCACCTTTGTTGCCCAAGCTGGAGTGCTGTGGTGTGACCTTGGCTGACTGCAATCTCTGCCTCCTGGGTTCAAGTGATTCTCCTGCCTCAGGTCTCCCAAGTAGCTGGGACTACAGGTGTATGCCAACACACCCGACTAATTTTTATATTTATAGTAGAGACGGAGTTTCACCGTGTTGGCCAGGTTGGTCTTGAACTCATGGTCTCAAGTGATCTGCCCACCTTGGCCTCTCAAAGTGCTAGGATGATAGGCATGAGCCACCATGCCTGGCCCACCCCACCCTTCTGAGTCTCCGGTGACTGTTACTCCACATTCTGTGCCCATGTATACACATTATTTAGCTTCTCCTTGTAAGTGACAATGGAGAGGCATACAGATTTTAAAGGAATAAGTATCACTATTTTCATTTATAAATGAAAAAAGTTGTCTGGGCATGGTGGCTTCTGCCTGTAATCCCAGCACTTTGGGAGGCTGAGGTAGGTGGATCACTTGAGGCCAGGAACTCTAGACTAGCCTATCTAACATGGCAAAAACCCTGTCTCCACTAAAAATATAAAAAATTAGCTGGGCATGGTGGCGTGTGCCTGTAATCCCAGTTACTGGTCGGGGGGTGAGCAGAGGCATGAGAATTGCTTGAAACCGGGAGGTAGAGGTTGCACTGAGCCAAGATCATGCCACTGCACTCCAGCCTGGGTGACAGACTCTGTCTTAAAAATAAAAAAATATAGATACATGAAAAAAGTTATATGTAAAAAATGCAAAAGAATCAATAATAAAATGAAAAACAATAAAACATATATCAATATAGCAAGCCATAAACTTGATATACAAAAAAATCAATATCTTCATAAATGTAAATAATAACCATTTAGAAGTTGTAACAGTAAGGAAACCACCATTTACATTAGCAATGAAACCAGGCATGGTGGTGCATGCCTGTAGTCCCAGCTACTCGGGAGACTGAGCTGGAAGTATCGCTTGAGCCCAGGGGGTCGAGACAAGCCTAGGCAACATAGTGATGCTACTGACTCAAAAGAAAAAAAAAAGCAAACAAAATAAAACAAAAACTGTATTAGCAATAAAACAGATAAGGTATATAGGAATAAGTACATCAAGAAGTATGCAAAACCTAAAGGAGGAAAGCTTTAAAACATTCTTGAAAGACACAAAAGTAGATTTGAACAAATGGAAAGATATCCTTTGTAGCTTAACAATTTTAATTCTCCCCTAGTTAATATGTAAATTTAATGTGATCTTAATAAAAATACTGAATTTTGGCCTGGCACAGTGGATCACACCTGCAATCTCAGCACTTTGGGAGCCGAGATGGGTGGATCACTTGAAGTCGGGAGTTCGAGACCCACCTGGCCAACCTGGTGACACCCCATCTCTACTAAAAATACAAAAAATTAGCCAAGCGTGGTGGAGTGTGCCTGCAATCCCAGCTACTTGGGAGGCTGAGGTGGGAGAATCGCTTGAACCTGGGAGGTGGAGGTTGCCATGACCCAAGATCATGCCACTACACTCCAGCCTGGGTGACAGAGCGAGACTTCATCTCAAACAACAACAACAACAAAACCTAAGTTTTTGTTTATTTTCCTGGAGCTAGGCAAGTTGTCACAGGTTAGGTTCTCTGAGAAGCATATTCGGAGACAGTGATAAGTGTACAAGAGCTCAGTTAGGGACTACTCTTGGGACCAACAGTTTGGGGAAGGCAGGGAATGAGGACTGGGCAAAGGGAGAAGTCAAGCTGTGATGCAGCCTCAGTGGAAACCTCAGGTAAGCCTGTGGGGAATTCTTAAGATGGAATAACACTTCCGAGTTAGTTGTCCCCATTTGGGGCAAGAGGTCTAGGCCTTTATATCTCTCCATCAGTTTGTCATTGGATGAAGGCCACCATAGGAAATAAGGATCCAATCTTGGGTAAGGTGGCTCTTTTCACCCAAGGTTGTCTACCTGCAACATTTCCACAGCTAGGGTAATTATAACCCCTTTATTCTTGAAGTATGGTACAGTGTCTACCATAGTACATTCATTGCACCATGTATTTCTCTTGCTGAAATAAAAAATTAGCTTTACATTTAGCAGCTTAAAACAGCAGGGCTGGGCATGGTGGCTCACGCTTGTAATCCCAGCACTTTGGGAGGCCAAGGCTGGTGGATCATTTGAGGTCAGGAGTTCAAGACCAGCCTGGCCAACATGGTGAAACCCCGTCTCCACTAAAAATGCAAAAAAATTAGCTGGCCAGTAGTGGCGTGCAACTTTAATCCCAGCTACTTGGGAGGCTGAGGCAGGAGAATCACTTGAGCCTTGGAGGCAGAGGTTGCGGTGAACTGAGATCGCACCACTGCACTCCAGCCTGGGCGACAGAGCGAGACCCTGTCTCAAAAAAATAAACAAATAAACAAACAAAAAAAGACTGAAAAGATACCATTTCAGGAAGACCTAAAGAGTGTGAGAAAGCAAGCAATGTGGATATCTGGGGAAAGAGCATTTTTGTATGAGGTAGAGATCCAGCTTCATTCCTGTGATTGTGAATATCCAGTTTTCCCAACACTTTATTAAACAGACTGTCCATTCCCGATTGTGTGTTCTTGGCACTTTTGTCAAAAATCAATTGACCGTACACACTTGGGATTCTTAGGTTTATTTTTGGGCTTCCTAACTTGTTCCATTGGTTGATGTGTCTATTTTTATGCCAGTACCATGCTGTTTTGATTACAGGTAACTTTGTAATATATTTTGAAATCACAGTGTGCAATGAGTCCACCTTTGGTTTTTTTGCTCATGATTGCTTTGGCTATTCAGAGTCTTTTCTGGTTCCATACAGATTTTAGGATTGTTCTTTTTTTTGTTTGTTTTTGTTTTTTTGAGACAGGGTCTTGCTCTTTTACCTGGGCTGGAGTGCAGTGGCACAATCATAGCTCACTGTAGCCTTGAAAACCTTGAACTGTCCCAACTGATCCTCCCACCTCTGCTTCCTAAAGTGCTGGGATTACAGATGTGATCTGCTGTGCCTGGCTGGATTTTTTTTTTTAATGTCTGTAAAGAAATGATATAGGAATTTTGATAGGAATTGCATTGAATCTGTAGATCACTTTAGGTAACATGAACATTTTAACAATTCTTCCAATCACTGAATATGGGATATCTTTCCATTTATTTGTGTCTTCAGTTTCTTTCATTAGTATTTTAGTTTTTAGTGCATAGATCTTTCACCTCCTTGGTTAAATTTACAACTATTTCATTTCTTGATGTTATTGTAAATATGATTGTTTTCTCAATTTTGGGGGGGATTTTCATTGTTAGTGTATAGAAATGCTATGGATTTTTGTATGCTGACATTGTAACCTGCAACTTTGCAGAATTTATCACCAGTTTTTTACTGGATTTTTTGGTGGTCTTTACAGTTTTCTATGAGATCATGTCATCAGCAAACAGATATTTTCATTTCTTTTTCTATATAGATGTATTTTATTTCTTTTTCTTGCCTTATTGCTCTGACTAGAACTTCCAGTACTATGTTGAATAGAAGTGGCGAGAGTGGGCATTCTTGTGTTGTTTCTAATCTTAGAAGAAAAGCTTTTCAGTTTTCACCATTGAGTATGATGTTAGCTGTGGGTACATGACCTTTATTATGCTGGGGTACATTTTTTCCATACCTTATTTTTTGGGGGTAGTTTTTATGAAAGGATGTTGAATTTTGTAATATGCTTTTTCTGCATCTATCAAAATAATAATGTGACTTTTTTCTTTAATTTTATTAATGTGTATTATTTTTATTGATTTATGTGTGTCAAACTACCACTTGCATTTCTGGGATAAATGTCACTTGATGATGGTGAATGATCTTTTTAATATGCTTTTGGATTTGGTTCACTAGTATTTTATTGAGAATTTTTGCATTTTTGTTCATCAGGGCTGTTGTCCTGTAGTTTCCTCTTTTTTTTTTTTTTTTTTTTTTTTGTTTTTTTTTTTTTTTTTTGATAGTGTCTTTGGCTTCGGAATCAGGGTAAATACTGGCTTTCTAAAATGAGTTTGAAAGTATTACCTTCTCTTCAATTTTTTTTGAAAAGTTTAAGGATTTATTGCTATTCTTTATATGTTTGGTAGAATTCAGCAGTGAAGCCATGAGATGAAGTCCTGGTCTTTCTTTTTTATTTTTTTGAGAGTAAGTCTTGCTCTGTTGCCCAGGCCGGAGTGCAGTGGCACGATCTTGGCTCATTACAACCTCCATCTCCTGGGTTCAAGTGATTCTCCTGCCTCAGCCTCTCGAGTAGCTGGGATTATAGGCCCACGCCACCCCATCCAGCTAATTTTTGTATTTTTAATAGAGACAGGGTTTCACCATGTTGTTCAGGCTGGTCTTGAACTCCTGACCTGACCTCAGGTGATCCACCTGCCTTAGCCTCCCAAAGTGCTGAGATTACAGACATGAGCCACTGCGCCCAGCGCCTGATCTTTCTTTGATAAAATACTTTTTATTGAATCAATCTCCTTAATTATTATTGGCCTATTCAGATTTTCATTACTTCCTTACTCTGGCTTTGGTAGGCTGCATGTTTCTAGTAATTTCTTCATTTCTTCTAGGTTATCCAATTTATTGGAATATAGTTGTGATTAGTAGTCTCTTTTTCTTTAATATCAGTTGTAATGGCTCCTCTTTAATTCTGATTTTGTTTGCATCTTCTCTTTTTCTTTGTTAGTCTAGCTAAAGGTTTGTCTGTTTTGTTTATCTTTTAAAAAAAACTTTGGTTTCGTTGATTACTGATTTCTAGTTTCATGTTATTGTGGTCAGGAAAGATACTTCATATGATTTCAGTGTTCTTAAATTTGTTAAGACTTGTTTTGTGGCCTAATGTGATCTACCCTGGAGAATGTTCCATATGCACTGAGAAGAATGTATATTCTGTTACTGTTGTATGGAATATTCTATAAATATCTGGCAGGGCAATTTGGTCTAAAGTGTAGTTCAAGTTCAGTGTTTCCTCATTGATTTTTTTTTTTTCTGTCTAGGGATCTAGTGTTGAAAGTGGAGTATTGAAGTCTTACTGTATTGCAGTTTATCTCTCTCTTCAAAGCTATTAATATTTGCTTTATATATTTACATTTTCTGAAGTTGGGTGCATGTATATGTAGTTTTTGTAACTTCTTGATAAATTGACCCCTTTATCATTTGTAATGACCTTCTTTGTCTCTTTGTACATGTCTATTTTGTCTGACATATGGGTAGCTACCCCTATTCTTTTGGTTTCTAGTTGCATAGAATATCTTTTTCTATCTTTTCAGTCTGTGTGTATCCTTAAGAGGTGAAGCAAGTCTTTTATAAGCAGCATATAATTAGGTCTTATTTTTTAACCCATTCAGCCAGTTGATGGCTTTGGATTGGATAATTTAATCCATTTGCATTCAAAGTAATCATTGACAGGTAAGGACTTACTATTGCCATTCTGTTAATTGTTTTGTTGTTGTTGTTGTTGTTAATCTATAATTCCTTTATTCTCTCCTCCTCTCTTGCTGTTTTCCTTTGTGGTTTGATGACTTTTTTGTAGTGGTATGCCTTGAATCTTTTATCTCTTCTGCAACTACTAAGGGTTTTTGCTTTGTAGTTACCATGAGACCTACATACATCTTACGTTAGTAGCAGGCTATTTTCAGCTGATACTGACTTAACTTTGATCACTTGCATAAATGCTATACTTTTACTCCCCTCCCCACCCACCCAATTTGGTTTTATGGACATGTACTTATATCGTGTATAGTTTGCATAGTGTATTATAGCTATAGTTATTTATTTTTAATATTTTGTCTTTTAACTTTCCTATTAGAGATATAATTGATATTTACACCACCACTACAGTATAATAGTGTTCTGAGTTTGACTGTATGCTTACTTTTACTAGTGAGTTTTATGTTTTCATATTCATTTATTTTTGTTTGAGATGCAGTCTCACTCTATCACCCAGGCCGGAGTGCAGTGGCACAATCTTGGCTCACTGCAACCTCTGCCTCCCAAGTTCAAGTGATTCTCCTGATTCGGCCTCCTGAGTAGCTGGGATTACAGGCAAGCACCACCAAAAGTACAATTTTTGTACCTTTTTTTTTTTTTTTTAGTAGAAATGAGGTTTCACCATGTTGGCCAGGTTGGTCTTGAATTCCTGGCCTTAAGTGATCCACCTGCTGGGACTCCCAAGTTGCTGGGATTACAGGTGTGAGCCCCTGTGCCTGGCCATTTTCATATTTTTTAATATTTCTAGTTGGCAACATTTTTCATCAGCTTAAAGGATCCTTTTAGTATTTTTCATAAGGCAGGTCTAGTGGTGATAAATTCCCTTACCTTTTGTCTGAGAAAGTTTTTATTTCTCCTTCGTTTTTGAAGAACAGGATCACTGAATATAGTATTTTTGGTTGACAATTTTTTTTTCTTCCTTTTCTATCAGCTTTTTGAATCTAACATTCCACTCCTTTCTGGCCTACAAGGTTTCTGTTGAAAATTTTGCCTGTAATTTATTGGAAGTTCCCTTGTTTGTAACAACTCACTTTTCCCTTGCAGCTTTCAATATTTTTTCTGTCTTTAACTTTTGACAATTTGATAATAATGTCTCTCGGTGTGTGAGTCTTTTCAGATTCCTCCTGTCAAGTTTTCATTGAACTTCCTGGATCTGGCTGGGTTTTTTTGTTTTTGTTTTTTTTTTGTTTTTTTTGCTTCATTTTGTTTCTTTTTTTTTTTTTTTTCTTTCTCTCTCTCTGTCCTTCTTTCTTTCTTTCATCATAATCAAGCTAACATAGGGGTATCTGGCTTTCTGTTTCCTTCCCCAGACTTGGGAAGTGTTCTGCCACTTTTTCTTTGAATTTTTTTTTGTCCGTTTTTTTCTTTCTTCTCCTTCTAGTAATCTGATAATGTGTGTAATTCTGCTTGGTGGTATCCTATGAGTCCCTTAGGCTGTCTTCATTCTTTTTCATTCTTTTTTCTTTTTGTTCCTCAGATTGGATGATTTCCAGTGAACTGTCTTCAAGTTTGCTAATCCTTCTGCTTGATCTAGTCTGCTGTTGGACCCTTCTATTGAATTTTTTTAGTTTGGCTATTGTGTTCTTCAGCTCAATGATTTCTGTTTGGTATTTTAAAAATATTTTTACCTCTTTGTTGACATTCTTAGTTTGTTCGTGCATCACACTGCTTACCTCAGTGAGCATCTTTATGACTCCTTTTAAATGTCCTATTAGGTAAATCACATATCTTCATTTCAGTAGGGTTGGCTTCTAATTGAGATTGTCTTTTTTTGTTGTTTTTTTTTTTTTTAGCATAATATTTCCCTATTTCTTCATTTTTCTTAAGGCACATAGAGTGCTGTCCCTTCTGTTTAGGCTCAAGGAGGTTTATTCTTTATTTGCTACATAGGCTCCTAGATACTGGCTTATTAGAAGCCAAGGCTGTGGGGAGTTGCTGGAAAGGCTGCCAAGATTTTGGCTTGAGGACCTAGAATAATGGAGTTACTGTTTACTCAGATGGTGAATATTACTAGAAGAAGTAATTCTTCATTTTTCTTAACTCTGTTTTGGTTTCTGTGTATTATATAAAAGAACCACCTTCTCTAGTCTTGTTAGACTGGTCTTATGTAGCAGGTGTTTCTTCCCAGTCAGCCTGGGCAGTATTCTGGTTCCTCAGAACTTTGTGCTTGTCCAGCTTGTCTTTGTTCTTAGTGGCCTCCAAGAAATTAGAGTCAAGTTGTACTATTGCCTTGAGAGGGGTGGTATAGAAGCCATTCCCTTGGGATATGACTAGAGGTATTGGGATGTTAGATGTATGCTTTGGTTTCTTCTTTCCTTGCAGAGAAGCTGAAAGCCAGAGTTTATCTCCCACTGATTCTGCTCTGCACCAAGGAGAGCGTCTGAGGCAGATGTCTATATTATTGATCTAACTGCTGACTTTTAACCTGGAGGAGATAGCTGCTGAATATTTATTTGCAAGTTTAAAAGTCACCTGTTTGTTCTCAGTGGTCTAGGAGACTCAGGAGCGTAGAGCTTCATCAACTCCCAGAGCTAGGTGATTTAGCAGCCTGTCCCTCCAGTGAAGGCTATGAAAGTTGGGGTTCTCGACGTGTTCAAAAACTTTTCGTGGCGAGTTTGAAGACCTGGAATTATTGCCAGAGCCTGCAGGGGAAAAGGTGCAGGAAGCCCACTCTACTTTTTGGGCCAGCAGGTCTCATGCCTCCCTAGTAGGGGGAGACTTCTGATCTGAAGCTATTACTGAAGGATATTACAGGAGGAAGGCACAGGGAGTGTTGACTTTCCTTTTCAGGAATGGGGAGGTCCCCCACCTCCTTCCACCGGGAGATTGTAGGAATTTATCTCTAGAGCACATGGAGGCAGAAGGCATGAGAAGTGCTGTCCCTTCCATTCGTGCTGGCAGAGATTTCAGGGCTGGGATTATGTCTGGAGCAAGCCAGGAAAGAAGGTGCAGAGAGTGCTCACTCTCCTGTTCAAGCAAGAAGTCTCACATGCACCTTGCAGGGGTAACCTTTTGGTCTGGAGTTCCCTGAAACAAGTCAGGGAAGAAGACACAGGGAATATCCCCTTCTCTTTCTAGTCATGGAGAGGTCCCCTTGCCTCCTTCTAATGAGAGGTTGCATAAATATCTCAGGAGCAAGCCAGGGAAGAAAGCACAGAGAGTGCTTTTCCTCCTGTTCTTGCTGGCAGAGGCCTCCAGTCTCTTTCCAAGGAGAGAACGTATGGCTAGGATTAGCACCTGAAGTAAGCCAGGGGAGAAGAAGGCACATAGAGTGCTGTCCCTTCCTTTTAGGCTTAAGGAGGTTTATTCTTTTTTTTTTTTTTTTTTTTTTTTTTTTTTTTTTTTTTTTTTTTTGAGACGGAGTCTCGCTCTGTCGCCCAGGCTGGAGTGCAGTGGCCGGATCTCAGCTCACTGCAAGCTCCGCCTCCCGGGTTCACGCCATTCTCCTGTCTCAGCCTCCCGAGTAGCTGGGACTACAGGCGCCCGCCGGGTCGCCTGGCTAGTTTTTTGTATTTTTAGTAGAGACGGGGTTTCACCATGTCAGCCAGGATGGTCTTGATCTCCTGACCTCGTGATCCGCCCGTCTCGGCCTCCCAAAGTGCTGGGATTACAGGCTTGAGCCACCGCGCCCGGCCGGAGGTTTATTCTTTATTTGCTACCTATGTTCCCGGATAATGGCTTGTTAGAGGCCAGAGCCTCAGGGAGTTGCTGGAAAAGCTGCCAAGATTTTGGCTTGAGGAACTAGAATAAACTAGTTGCTGTTTACTCAGATGGTGAGAATTACTAGAAGGAGGGAGTACAGTTTTTGATATGTTAATTTTGAGGTACCTAGAATGCCCTATCCAGGAAGAGATAATCAAGGAAGCACATGGGTATACAGGCCAGAAGCTCAAGGGAGGTGTCCAGGCTGAGAACTTGCAGTCCCCAAATGTGCCATGCTGTTTTAAGGTTCTTTGTTTATGCACATCCTGCCCCGCTGCCTATAAATCTCCCTCAAACACTTCTAGTCATACCCATGTTACATATTACCAAAAGTCAGAGTTGATCACCCTCTCCTCTATGTTGCCAATCTCTACCTATTTTTGCCTTCTTCTCTGTAATATAGATATTGTTTACTTAACCATATTAATTAGGTGTCTACTATGTATTATACCACTGTTCTAAGCACTAAGGATAAGATAATGCAAAATTCTGATCCTTATGATGGTAGGAGGTGCAGACAATAAATAAGCAGACAACATTCAGGTAGTGATAAGTGCCATAAAAGAATGTAAAACAGTACGTTGGGATAGAGGTTGCATACTGAGCACTACTTTAGCAAGCCTGGCCAGTAATGGTCTCTCTGCTGAGGTGTGATATGTGAGAGAGACTTGAATAAGGTGAAAGAGTGAGCCGTCATAAGATCTGGAGGAACAATAATACAGGCAGAGAGGACAGCAAATATAAAGACCTTGAGGCCAGGCATTGTGGCTCACACCTATAATCTCAACACTTTGGGAGTCTGAGGTGGGTGGATGGCTTGAGCCCAGGAATTCCAGCCCAACCTGGGAAACATAGTGATACCTCGTCTCTACTTAAAAAAAAAAAAATTAGCCAGGCATGGTGGTACATCTGTGGTCCCAGCTGCTTGGAAGGTTGAGGTATGAAGATCGCTTGAGCCCAGAAGTTTGAGGCTGCAGTGAGCCAAGTTTGTGCCACTGCACTCCAGCCTGAGTGACAGAGCATGACACTATCTCAAAAAAGAAAAAAAAAAGATAAAGACCAGCTGGGCACAGTGGCTCACACTTGTAATCCCAGCACTTTGGGAGGCCAAGGCGGGCAGCTCACCTGAGGTCGGGAGTTCAAAACCAGCCTGGCCAGTGTGGCGAAACCCTGTCTCTACTAAAAATACAAAAATTAGCCAGGCGCAGTGGTGGGCGCCTGTAATTCCAGCTACTTGGGAGGCTGAGGCAGGAGAATTTCTTGAACCCAAGAGGCAGAGGTTACAGTGAGCCGAGATCACACCATTGCACTCCAGCCTGGGTGACAGAGTGAGACCCTGTCTCAAAAAATAAAAATAATAAAGACCTTGAGACACAGGGAGCCTGGTGTGTTCCCTCCCAGCAAGGCCAGTGTGGCCAGAGGAGCATAATAGAGGTCAGAGAGGTAGGCCAGAGGCCAGGTTATAGAGGGCCTTGTGGAGCTTGCTGCAGAGTTTATGAACTCTAAGGGTGATGGAAGCCACAGGAAGGTTTTGAGGAGGGATTGATATGATCTGATTTGTTTTAAATAGATAACCGTAGTTGCTATATGGAAATAAAAGTAGAAGCAGGGAGACTATTGCAATAGTGTAGGCAAGAGGTAGGTGGTGAAAAATGGAAAATGAATTGTTTGATGGGGTACAAGAAAAGGGAGGAAAGAGAATAAAACCTAGATTTTGGCATGGGCAATCTGCAAGTCCTATTGAATTACTGTCTTCCTGTAATGTGTAGAATAGGAAAATCCAGAGTTTTTACCATGGTTAAAATGTCCTGCATGATCTGTCCCTTGTTTACCTCCATCCTCGTTCTCTACCACCCTCCCCCTTCTACATTAAACATCAGCTCAACTGGTGTTTTTTACTTCACATAACTGTCCAGGCTTTTTATGGCCTTATCCAAATGCACACTTCCTCCATCCTAAAATATACCGCCTTAGAGGCCTCCATCCGCCAGCCCCACTATTACAATTCTCTGGATTTTCTTTGTAGCACTGACTACAACTTGTACAAAACATACAAATATTTAACTTGTTTCCTTCAATAGATTTTTTAGTTGCAGAGGGAGAGGGGAGTTCTTTTTCTGTCCATTTTTTTCACCCAGAGCCTAACCAGTGCCTGACACATAGTGGATGCTCAGTTCTCATTCGTTGAATAAATGGGTGCATGAGAGAACTGTCATTAATAAGATAACATCAGGAGGCTGGAAGACATTAAAGTAGTTCTAAATGCTTTCTCTGTCACCCAGGCTGGAGTGCAATGGCATGATCTAGCTCACTGCAGTCATTTTAAATTCTGAACCATATAGGTGCCACTAGGATAGGAAGTATTCCTTCTTTTTTTATTTATTTATTTATTTTTTGAGACGGAGTCTCGCTCTGTCGCCCAGGCTGGAGTGCAGTGGCCGGATCTCGGCTCACGGCAAGCTCCGCCTCCCGGGTTCACGCCATTCTCCTGCCTCAGCCTCCCGAGTAGCTGGGACTACAGGTGCCCACCACCTCGCCCAGCTAGTTTTTGTATTTTTAGTAGAGATGGGGTTTCACCGTGTTAGCCAGGATGGTCTCGATCTCCTGACCTCGTGATCCGCGCGTCTCGGCCTCCCAAAGTGCTGGGATTACAGGCTTGGGCCACCGCGCCTGGCTGAAAGTATTCCTTCTTATTCACCACCATGTCACTGATGTCCAACACAGTGACACTTTGAGAACATCCCGTAACTATAATATCAGTATACTAACTTTAATTTATTCTTTCTTTCAAGGTTAATCTGAAGCGACCTTGTCCTTTCTGGGCAGAAGATGGCCACTGTTCGATAAAAGACTGTCATGTGGAGCCCTGTCCAGAGGTATAATAAATAAAACAGCAGGGCAAAGCCAATTTTCTCTTGGACTTTTAGAAAAGCATAACCTCTGTTTTATTTCAGGCTAATGTCAATGGATTTGGACATGTCAGCAAATTCACATGCTCTCAGCTTTCTCCTTTAGAACCAGATTATTGAAGATTCTATACTTGACACCGAAATGGGTTTGGAGACACTTGTATCCAGTGATACTGGTGATCGAATGTGGAAATATAGTCTTATTCTAAAATGGAAGGAAAATCAGAGGCCTGTTCTAGGATTGGATCTGCAGTTGTCTTTTGTTTCATGCTTTATTGAATCAACATCTTGTTTCATAGGAAAAAAACAAAATAAAAATAAGCTACTGGACCCTATTTCAAATTTATAATGATTTAATTGGGAAAATTTCAGGCTTGGAATTAGATTTTCACTTGGCCTTGTTACATTTACATTTTTTTAAAAAACCTATACTTAATACCAAGAGAATGCTACATGTTAGACTTTGATTTTTGTTATCTAACAATTAATTATATTCCTCTCCTTCAACAGTAATTAGCTGAAGCTTTGTATTCCTTTCACTTTCTGCTTTTCTTACCTAGTCAGTCTAGTTTGTTGTCCTTAAAAATCTGTACCAATGTCCTTCCTAAAGGGAATATTCTTTAAAAATTTATAATATTCAGTTTCCTTTAAGAACAAAATATGTATTAAGTATTTTGTTTAAAGTTCTGTTTGATAAACCAGTTGTAATAATTCAGATACATTTATTAAAGCCTAACACTAATTATTGGCCTTGTGAAAAAGAATGTTCCAGCTACATACATTTCTCCCATTGGTAAACCCTAGATTAGATTGGTAAACTCTAGGTTAATCATGTGGGCCAAAAAAAACCTTCTAGTAATCCAAAATTGCCTACACTTTATTAGAGCAGAAGTTAAAATTGCACATAATACATTGCAAATAATTTTGAACTTTTAAAACTTTCTTTTCTATGGTAACAAAGTTTGTGGAAGAAGTGATCATCAGTGTTTTTAACCTAAATTATATAGACTATAAAAAATACTGCAATAAGAGTTATTAGAGCTGCTTTTGGCTTTCTGACTTTGTGTATGTCATTCAGTTTTCTATACTTTGATTTATAAGTCTGTATATTGGGATAACACTTTTACCTTATGAGAGAGTGTGAAAACAGAATTTGAGCGAATGTACATTTGCCCCTCATAGAATAAAATACTTGATGAATTAGAGCAATGCATTGACAATTTGTGAAGAAATTCCAAAAACAAAGATCACTTTTTAAATTTTTGTTTTTCTTGTTTTTTTAAGAGTAAAATTCCAGTTGGAATAAAAGCTGGGCATTCTAATAAGGTAAGTTCCTCCTCTTCCTTGAGCGTTTCTGCTTTACATTGTGAAACTTACCATTTACTGACTGACAGTGGCTGTAATAAAGAACCATATTATGGTTAGTTGGGAATGGAGACATTTTGCCTCAGAATTCCAAATCCCTAACTCTTGCATCAAGCAGATAGGTTGTACATTCCTAGATTCTTTTGAAATTACTTCAGTACTGTTTTTGGAATCTCTGGAACAACTATTAAATGTAACTATAGTGTCAGATCCCCTAGTCAGCAGGTGTTTTATCACATAGCTATTTTTAGTCTTCTGTTTCAACTTGTCAGCCTGGCAGGTTCAAAATTATATTGTATAGAGTAAATAATTATCAAGATATTTTGAGCAGAGTACTTTCAGATGGTATTAAGATATTCATTTTTAATGATTGTTCTTGTCCTCTTATGAGAGTAGTATAATTTATTTTGCCATTTATATGTTTTTGGGTAACTGTTTATTTCCTGTTTTTCACTACTGCACATACCTAATAAAGATCATCATATCCTCTCTGTCTCCTCCTTGTGCCTCCTTTGCATTTTCTTCTTGCTCTCTCTCCCGTGTAATCTTTTGTTTTTACTTTATTGTATTTGTTTTTGCTTCAGATGTGAAATAAATAAAACCATATAAAAGCAGTTGAAACCCCCTCAGCTCTTTCCCAGTTCATTCTACTTCCTCCCTCCCCAGAACTAACCATTTTTCTGAAGGATCCTTCTGTGATTTTATATTCCTATTGCAGGTGTATCTACGAGTAATATATTTTACACTTTTATTGCATGTGTATTCACAAGTAATATGTAATTTATTGTGTGTAAATTATTTTATTTAAATATTTTTGTATTTCTTTAGGTTACAAACACTTTTTTTCAGTTTGTGTTTTTACTCATGCTTTTGAAATTTTCTCTGTTGGTATATGTGGATTTTGTTCATCATCTTAATAGCTGTAGTCAGTTGTATGACTATAACACATATTAACCATTCCTCTAGTGATGGACGTTTCAGTTGTTCCCAGTTTTTGGCTATTTCAAACGGTAATGCATTAGCATTTTTGTCCTTTGTCTTGTGCACACGTGTAAGAGTTTCTCTAGGTCTACATGTAAAGGCTGGATTGCTGAACCACAAGATGTGCCTATCTCAACATTACAAATAATACCAAATAATTTTCCAAGGCAGTTGTACCTTTTTAAAAAAATGGTTGCCTTGGGATATGGTCTCACTAGTGGGAGTGCAGGTTCAAAGTTTAAGCATTTTGCAAACATGTGTGTGTATATATATGTGTATATATGTGTGTGTGTATATATATAACTTTTATATATAAAAACCCTCTTGGGAACTAAATTTGACCATATATATATATATGGATGTATACATATGTACACACATATATGGATGTATACATATGTACACACATATATGGATGTATACATACACACACACACACATATATATGGTCAAATTTACTTCCCAAGAGGGTTGTTTTTTCAGTTGACGTCATCACCAACACATCAGTGCTAATTGTTAACTTTTATTTTTAAATTTTTATTTGTTTTTTTGAGACAGAGTCTTGCTCTGTCATGCAGGCTGGAGTGCAGTGGTGTGATCTCAGCTCACTTCAACTTCCACCTCCCAGGTTCTAGCAATTCTCCTGCCTCAGCCTCTCCCGAGTAGCTGGGATTACAGGTGTGTGACACCACACCTGGATAATTTTTGTATTTTTAGTAGAGACGGGGTTTTACCATGTTGACCAGGCTGGTCTTGAACTCTTGACCTCAAGTGATCCGCCCGCCTCAGCCTCCCGAAGTGCTGATTACAGATGTGAACCACCGCGCCCAGCCTAATTGTTAAATTTTAATATGTTGTTGACGGAAATAATATTTAGGTGGTGGAAATTTCTGCCTCATTTTCATTTGTATTTCTTACATATGATAGGGATTTTTATAATGGAATGTATCTATATTTAGTGTATATCATTGTTGACAGATTGATTATTCTGCCAATAGAAACTGAAATAAAGAATAAGGTAATAATTATTACTAAACTTATGAACTTCTTTGCAGTACTTGAAAATGGCAAACAATACCAAAGAATTAGAAGATTGTGAGCAAGCTAATAAACTGGGAGCAATTAACAGCACATTAAGGCAAGTTTTATTTTGGTAGTAATAAGAAAATATTCTCTTATTGATATCAAGAATCAATTTTTTTATGATTTTGGTAAAAACTTTTTGTACCCGTTAAAGTTTTAACTAATATATTTTTTAAAGGAAGAAAAAGTTTTTCTTTATCCTAAATTTCATAATAGCTTTGCCTCTTCTTGGCTGATTTATCCCTAAATTTCTAGAATGTATCATCCATAGTAAATCTTTTAAAAAGTAGAAATTTACAAGATTGTTTAGCTAACAGGGTTTATGGATCCATTTTTCCTGATTACTATGGAAGAAGGGGCTTGAACTCCTAAGTCTTTTATAAATAGTAATTCAGTCTGCATGTTACCTTTTGAATGATAAAAGTTATTAGCCTAACTGTTAAATTTCATAGATTTTTTTCTGTTAACTTTTCCTTATTTGTTCTAAATAGAAACCAGCATAAATAATATATAAGTGGCCTCAAATTGTGCAGTGTAAAATGACTAGACATAATCAGTAGTTGGGAATGGGATATTTCAGAAATTCCTTGACGTTCCCATTTGATTAGATTTGTATTTATGAGCTGGGTACGGTGGCTCACGTCTGTAATCCCAGCACTTTGGGAGGCTGAAGTGGTCAGATCACCTGAGATCAGGAGTTTAAGACTAGCCTGGCCAACATGGTGAAACCCTGTCTCTACTAAAAATACAAAAATTAGCTGGGCGTGGTGGCAGGTGCCTGTAATCTCAGCTACCTGGGAGGCTGAGACGGGAGAACTGCTTGAACCTGGGAGGCGGAGGTTGCAGTGAGCTGAGATCGCACCATTGCACTCTAGCCTGGGTAACGAGCAAGACTTTGTCTCAAAAAACAAAAAAGATTTGTATATATGTACTATAATTGCTAATGACTCAGTATAAATTAGCAATTTTATTTATTGAAAACAAAATTTAATATAGGAAAATAAAAGATAATAAACACCCACATATATATCCTCCACTTCAAATATATAATCCTCCATTCCAAGTAAATAAATATTAACATTTTTTGCCGTATGTTTTAAGGAAGAAGACATATCACATAAATTTTAAATCCCTTATGCTGTATTCCCTAATCCAGTAGAGGTAACTACTATCATGAATTTGGTGGTGTATATCCAGTCCATTTTTGTTTTTATCATATATTTATATGTATACATAAGATAGTTTTATTTTGTGTATATGGTTTTATTTTTCCTTTATATAAATGATATCCTATATTTAACGTTCTGCAATTTTTTTCATTATACATTTTGCTTTCTAGATCTGAGAATGTTGAAACACAGACTTATATTAACTGATGATTTTCATCATATAAATATGTCATATTTTACTTAGCTATTCTCCTATTGACGATTGTTTAGCTATTTCCAATTATTTACTTTTACAAACATGCCACCTTGAGCATTCCTGAATTTTTTTTCACATTAGAAGTAAAATTGTTGAATCTTAGGATTGCCTTTTTTGTACCCATTCTTGATATTGCCTGATGACATTCCATAGTACTTGGTGTGAATGTTTACTGACTCCAGTGCTGACAGCTTGTATCATTCTCTTCATCCTTACCAAAAGTAATGTTTGATGAGTGTGAAATAGCACCTTAGTTTTGTTTAATTTATACTTCGTAATTATAGTGGATTTGAGCATTTTTTATTTATTGGACATCTGAGTTTCTTCTTCATTCAACAAATGAATGTCTACAATGTGCCAAGCGCTGTTCTAGGGTACTAGGAATACAGTAATGCAACTGATAAAATTTCCGCCCTCGTGTAGCTTGATCCTTGTCAGAGGAAATAACAGGATAAACAAGTAAAATATATGAGAAATAAGTAAAATGATTATGAATGTTAGGGAAGACAGGCAGGGAAGAATAAAGAGGGCTAGGAGTGAGTGGCACTGTTTTAAATTGGGTGGTCAGAGAAGACCTAAGTGATAATACGACACTTGAACAAATTGCTGAAGAAGGTGAAGGCATGAGTCATACTATGGTTGGCTGGGGTATGAGCATTCCAGGTATATATAAATGTTAGTTGAAAACCCCCATGGCAGGATCATGCCTAGACTTAAACACAGTAAAACAACGTAACTGGAGCACAGTGATCAAGGGCAAAGTAGCAGAAGACAAGGTCAAAAGATGCTGGGGATAGGGCAGGAGGTGGGGTGGGGAGAGATCTTGTAGAGCCTTGAAAGCAATTATAATGAGTATTGCTTTTAGAGTGGGTAGAATAAAAGTCACTGAGAGGTTTTGAACAGAGGAGTTAAGGGCATGTGTTGAGGGAGCCTGATACGTTGCAGAAACCTTATTATATGATTATTGTAGTAATCCAAATAAGACATTATGGTGATTTAGACCAGGGTGATAGCAGTGGAAATGATGAGAAGCGGTCAGGTTCTGGATGTATTTTGAAGATAAAGCTAACAGGATTTGCTGCAGTATTAGATATGTGATATTGAGAAGATATGAACTTTTGGATGACTACAAGATTTGAAATTATAAAAATGGAGTTGCCATTTACTGACCTGTCGACAGCTGCAGGAGGAACAAGTCTGATACAAAGTTATAGTCAAATTTGGATTTGTTAAGTTTGAGCTGCCTGTGAGACATCCCCTTGGAGATTTCATGTAGGCAGTTGGGTATTCAAGTCTGAATTAGGGGAGAGGTCTGGAAGTCAGTCAATGAATAGATGGTATTTAGCAGCCATAACCTGAGTGAGGTCACCAAGGAGAGAGTGTAAATAAAGGAATGATCTAGGGATTAGGCTTAAGTCATTACAAAATTTTGGGGTAAATTGCCAGTTTATATTCATTGTCATTTTTTTCTCTATTGGGTTGGATTTTTAAATTATTACTGATTTGTAAGCATTCTTTATATAATGTGATAATTCTTTGTTGGCTCTATTGGTTGTTAGGACTTGTCTTTTAATTTTGCTTGTAGTTTTCTGTTGTTGAACAGAAAATTTTGAAACTTAAATTTTTTAAGTATAATACACATGCAGTAGGGTGGAAAATTATTAAGTGTAAAGGTCAATTTAACTTTACAAAGTGAACCCAACTCTATAGCCACCATCCATGTACACTTGCTGCCTGGATTACCATGTGGACTTTTCCTAGTCATTATCACCTTCCAAAGTTAACCATGATTTTGAGATACTGACAGAGATTGGTTTTAACTGTTTATAAATAGAATGATATAGAATATATTCTTTTGTACCTGGCTTCTTTTTGTTAACATGTGTCTGAGATTCATTCATGTTTTTGGGCATAGCAATGTTTAATTCTTTTTTATTGGCACATAATATTCTATAGTAAGAATGTGCCATGTTTTTTCTGCTCTTGATAGCTTATACTTTGGGGCCATTTCAAAAATATTTTGGTGGATAGAGTTGGACATGGTGACTCATGCCTGTAATCTCAGTATTTTGGGAGGCCAAGGCAGGAGGATTGTGTGAAGCCAGGAGTTCAAGATCAGCCTGGGCAACAAGTGAGATCCTGTCTCTCCAAAAAATTAAAAAAAAAAAAAAAAAAATAGCCAGGTGCAGTGGCGTGGGCCTATAGTCCCAGCTACTTGAGAGGCTGAAGCAGGAGGATCACTTGAGGTCATGAGTTTGAGACTGCAATGAGCTATGATTGTGCCACTGTACTCCCCAGCCCGAGTGACAAAGTGAGATACTATGTGTAAAAAAATAAAAAATAAATGTGGTGCATACATGTGTACATTTTTATGGAGAATACACCTAGGAATGAGATTAGGTACTGCCAAATTGTTTTCTAAAATTGCTACCAGATTATATTGCTACTAGCAGTGTATCAGTTATTTTTTCTACAGCTTCTCCAGCGATTGGTACTATGATTTTTTAAACAGCTTTACTTTGAGGTATAATGAAATATGACACACTGCATATAAAGTATACAGTTTGATGTTTTGACATGTGTCCACCCATATAACATCATCACGATTAAGATACCATAGGCCAGGTTTGGTGGCTCATGCCTGTAATCCCAGCACTTTGGGAGGCTGAGGCAGGGGATCACGTGAGGCCAGGAGTTTCAGACCAACCTGGCCAACATGGTGAAAATACTACTTAAATACTACTAAAAATAAAAAAATTAGCCAGGCATAGTGGCGGACGCCTGTAATCCCAGCTACTAGGAGGGTGAGGCAGGAGAATCACCTGAACCCAGGAAGTGGAGGTTGCAGTGAGCCAAGATCGTGTCACTACACCCAAGCCTGGGTGACAGAGCAAAACTGTTTCTCAGATAAATAAGTAAGTAAGTAAGTAAATAAATAGATAAATAAAAAATATATTGACTGGGCACGGTGACTCACGCCTGTAATCCCAGAACTTTGGGAGGCCAAGACAAGCAGATCACTTGAGCCCAGGAATTTGAGACCAGCCTGGGCAACATAGCGAGACCCTGTCTGTACAAATAAATAAATAAATAAATTAGCTGGATGTGTTGGCGTATGTCTGTAGTTTGAGCTACTTGGGAGGCTGAAGGTGGGAGGATCACTTCATCCCAGAAGGTCAAGGCTACATTGAGTTATGATGTCACTGCACTCCAGCCTGGGTGCAGTGAGACCTTGTCTCAAAAAAAAAAAAAAAAAAAAAATTTATCACTCCCAGAAAGTTTCTCATTCCCTATTCCATCTTTTGTGCTCCTCATTCCCCAGTTTGAAGACTACTACTTTAACCTCAGGACACTATCTTGAAAGGATAAGCCTGAGAAATTCTCATGCAAATAGTGTTGCATCCATCTTCAAACTGACTTTTGGAAAAGTTCAACTAGATAACCTCTAAGGTCCCTTCTAATTCATTTATAAAACTGAGTCAGCTTTATTAGCATTGAATGCACATTCAATGTTTTTTCTGGCTTAGGCATGGCTTTATTTTGGTTTTAGGCAGGGGTTAGGTGAAAGAATCAGCAAAGCCTCCTCAAATGAGGATGCTCAAAGAAGAAAGTTCCTGAAAGTCAGTCATATCGTTAACAAGAAAATAGGAATTTATATCACTATGATTTGTTCTTCACTATTTTCAACGTAAGATCTATCTTATTAAACACAAGTTTGGTTACATCATTTTAGCTATAATTAGGCATTATTTTTTATGGCATCGTGTATTTCAATTGAGTCAACTATGATACAATATTTTTGTTAATTTTTATTATATACTCCCATAGGGAAAAAAATTCCACAGTAAGTTGAACTGGAAAAATATATTGATAAAAGTTGATGTGGTACAACCAAGCTTATACACTTCTTTGTAGTGGCTTCTCAAATACAAAACAAATTCTTGATTATGACAGTACCACATTTAGGAATTACCTGATTTTTACCTTTGTATACCTGATTTATATAGTTTTTTGTACCTTGTTTTTTCCTTTTGTGTTATGAATAAAGAGGGTAGCAAAATGATGCCTCTCTGATAGATCCTACCATCGTGAGTATTCAATACAGAGAAGGCCTGAATATAGGTTTGCTGATGTAGATCAAAGTTGTTTTCAGTGAAGTTGTTCCTTATCAGTTCTTCAAGTTAGAAATCTTGATCATAGATTTTGTTAAATGTTAAGTAGGCTGTGAAATGAATGATACATACACCATGATGAAAGTGGCATTGTTGTAACCAGTGAATACCACATTGGATGGGAGATTATAGAAATACAGTTATTGGCATTTTAGATCTTGTAAGTATAGAAGCAATTTAAATTAAAAGAATTCTGAAAGTAAATTTAATTACTTCAGGAAAAAATACAATTAACATTATAATTTCTAAGTTAATTGAAAAGTTTAGCTTGAGTTTTGTGTTTACATGTTATATGTATTTATAAATTAATTTCTAGTTAAAATAATTATTATTGACTAGTCCTAATAATTCAGTGTAGTTAAGAAATATAAATTACTCAAGGAAATTAATATACGTATTTTCATATAACTTGTTTTTTATCATTCCTTCGTATAATCACTAATAACAGAATTGTGGCATCATCTAATCTTTAACTGACCTCAGATTATCTATTTTAATGACACTAGAATACAGTGTTAAAAGTTTCAGATCCAAATTTAATAATTTTTCTTTTTTATTCCTCCTTCCCATAGTAATCAAAGCAAAGAAGCTTTCATTGACTGGGCAAGATATGATGATTCACGGGATCACTTTTGTGAACTTGATGGTAATACAATAAACTATTATCATTACATTATTTTAACTTTAACCCTTTTATGAGACATTTTAATCAATGAAAATACAAACTGAATTATAGCTTCAATACTGGATTTTGCTATGTAGACCTTATTATTCATAATGGCATTTAATGAGAGCCTGTGTTCCAGGCCTTGTGTTAAGTGCCTTAAATACATTATTTCTGGTCTCTGCAGCTACCTTCATAAGTGTGTATTAATTTCATATCTGAGAAAACTGAGTCTGAAAAAGACTAAATAGCTTGCCCAAGATCACACAATAACAAGAGGCTGAGGCAGGATTTGATCCCATATCTGAATCTAAAACCTGTATTCTCTCCATTATGATATCCCATCTGCCATGGACCTTCAATTGAAGCCACTTAGTTATAGATCTGTGAACGTTTTGTAAAAATATTTACACTGGAATTTGCTAGAGGTCTTAACAAACTCATATAAAGATGCTTTCTAATGCTGGAGAGGACTCTAATTCGACTTCTCCACAGCCCTTTTTCCAAGAGTCCCCTGGAATGGTAGAAAGACTGGACACTCTCCACCAGAGTAACTACCACTTCTCTTAACAGAAGGTAATTGCAGTGACTCAAAATTTTTTATCTGTAGGATAATATTCCCAAAGAATTGTGCTAAGTAGGCATAAATCATTCATTTGGTTTCTCTTCACCTTTTTCCTTGGTATTGTAATATTTTTCATAGTGGAAAATAATTTGGGGATTAAGTATGCATAGTTGGAAATAGTTCTTTGGAACTCTTCAGGCATCTAGAGTGATCTGCTTCCCAAAGTTTTAAAAAAGATTCACAGGTACAATTGCGCTATCAATCCAGCCTGTAGTGGAGTAAGTTAGAGTGAGCTTCTACTGTAGTATGGTAAACTGAGAATAATGGTGGGAGATGGAATATTTTCTTGGTTTATGTGGTTTCAGTAAGGAAATTTGAAAGGAATCTGAGTAAGGTTATGCCAAGGGATAATTAATGAAGTATCCTCTCTATGATGTCTAGAATTGGCAAAGGTTTTTTCAAAGCAAGCCATTGAACTTCTCCTTACTCTTGCATTTGCTCTTTGTTTGTCATTACAGTTATATTTGAGTGCTTAACACTCATCGTCATTTATTTCTAAATTGTCCATTTACCTATTCTTTGATGAAAGTATAAATAGTGCTTATTTAATAGGTTTTCAGATTAATAATTTGTGTGAATATATATATTACTCTTATGGTAAATAGGTAATTTATAAAATACTTAATTGCAGGAAGTACCTGCTATAAATAAACTGATATGTAGATTACCTGCCATCAGTATAAACAGTGTTAACTTCTTTTTTTTTTTTTTGAGACAGAGTCTCGCTCTGTCGCCTAGGCTGGAGTGCAGTGGCACAATCTCGGCTCACTGCAAGCTCTGCCTCCCAGGTTCATGCCATTCTCCTGCCTCAGCCTCCCGAGCATCTGGGACTACAGGCACCCACCACCACGCCTGGCTAAATTTTTGTATTTTTAGTAGAGATGGGGTTTCACTGTGTTAGCCAGGATGGTCTCGATCTCCTGACCTTGTGATCCACCCGCCTTGGCCTCCCAAAGTGCTGGGATTACAGGCGTGAGCCACTGCACCCATCCGTGTTAACTGTTTTTTAGAATATTAGTTTCTTAAATTGTAAAAAGTAAGAGATGTTTCTTAAGAATTTATGTGAAATCATCCCCTTAAGATTTTCAAGATTATATTTTAAATCAATTATTTTTATATTCTTATAAAACCATGGTACCTACTAATTGGTTTACCATGACTCTTCTGAGTTGTAATGTTCATATATATTCCAATGGTTTATATGCAGTTTTGTTTTGTTTTGTTTTGTTTTGAGACAGAGTCTCACTCTGTTGCCCAGGCTGGAGTGCAATGGCACAATCTTGGCTCACCGCAATCTCTGCCTCCTGGGTTCAAGCAGTTCTCCTGCCTCAGCCTCCCTAGTGGCTGGGATTACAGGCATGCACCACCATGCCCAGCTAATTTTTTTTATTTTTAGTAGAGACAGGGTTTCGCCATGTTGGCCAGGCTGGTCTCGGACTCCTAACCTCAGGTGATCCACCTGCCTTGGCCTCCCACAGTGCTGGGATTACAGGCGTCAGCCACCATGCCTGGCCTGTAGTAGTTTTTAAAATTACTGTCAGGGTAGCTTTATAATCATTGTTTAGTTATTGCTGTTTCCCAAATTCAGTGGATTAAAACAAAAATATAAAGAATATTTACCCAGTTTACTGGGGAATATATTCATATACCCCATTTCCTGCTGTTTTGTTGTTGATAATGACTTCGTTTGAATGGAAGATGATCCCTATAGATCAAATCGTAGTTTTTAAAATAATTTAGTAATTGAATATCCTTTAAGGTAAACTGCTTTTCCTACCACTCTTTGTTGTTGTTGTTGTTGTTGTTACTATCTTTATCATGGCTTGCTTCTTCTTTTTGGTTCATGTTTCTCCTCAAATGTCACTTTATCAGAAAAACCTACTCTCATCTCGCTATGTAAGATAGTAGCCACTATCACTCCCTGTCCCTTTGCACTGCTGGCCCCCACCCTGCCCAAGCACTAATAACTGCCTGACAGTATATGGCATATTATTGAGTGTATCGATTTCTTGTCAGTCTTCCCCAGCTAGATTGTGAGCTACTTGAGGGCAAGGGCTTGGTTTTTGGTTCACTGATGTATCCCTAGTGCCTAGAACGGTGCCTGGACGTGGTAGATGCTTAGTAAATACTTGCTGAATGAACTAGTTGTTTCATAGAAAGCCTAAATAGCATGATAGATTTCTAGTTTTATTTTTTCCCTTAAAATATGTTCATTAATAAATTTAATGTTTAAAACAGTAGTTTCTAAATCTGGTTGTGTATCAAAATTTCTTGAGTGCTTTATGAACTGTATCTTCTCCTTGACTGTAAATGATGTTTTAACGTGAGTTAGTAGCAGTTTGGGGTTGGGTTGGTGATGGAGGGCTTTAAGCTGAATCCTGAGTCTATAATACAGTATTGTTTTATCTGTGACCATAGCAAAGAGCTTGCACACTAAGTTGTCCTATATGCTACCATTAATGTTTAAGAGATATATGAGTTAGGAAGTAGGGAGGAAAGTTTAACGTCCTAGAAAATGTGGTATGACCTCATAACTCTTAAATTAGGACAGTGACAAGGAAATTCAGTTAGAAAAAATCGTATACTGGAGGCCGGGCACGGTGGCCCATGCCTGTAATCCCAGCACTTTGGGAGGCTGAGGCGGGTGAATCACCTGAAGTTAGGAGTTTGAGACCAGCTTGGCCAACATGGCGAAACCCTGCCTCTACTAAAAATACAAAAACTAGCCAGGCCTGGTGGTACATGTCTGTAGTCCCAGCCACATGAGAGGCTGAGGCAGGAGAATTGCTTGAACCCGAGAGGCAGAGGTTGCAGTGAGCCGAGACCATGCCATTGCACTCCGGCCTGTGCAACAGAGTGAGACTCATTGCAAAAAAAAAAAAAAAGAAAAAGAAGAAAAAAAAAAGTATACTTGAAGAGGAGGAAATAATACTAGTTCAACTGCATGAATTCCCAGAGTAAGGAGTTATGAAGCTGCTTTGTAGAGGCAGAAAGAAGATAAAACTTTTGTAGGGGAGGTCATAGTAGAGGGCCAGATAATTTAGAGAGAATTATCTGAATGAATGATGTAGCTGTACAAACTGAGACAAGTTGCAGTTGAGGAATAAATGAAAATCAGTGTCACAGATGGCCCAGGGATAAGGATGGGCACTGCCAGCTAGTGTGTTTGTAGAGAACTTGGCCTGTAGTTGCTTTCTGCCACACACTTTGCTCACTCTGGATGTCTCATGAAATTCTTGTCAGTATAGAGCAGAGGTTGGTAAGGTTTTTAAGTAATGGACTAATAATAACTATTTTAGACTTTATAGACTGACTATAGGGTCTCTCTTGCAATTACTCATCTCTGCCATAATAGTGTGAAAGCAGTATGTAAGCAAATGAACATGGCTGTGTTCCATGAAAACTTTATTTACAAAAATAAGCAGCAGGCCAGATTTGGAACACAAGCTGTAGTTTGCAAACTCCTTGTATAGGTTAACAAAACCCACTCTTCATGATTTGAGAAAGTATTACAAGATTTTTTTTTTAAAAGTATTGATTGAAGTAAGGGAATAAACATTAAGAATCTTAAAAATGTAAGTTTTACTTAGGTAGTTACATAAACTGATATAATTGAGCTGTATGTTGTGGTAAGCACCTGGAGTCCCAGCTACTTGGGAGGCTGAGTCAGGAGGCTTGCTTGAGCTCAGGAGTTCGAGTCCAGCCTGCGCAACAAAGTAAGACCACATTTCTTAAAAAAGAACAATGAAAAACCTGATATAATTGATTTTCCTCTTGTGATTTTTTTTTTAGCTCCCTCATCATGGTTTAATATTTGAATCATGGTTTTTCTTCTTTATTATTTGGTTGGTTTTGTTGGGAGAAGCGGTTGGTACTCGTCCAATTTGCACATTTGTGCACATTCTATACACATGTAGTCCTACATGTACACACACACACAAATTATTTAGAAATATGTACATATATATGCATCAGAGAACATAAATTAATGTTATATTTAATTGTGAAGCTTATATATAATTCAATTTTGCAGACAAATTTATTCAAGAGCAGTTTTGGAGATTAACACTATACAACTTAGAAATACTGAGTTTTAAGATTTTTTTTCTTTGCTAAAAGCCATACTTTTTTTTTTTTTTTTTTTGAGGCAGAGTCTGGCTCTGTCGCCCAGGCTGGAGTGCAGTGGCCGGATCTCAGCTCACTGCAAGCTCCGCCTCCCGGGTTTACGCCATTCTCCTGCCTCAGCCTCCCAAGTAGCTGGGACTACAGGTGCCCACCTCGTCGCCCGGCTAGTTTTTTGTATTCTTTAGTAGAGACGGGGTTTCACCGTATTAGCCAGGATGGTCTCGATCTCCTGACCTTGTGATCCGCCCGTCTCGGCCTCCCAAAGTGCTGGGATTACAGGCTTGAGCCACCGCGCCCAGCCTTTTTTTTTTTTTTTTTTTTTTTTTTTTTTTTTTTTTTAAAAAGGGCCTATTGCTCAGGCTGGAGCACGTGGTGCCAGCATAGTTCACTGCAGCCTCCAATTCCTGGGCTCAAGTGATCCTTCCACTTCAGCCTCCCAAGCAGCTGGGACTAGAGGCGTGCACCACTGTGCCCATATCAAAAGCCATACTTATACTTCATAATTTGAATTTTTATTTTAAATTAAGATTTTTGGAAGTTACTGTTTTTGAGTCCTGAGTCAATCTGTGTTCTTGGACGGTTTTTTCTATCCATCTGTAAATGGTTTTATTTGCCTTGTTTTTTATAGTGGAGTATCTTTACAAATTTAGAGCTAGAAATAGAGCCAGTATTCTTATAGTCTGCAAAATCATGTTTCCATTGTCTAAATTATATACAACCCATTTAATATAGTAAATTGTTAGTTATCCTTGTATTCTTCCTACATCATGAAAGTGCCAGGTGGGTGGATCACCTGAGGTCAGGAGTTCGAGACCAGCCTGGCTAAGATGGCATAACTCCATCTCTACTAAAAATACAAAAAATCAACCGGGCATGGTGGCGAGTCCATGTAATCTCAGCTACTTGGGAGGCTGAGACAGGATAACTGCTTGAACCCGGGAGGCGGAGGTTGCAGTGAGCTAAGATCTCACATTGCACTCCAGCCTGGGCGACAAAGCAAGACTCTGTCTCAGAAACAACAAGTGCCAGGTAATTCTTGGAAGGCATGGATCAAGATGTTATTTTGCCCTGTGATCATGGATAATCCCAGTCTGTGGTCATTGACTGTCCAGGGAATACTGTTTACTTACAGGAAAATATATTATCAGGTAATGAAAGAGGGACATTTAATGACCATATTTGACTCCTGTTTTAAACCAGATGCCTATGTATTATTGTTTAAACTAATGACAACAAAAGGTAGTAAGCATATAAATAAAGGAATATATCTGTGCCATCATATATAACACTTGAGCTTATATGTATTATGAGCATATATGTGTGAGGCCTAGTCAGTGTAATTTTTCTTTAGCTATGAAAATCACGTTTCCCATTTCTATTCAGAATGTGAGCTTCAATAATTAAGATTTTTAAAAATCTTTTGTATTCCTTAGAGATCTCAATTAAAATGTCCAAATAGGGCTGGACATAGTGGTGGCTCACACCTGTAATCCCAGCACTTTGGGAGGCCAAGGCAGGTGGATCACGAGGTCAGGAGTTCAAGACCAGCCTGGCCAACATAGTGAAACCCCGTCTCTAGTAAAAATACAAAAGTTAGCCAGATGTGGTGGCACACGCCTGTAGTCCCAGCTACTAGGGAGGCTGAGGCAGGAGAATCACTTGAATCCGGGAGGCAGAGGTTGTGGTGAGCTGAGATTGTACCACTGCACTCCAACCTAGGTGACAGAGTGAGACTCCGTCTCAAAAAAGAAAAAAAAAACACAAAAGTCCAAATAGTGGAGATCAGGTAAATACTCATTTGGGTTTCAATATGGAAAATAGTTATTTCGTTTTAAATATTTCAACAAGTTTGTGAAAGTTGTGCCTACTACATTTTAGTTTGAGAGCAAAAAAAGCACTTCAGTATGTTAACATCAGTAAAAACAGTAATATATAACTTTTAAAAACTAGAGCATGGTATAGCTTTATGAATAATCAGATTTGGATCACAAAGTTATGGAGCCATTTACTTCATAACTCCAAGCAGAGAGTAGCAGGGAAAGCTCTATTTTTAATACAATATATGTTGCAAAATGTTTCCAAGTGTGTGGTTAGGTAGGTATATTCTTAGAGAATAAATCACATGAAATATTAAAGCAGGTTATGATTCTGTTTGATCTTTTCAGTCCTGGGTGGTTAAAACTTAAGAAATGATTCATGTCTCTGATAAGGTGAAGGGAATGTTACATTGCTTAAGAGAGCACTGCATGTCCAAAGGAAATGGAAGAGTTGTTTTTCTTCTCTTAAGGAATTTGTCCAAGTTATTACAAATCCTGCATCAAGTAGTCACAAGTATACTAGCCACTGTACCATTTAAGTTGGAGATTACTTGAAAAGCATCGCATTTCTCTTACCTTTGAGTAGTCCGATTTGCTTTGTACTGTTAAATCTTAGATAAATGGTGAAATATGGATGATTTTTATGAATTGTTTCTTGTTCAGATGAGAGATCTCCAGCTGCTCAGTATGTAGACCTATTGCTGAACCCAGAGCGTTACACTGGCTATAAAGGGACCTCTGCATGGAGAGTGTGGAACAGCATCTATGAAGAGAACTGTTTCAAGTAACTGGAGGGGGTGGGGAAGAAGGAACAACTGATAGAGGGTGGGGAGAGGCCGGGTGCTGTGGCTCACACCTGTAATCCCAGCACTTAGGGAGGTCAAGGCGGGTGGATCACCTGAGGTCAGGAGTTCAAGACCAGCCTGGCCAACATGGTGAAACCCCATCTCTACTAAAAATACAAAAAAATTAGCTGGGCATGATGGCAGGTGCCTGTAATCCCAGCTACTTGGGAGGCTGAGGCAGGAGAATCGCTTGAACCCGGGAGGCGGAGGTTACAGTGAGCAGAGATCACGCCATTGCACTCCAGCCTGGGTGACTAAGTGAAACTCTTGTCTCAAAAAAAAAAAAGAGAGGGTGGGGAGGGGAGTATTTGTTTCTACTGGAACAAAATTATACACTATAAAAGTTAAACCATTTTATGTTCGGGTATTGTGCTTTCTTTTTCAGGCCTCGATCTGTTTATCGTCCTTTAAATCCTCTGGCACCTAGCCGAGGTAGGTTTTTCCTATGTGCGTTTTCATGCTTTTCATTGTTTATAAAATGTCTTCATAACTAAACTTTATATTGAAAAAGCTTTCATTTTTATATTTTGTTTAATTTGAATGATGAACAAAAAGTATAAGATTAGTTCATAGTCAAGTCTTGAGATTTCTAGGCATGTTGTTTTACATAATTACTGTCATTTATTGTGTGCCTGCTCTGTGCCAGACCCTGAACTAGGAAGTTTATGTAAAATAATTAAAATATGTGAGGAAGAAATAGATATCAAAGATTTCCTGGGGACTTCTTGAAAAATCTGGATGCTCAGGCCCTACACTATACTAATTAAGTCAGAATCCTTGGAATGAGAACAGCAGGCACTGGTATTTTTTAAACTCTCCAGATGGTTCCAGTATGCAACCAAGTTTGACAGCCAATGTCTCGTAACTGCTTCTTAGACTTCAGCGTGCATACAAATCACCTAGGAGTCTTGGTAACACGCAGGTTCTGATTCTGTAGATCTTGCGTGAGGCCCAACAGTCTAACATGCTCCCAGGTACTGCCTCAGGTGCCGACTTATGTGGCACACTTTGAGTAGGAAAAATGAGAAACGTAGGCTGCCTTTAGCAGTGCTCTATATCTGTACTGTCCAATAAAGTAACCAGTTTCCACATGGGACTGTTGAACACATGAAATTTGGCTAGTGTGAAACTGAATTTTAAATTTTATTTAATCTTAGCTTATTTAGATGTAGAAACTGTATTGCTGTTAGACAGAACCTTATTGTTTGGGTAAGTGGTAAGACTACTACAACCTATGCGTCATGTAACATATTTTTGTTGTAGTGTGTGTATACTTTTGAATTTTAAAAATGTGGCTATTAGAAACATTTTAAGTTAACACCTGTGTCTGGCATTATATTTCAACAGAATAGCTTTACTGCCATCAGTGGGGTACATCCTCATTCTGTTCTCAATGAGGAACCAAACCCTGGGAGAAACTCTGTAATTGACCTCCATTCCAATGTTAGCTTTAGACAGGGAGTGTTTTAAGAAATTTGATTTCCTGATCTAAATTTGTATCTTTAGACCTTTCTGAGAACCAGATAGACTTGGAAGGGTTGACTGCATAGACTGCTTTTTGCTCACTCTGTCACAATGTGGCAAATACTCGTTTTCCCCAAATTCACATTGAAACTGCCTGGAGAACGAAGTTGGTCCCGAAAAAGATGTGCCTGGCTTCTTATCCTTTGTCTCTTTTACTACTTTTGCTTCACAACTTTTCTGTTTTCAACTTAAAGGTTTTAATTCCACAACATTTTGTAAAAATGGACGCAATATAATAGTTATATAAAGTGAAAAGGGAAAGCTCTTCTATTCCATAGTACAGAGTTTGAAAGGTGTTCTTCCAGACCTTTCCTACAGCCACTTAATACTTTTAAAGCAGAAAATACAATTTTTCACTTAAGAAAACCGTCAAGTCCTAAGAAACACTTCACTTCCATGTTAGTGATATATTGGAGACATAACATTTTATGCTGGAAAGATGAGAAAAAGGAAACTACTACATAGAAAAAGAGGAAGGGAAGAGGAGACAAGAAGAAAAATGAAATATGAAAGAAGACAAGACTAGGTAAAGAGAATGGTTCCTAGCTGTTATAGGAATACTCTATGAAGTAATTAATAGCTCTTGCTGATGCTATTTACATGCTGTCTCCATTGAAATTGGTTGATTAATAGTTCTTTAATCTTCTTAACTCTTTCTTCCACGTTTCTGAGTCATAACCCCTAGGCTTATACAACTATTTTCTAACAGGTTTTGAGCAATAGGAACTTTTGTCCAAAAATGAAATCTCGCTTCAGAACCCACATAATAAAGCTGATAGGCAGAGCTGCCGTGTAGCCCTAGAACCCAGCCTCTGGCCTCTTCCCACCTCTAGGCCTCCCGGAAGCAGCACCTTGCCCAAGGGTTTCACTGATTACAGTTTGGGATGTAGTGTCATTAAGGCCTATCTCTGCTGAGGAGCAGTAATTTAAAAGAGAAAAATATTCCAGGATGGAAACAGGAATGTTCAGAGAGGATTGTGTGCATAATGATTAAAGGAGCAACTTTATATAGTAATTAATTATTGAATATAGTGGTCTTAATGACTATTTTTAATTGCTTTCTGATATTTTATTATTTATTGTATTTTAAAATATGCAAATCTTTTTTTTTCTTTTCTTTTCTTGAGACAGAGTCACGCTCTGTTACCCACGCTGGAGTGCAGTAGTGTGATCTTGGCTCGTTGCAACCTCTGCCTCCTGGGTTCAAGCAGTTCTCTGCCTCAGCCTCCTGAGTAGCTGGGATTACAAGGCGCCTGTCACCACACCTGGCTAATTTTTTGTATTTTTAGTAGAGATGGGGTTTCACCATGTTGGCCAACCTGATCTTGAACTCCTGACCTCGTGGTCCTCCCAAAGTGCTCAGATTACAAGCCTGAGCCACCATGCCCAGGCTTCTTTCTTTCTTTCTTTATTTTAGACAGAGTTTTGCTCTTGTTGCCCAGGCTGGAACACAATGGTATGATCTTGGCTCACTGAAACCTCTACCTCCTGGGTTCAAGTGATTTTCCTGCCTCAGCCTCCCAAGTAGCTGGGATTACAGGTGCCCGCCACCATGCCCGGCTAATTTTTGTATTTTTAGTAGAGACGGGGTTTCACATGTTGGCCAGGCTGGTCTCGAACTTCTGACCTCAGGTAATCCACCCGCCTCGGCCTCCCAAAGTGCTGGGATTACAGGCGTGAGCCACCGCGCCTGGCCAAATGTGCAAATCTTATACTCTTTGGCCTATATTCTGATTAAGAGGACTCGTTTGCAGGATGTCTACTCAGTGACCAAGGTTTATAATATAATTAATAGTTTAACAGTTTTAATCTCAAAAAATAGTATTGGGATCTGAGCTATGTAAGACATTTTCTAAAATTTTTTCTATTATTTTCTCTTTTAGGTGAAGATGATGGTGAGCAAAACTCGTGTTTGTGTTTGCTTCAAGTGTGGAGGAAATTTTTTTAACCATCAGAATTTGATTTTTCCTTTATGTAATTCAAAAGAAAGTATTCCTATTTTCTAAGAAAATAGCTACTAATGAATAGTGACCAAAAAAAAAAAAAGATTATTTTATATATATAAAGTTATCCTATGTTAAAAAAAAAAGACCATTTTCCCTGAATGCTTAGTTTGTAAATCAGTTCACATTACAAGTTCCCCATTTTCTGGTTATTATATAATTTACTTGAATATGTTCTGAGGAAGTGGGGAGAAGGAATTAAGGTAGTTTTACCAGATAATTTGTCTTGTGACCTCTTTATTTTCTTATTGACTTTGAAATTTCTAACCTCAGGTATCAATATAATACTTAATTTGATGACGAGCAGTTTATAAACAATTGATTACTGAATGAATGCTGGTTAAAAGATACCCCCAAAATAGCCAAAATAATTATTTAAACTGAATGTTTACCTGTGTTCAGGGACACTGATGGGCATTGTCCAGGGTAGGAAGATATTTAAAACATAGTGCTTTCCCTCTAGGAGCTGAGGATATATAGGATAGTAGGAAAGATAAGCACTATACATAAACAATGGTAATGAGGTAAAGAAATACTCCATACCTGCTACAAACGATAGATGATATATAGCTGCTTAGAGGAGAAAGAGATCGTACCTCACGGGAGCGATGTGGGAAAGCGTACTGGAGGAGGTAGCATTTGAGGTGAATTTTGAATAATGGGACAGATTTAGATCCATAGAATTGGATAGTACATGTTGGAGGAAACAGCATGAAGCTGGGAGTTGAGAAAGTCAAGCATGTTTGGGGAGACAGTAAAGAGACCCTTTTTAGCGGTAGGTAAGACTATATAGTAGTAGTTTAAATTAGATTGATAGAGGCCATATTTTTTAGTACGCTGGGTACTAGACTTTTCCTTTTGGCACTGAAGTTTTCTGAATCACAAGTGATATAATGATAAGTGATCCTTACTATATGTTGAATGAATTAATTTGCTAGATGTTTTCATTGTTGTGCAAAGTATGAAGACTCTCAGTAAGCAAAGTAATTCCCCACCATCTAATTTATCCCTAGACTCCTTACTCAGCTCATCTGAGTGTTCAGTTTTTCTATAATTTCTATCGTTCTCAATTAAAAAAAAACAAAAAACAGGATAGGTAACTCAGGAAGTGCATTACCAATTCTGATCCTTATTGACTGCTCTCTTTTCTTTCTTTTTCCCCCACTCTGAAGAAGGTTATAGGGCCAGGAATAGTTCTTTTTTTTTTTTTTAAGTTGACAAATAAAAATTATGTATTTTTATCATGTTTAACATGTTTTGAAATATGTATACATTGTGGAATGGATATATTGAGCTAATTAGCTCACATACTTACCATTTTTTTGGCGAAAACACTTTAAATCACAGCAATTTTCAAGAATACAGTACATTGTGATTAACTACAGCCACCATGTTTTACAATAAATCTCGTGAACTTACTGCTTTTCTTTAACTGAAATTTTGTATCCCTTGACCAGCATCTCCCCAACCCCAGAGATGTTCTTCAGCATTCAGTACACAGATTAGTTAAGCCCTTCTGTATTATATTAGTATTAACTTTCCTGAAGAATTATATCGAAAATTAAGAGATTTTTTTAGCTGCCCCTTAAAACTTACTAGTCTTAGAAAATTGAGGAAATATTCGGCCAGGTGCGGTGGCTCATGCCTGTAATCCCAGCACTTTGGGAGGCTGAGGCGGGTGGATCACAAGGTCAGCAGATGGAGACCATCCTGGCTAACACGGTGAAACCCCGTCTCTACTAAAAATACAAAAAAATTAGCCGGGCGTGGTGGCGGGCACCTGTAATCCCAGCTACTCAGGAGGCTGAGACAGGAGAATGGCGTGAACCCGGGAGGTGGAGGTTGCAGTGAGCCAAGATCGCACCACTGCACTCCAGCCTGGGTGACAGAGTGAGACTCCGTCTCAAAAAAAAAAAAAAAAAAGAAAATTAAGAAAATATTCTTAGTTTTATTGGATTAGGAAAATGGAATAATCAATAGTTTGATGTTTGTGTTAATTATAATTCACTGTTTTTTTGGAATATTTAAAAAGCACTATGGTTGTTATGAAAAGCAAATTTGAGATTGTTAAAATGTTTGTTCCGTGTGTTCAGATATTTACACCTTCAATGAATAAGATTTATATACTTTTTTTTTTAAGAGGCAGGATCTCGCTATGTTGCCCAGGTTGGATCCGAACTCCTGGGCTCAAGCAATCCTTCTCCCTCAACCTTCTGAGTTAACTGAAACTACAGGTCCAAGCCACTGTGCCCAGCTCGTAATATTTTGACTGAAATGTTTTCTTAAAAAATTTAATAGTCGGCCGGGCGCGGTGGCTCAAGCCTGTAATCCCAGCACTTTGGGAGGCCGAGACGGGCGGATCACGAGGTCAGGAGATCGAGACCATCCTGGCTAACACGGTGAAACTCCGTCTCTACTAAAAATACAAAAACTAGCCGGGCGAGGTGGCGGGCGCCTGTAGTCCCAGCTACTCGGGAGGCTGAGGCAGGAGAATGGCGTAAACCCGGGAGGCGGAGCTTGCAGTGAGCTGAGATCCGGCCACTGCACTGCAGTCCAGGCGACAGAGCGAGACTCCGTCTCAAAAAAAAAAAAAAAAAAAAATTTAATAGTCAAAATATTTGTAAAAACACTCGCTTAAAGTTACTTAAATTATTTGTAGGCTTTATTTCCTAGAACCATATGACTATTTTTTATTTTACCCGAAGCAGTAGACATTTTAGAGATTACTTAATCTGTCATTTTTTTTTTTTTTTTTTTTTTTTTTTTTGAGACAGGGTCTCACTCTGTCATCCAAGCTGGAGGGCAGTGGTATGATCTCGACTCACTGCAGCCTTAGCCTCCTGGGTCCAAGCAATTCTCCTGCCTCAGCCTCCCTAGTAGCTGGGATTACAGGCCTGCACCACCGTACTCGGCTAATTTTTCGTATTTTTAGTAGAGATGGGGTTTCGCCATGTTGGCCAGGCTGGTCTTGAACTCCTGTCCTCAAGTAATCCACCCGCCTCGGCCTCCCAAAGTGCTAGTATTACAGGCATGAGCCACCATGCCCTGCAGACTGCAGAAATATTTTATAAACCTACTTTATAAATGACCATATAATATTTTAATTAACATTTCTTTCTCTCTCAGGAGAATCATTCTACACATGGCTAGAAGGTAAACAGTCTGTTCTAAATTTATTGGATTTTTTGTAAAAAATACTGATTTATTTAGCATATTTTTGTAAGGTCTAGGATTTTATTACCTAGTCAACTAATTTTCACAATGTTTGAAAAAAATGTGTTTTAGGTTAACATTGGGATAAAATTATGTGAAAATTTTGAAGATAGTGGTCAGCTAAAAACCAGGTTTATATAAATACACAGGCCAAATACTGTCATCAGGTTTTCATAACTGTTTCCCCAATCTTATTTCTGTTCTGTATGTAATGTTCATTCAAGCTACTTCTCTAGTAACGAGTAATGCAAAATATTATAAAAGTGGAGACATTCCTTTTGCAAGAAAGTACTTTTTATATATAAAATTAATGGAAGATAAATATGAATTCAAAAGGTTCAAAACATGTTTGCCATGTTAATATAGTCTAACCTTGTCTAATTAAAAGATAAAGCAATATAGATCCTGATGTATTATATGCTTTTGCATTCTTGTACTTCCAGTGTTGTAAATATCAAATGCTATTAATGGAAAGGTGAAATGTTGTAGGATTTTAATAACTTAGGTTAATAATTGGATATATAATGCTTTTAAAAATTTACCAAACTGCCATTAGTTTATGAAATTAAAAATTAAAATATATTAGTAACAGATAAGCAAGTTGGATGACATAGGAAAATTGATATTTCATAGCCATAACCTTTTTGGAGTACTACGGAGTAAAACTAATTCTATTTTATGCATGTCATTTGGTCATGTTATCTTATGAATATTACTTTTTTTTTTTTTTTTTTGAGTCAGAGTCTCGCTGTCACCCAGGCTGGAGTGCAGTGGCACCATCTCGGCTCACTGCAAGCTCTGCTTCCCAGGTTCAAGTGATTCTCATGCCTCAGCCTCCCAAATAGCTGGGATTACAGGCACCTGGCACCACACTTGGCTAATTTTTGTATTTTCAGTAGAGTTTTGCCATGTTGGCCAGGCTGGTTTGAACTCCAGGCCTCAAGTGATCTGCCCACCTCAGCCTCCCAAAGTGCTGGGATATCAGGTGTGAGCCACCACACCTGGCCTATTTCTTTGTTTGCAATGAACTATGCGCATACATTGGCCATTATTAAGGTGAACATTATTGATGTGCAAATTCTGTTAGGAATTATATGAGAAAATCGCTTATGTAGAAGATGTTTAGCTTTGTTTAATAAGCTCTACTCTAAAGATACAAATTGTGGAAAGTAGCATTTAGGCTAGAAGAGGTAGAGACTCTGAGTGTTAGTAATGAGAATGAAATTTAGAAACAATATTGGATTCTATGTATACTATATCAACCATTCGTCCAGTCTTACTGTTGGGAGTACCTGAATATTGATACGTGGTTCCAAAGAGCATTCCCTCATAGGCAACTGACTCAACCTTTTCTGAGATTCAGTTTCCTCATCTGGAGTGTGGAGAGGAGCAATAGCAATCCTACTAACTTACACTGTGAGTGTAGATGATGTCTGTAAAGCTTCCTTTGGAAACTATGAATCCATGTCCAAATGCCAAATGTTACTGTTAGAGTAAATGCAGCACCTTTCTGAGAGTTTAGGTGCTGAAAATGAATTTTAATGAAATTAAATCAAAAAGAGGAAGAAGAGAACCATTTTCTAAATTGTGTAATTGAATTGCTATATGTTGTTAGAAGTTGGTGGATTCTGCCTTGGTAAGTCAGCTTTTGCAGATGTTACTTCAGAGTGAGACTGAGAAGGCTTTTGCCTGGACCTCAGTAATTAAAGATACCCTGCAGCCTGGCACAGACTGTATATAGGCCAGGAGAAGCTCTCCAGCAATTTCCTGCTAAGTGTGTTGTGTGTCTAGGTGCACTTAGTTGGTGCATTATTTTTTATTAATATGGTTGAAGTTACCTGTTTTTCACAGTTTGTGGAAATACATTTCTATTTCTCTCCCCTCACTTATCCTCTGCCTCATTTCAGTGTAGGGCTTTGTGGCCTTTGCAAATTATAACTGCCTCCCAGTTTTCCAGGTCCTGGTTTGTAAGCATATGGATTTTCATGAGTTTTGCTTTGCTTACTGTCCCTTCTCTAATCTTTATCCATTTTATTGGACATAAGCACCGCTTAGAGAGAGAGGTCGGGAAGAAACCAAAGTGAACTTCATATCTGATATTTTGTTACTTGATAATAGATTTGGTGAAAAGTTTTAGTAGAAGAGAAGTTAGTACTTAATGTTGTATTAAATATATTGTTTGTATCCATTGTTATCATAAACATTCAAAATTGCCATATACTTTTAGGGAGGAAGCTACAAAATAAAATTTAATTTATTTTGGTCCCCATCCATGACAATTTCAATATTCTAGCAAGAATTCCCAATTAGGGAATGAGATCTCAGAAGAATTATTTTTTTCCAATTAGAGGCCATGTGCTTCAGAATCATCTGTGATAGGACAGAAACAGAGTGAATTGCTAAAAATTTTTAATAGACACAAAACCACATAAATACTCTTACATTAAAAAAAAATTCCCCAAGCATATAAATGATACTATTTTACTTTCCACTGTTAAAGCCCATTTCCCTGCATGGGAAAAGTGTTAAAAACTTGTTGGATGAAGGAGGGAAAAGCAAATGGCCCTATATCCAGTGACTTCTTAAAATTTTCTGCATTTTTATTTATTTAAAAAATTTCCTGTAAAGAATATTACTTTTCTAAAGAACTTTTTTTATTGTGGTGAGGTATATATAACATAGAATTTACCATCTTAATCATTTTTAAGTTTATTGTTTAGTGGCATTAAATACATTCACAATGTGCATTACTCCTATTATGAGAGAAGATCTTTTAAAATGGGAGCAGGGGTTAGGATAGGATGACCGGCTATCTTGACCTCTTAAGTTCTCAGCAAAAAAGCCCCTGTGGCTTAAGGCTCCATCAAATAACATTCTGTTATATTCGTGTACTCCATTGATATGATTCCACTCAAGTAGTAAATAGTCAACATGTATTTTTTTTTAATTAGTTGAAATTTCTGGATTTCTGTTTTCCAAGTTTCAGGTCCTTACAAGTAGAACATATGGTTAAAAAATTAGACAATTCCAGGGCAGAAGGTTAATAAAACCCTTATTTCTCTGCTAACAAATAACACATATAAGGAAGGGGAAAAAAAAATCCAGCAGTGACTTTATAATTACATTTACTTTAGTAAGTTCTTAGCCTAAACAACAAGAAAACCTGTGCTGTTGCTGTCTGAGTAACATGGGAACTTGCCAACTTTACCCATAGTGTTTTGACTCCCAGTTGCTCAAACTTTTCTGCTTTTTTCAGCAATAAGTTCTCATCATATTCAGTTAACTTCATTCTGAAACCAAAATCTTATTTTGCCTTCTAGTGAAAAAATCTTGATCTAATCAGTTTTATATTATTCCTTGATTTATTGTAATGTTCTTCAATCAAAAATAAGCCTACATACTGAACCTCCTTGAGTCAATATTTCTGATATCTAAATAGGTGTGATTTCTTTTTCAATATTTTTCTGAATAGGTTTGTGTCTGGAGAAAAGAGTCTTCTATAAGCTCATATCGGGACTTCATGCTAGCATCAATTTACATCTATGCACAAATTATCTTTTGGAAGGTAATCATATTTTTAAGTGGAGATTTTGCCTTCTATTAGTGTAAAAATTATTGGAGGGAATACATATTCTTTAGAGCAGAAAAAAAAATCCTATTTACTAAAATAATGTAATGTATTTCTCTTTCTCTTTAGAAACCTGGGGTAAGCCCAGTTGGGGACCTAATATTAAAGAATTCAAACGCCGCTTTGACCCTGTGGAAACCAAGGGAGAAGGTCCGAGAAGGCTCAAGAATCTTTACTTTTTATACTTGATTGAGCTTCGAGCTTTGTCAAAGGTGGCTCCATATTTTGAGCGCTCAATTGTCGATCTTTACACTGGAAATGCAGAAGAAGATGCTGACACAAAAACTCTTCTACTGAATATCTTTCAAGATACAAAGTAAGAATTGTCTATCTGTGATTTGAAATTCTACTCTCTGTATTCAAATGAGGTAGTACTTAAAGCACACAAAAACTGACTCCTAACAGTTAAGCAAGGGGAGATGTAGAACAGAAAAGGAAAGTGATCAACAGAACAACAGAATTTAAAAATATGTCTGAAAATGTTGATGAAAAAGCATCAATAAGCCTTTTTTTTTCCCCAGAAATTTTCACACTTGAGAATAGTGCTTTAAAAATCACTAAATTTTATGTAGTATCAAAATTTAGTGCTACTGTAATGGTCTTTCTACCAATTTTGTATTCTTCTAGTCACTTTATTTACTTACTTATTTTTGAGACAGAGGCTTGCTCTGTTGCCCTGGCTGGAGTGCAGTGGCGCGATCTTGGCTCACTGCAGCCTCTGCCTCCCAGGTTCAAGCAATTCTTGTGCCTCAACCTCCTGAGTAACTGAGATTACAGGTGTGTGCCATCACACCTAGCTAATTTTTGTTATTTTTAGTAGAGATGGGGTTTCACCATGTTGAACAGGCTGGTCTCAAGCTCCTGGCCTCAAGTGATCCACCCTCCTCTGCCTCCCAAAGTACTGGGATTAGAAGCGTGAGCCATCGTGCCTGGCCTCTAGTTACTATATTTAAATTTAGGTGATATTATATGTGTGTTTGCATTGGGATGGATATGTAAGGAAACATTAGCTTTACCTTCTAGAATATAACCTTTTAAACAAAACACTTGGTCAAGAAAACTCAAGTTTACTGGTTTTTGAAATAAGCATGGAGGAGAAAGATTAAGAAGTGTTTAAAGTAAATTATGTATTACATTTTTAAAGAATATTAAGAGAATATTGCCTATTTTTTACATAGATTTTCAGTTAATTTTTTACATTTATTTAAAACATTACGGTATTACCAAATTTAACAGCCATCTGTGTCTTGCTTTAGTCTTTTATGAAATAGTTTGTGTGTGAACTGTTTGTCACTTTTCTACATTATCAAACCTTAAATCAGAGTAAATAATGAATTTTAAATATTTGTAAGGATAGAAAATTTTATCAGATTTCTGATACAGAGTATGCGGATTTTTCATGTGTAACTTACTACAATACTATCATTTTATCAGGTCCTTTCCCATGCACTTTGATGAGAAATCCATGTTTGCAGGCGACAAAAAAGGGGCTAAGTCACTAAAGGTAAAAAGTTATTGACTGGGACATGGGGTTAGGAGCAGCTTGCTGGTTATGTTTTAATGCTGTTCATCTAAATTATTTTCTTTCCTGGTTTTCCAGCTTGTCGGAGTTGGTCTGATTGGATTTTACCACAAATGGTACAAAAAGCCTTTTCCATATTTCTTTCTCAGTTCCTATTGACCAACTGCTTAGTGAATCGTTAGTCATTAGTGTGTCCTATAACACCTTTATAAATGTCTTTTTAAAAGAACTAGTTGCGGGAAAGTTTTCTTTATTTAAAATCAGTATATATTGTTGTTTTGATGCAGCTTTCAAAATACCATGAGCTTTTAGCCACTTTGAGGGCCATAAATAACATATTTTTCTAAAGTTTATTTTATGGAATGTTACAGTTTTTGAAACTATTATGTTGTTGTCCCTTTGGACTAACTTAAAAGGTAAAAACTACCTGTTAACCTGTGATATCAGAAGGAGAATGTTTTTGGAACATTACCAAACTTTATGTTAGGTGTTCTTTATTTTCATTTGCTTAAAGTACATTAAGAAACAAATTGTACCCTTAAAATGTTCATAAAACTATTTGAAATTGGCAAATATTCTTTTTTTTTTTTTTACTTTTAAATTTATTTTTTGAGACGGGGTCTCGCTGTGTTGCCCAGGCTGGTCTCAAACTCCTGGCCTCAAGCTGTCTTCCCACCTCAGCCTCCCAAGTACCTAGGATTACAGGCACAAGCCACCACACCTGGCCGCAAATAATCCTTGAGTACAGCCTCACAGTCTTTTATATGCACTTCTGAAATCCGAGTAGTTTCAAAAACTGAAACATTTTCTCATGTTTAGTACAAGGTAATTTTTTAGCAAAACCTGACCTAAACTGATGTAAGAATATAGCAGATACTCATAGTTTTGTGGAGTTTTTTGTTTTTCAAATTCTGCTTGGTATGAATTTTTTATATTTTGCTACAGAAGCATTAATGGATTTGACTGTAGGGTGTTTCCTCACACTCTGGTGAGATGTTTCACAATATATAGTACATGTACTGTATTTCTAAAATTTAAAAACTTCTGAATTCTAAAACACATTTGACCCCAAGATGTTTTAGATGTGGATGTACTATAGGAACCAATAAATCAATACTGAGTGATTCTCCATTGGTGAGACTTTCTTGGTATTTCTGAAATAAGTAATTTAGTCACAACTATATTTTAGTGTTGGAAGGTTGTTTTATTTTACAGTTGTTTTAGAGGTATATTGCCATTTTGGTATTTAATATGTTAATTCATTTTTATAATGAATTTTTAATTTATAATGAATTTTATAATTCATTTTATAATGAATTTTTATAATGCTTCCTGTTTTCTAAGTATCGACACATATGTTCTACTTTTAATCTTCAGAATGATCTTGTGTAGTAGGGCAACTATAATTATGTATGTTTTTGTAGATGAGGAAAGTGAGATAAGCAAAGCCTAAGAGTCTCACAACAAGCTTTTAACTACACAATGCTGGGATTGTGTTTGCTGTTTGTCAAAGATATATGAAGGAGAAGCTATGTCCATTTTCTATCTGCTGCAAATAACTTATATTATATGAGAATATGACCAGCACAGGAGTTTTTGTGTTCTATTTATATTGTCTTTCTTTGCCAAGGTATTGATTCCTTTCAACCCTTTGGCAGCTGGTCAGGGCTTGTGGTAGCCAGAGTTTTCAGGCTACTTGCCTCCAGCTTCATGCAATAAAATAGTTCCCTCAATGCAATAAAATGATTTTTATTTTCTACAGTTGCCGTGTGAAACAAATGAGGAAATTTTCTCTTAACCAATCTTATTAGCAGATGAGGTGAGACCAACCTTAAAGGCATATTGCACACAAATGCTTACAGGCAGGAGAATTTCCCCAGTGTAGGAAACTTTTTTGAGACAGAATTTCACTCTTGTTGCCCAGGCTAGAGTGCAGTGGTGCGATCTCGGCTCACTGCAACCTCCGCCTCCCGGGTTCAAGCTATCCTCCTGCCTCAGCCTCCCAAGTAGCTGGGATTACAGGCATGTGCCACCACGCCTGGCTAATTTTGTATTTTTAGTAGACATGAGGTTTCACTGTGTTGTTTAGGCTGGTCTCGAACTTATGACCTCAAGTGATCCACCCACCTTGGCCTCCCATAGTACTGGGATTACAGGTGTGAGCCACCGTGCCTGGCTAGTGTAGCAAACTATTACAGCAAAATAGAGGGATCCAGCAAGCATCTCCATAAAAACTGCATTGGCAAACGTAGAGGACTGTTGGGACCATGTGTGTCACACAGGCCTGTTATCATTCATATTGACTGAGCAACCATGACAAACATACATAGTATGGTACTAAGGAGTGATACAAAAATTGATTATTGTTCTAGGACTAGCTTTCTGATATAGGCTTGCACAAAGCAAAGAATCAAAAATAAGTGAAACATACACTAGACATATTTATTGTTGGTTGTATGTAGATAACAAATGGGAGCAGCAATTAAGTTCCTTAAAAGTAAAGACCATGTATTATTTACTTTTGTGTCTCCCATAGGGCATATTTTGGTGCTTTGCATAAAGTAGCTCCTAAGTGAAAAGTTTATTGAATTAATATACAGAATGAATTTTATAATTTCCATTAATGTCAGTATTTTATGTGCCGTGTTATATAAGTTCTAATATTTTTCTTTACTGTTGCTAAACACAACTCAGTTTGGGTATGGTGGCTCACACCATAATCTTAGCACTTTGGGAGGTCGAGGTGGGTGGATCATTTGAGGTCAGGAGTTCAGTCTGGCCAACATGGCGAAACCCCGTCTGTACTAAAAATACAGAAATTAGCTGGACATGGTGGCATGTGCCTGTAATCTGAGCTACTTGGGAGGCTGAGGCAGGAGAATCCCTTGAACCTGGGAGGTGGAGTTTGCAGTGAGCCAAGATTGCGCCACTGCACTCTGGCCTGGGCGACAAAGCAAAACTCCTTCTCAAACGAAAAACACAACTGATTTATTAATAAGCATCAAAACTTATCATTTAGCCAAATGCAGTTCAATTTTAAAAGTCTAATTAGACTGAAAATATTTTCTGCTTGCTAGGAGGAATTCCGATTACATTTCAAGAATATCTCCCGTATAATGGACTGTGTTGGATGTGACAAATGCAGATTATGGGGAAAATTACAGGTACATGTACTGTCTTCTCTTTTGAAGCCATTGCTAACCTTTATTTTTTCCACTGAGTGCAAGCTTTTTATTAAAATGTCCTCATTGTTCATTGAATTAGAATTTAGAAATAGGCAGATCCAAAGTGTTTTTTCTGTTGATGAAATTTATTAAGGTATACGTGTTACATGTATGTGAAAGGATGTTTCTCATATTATTCTTTAGTGATTTTAGTTTTATTGTGTCTATGTATCTATTGGTATGATACCAGATTCATTTGTGAAGTTGGTGGTCATTACGAACCGAGTATATTTGTATTTTACATATGTATATAGAAAGGTAAAAGGTAATTATATAAAAAGATTGAAATATCAAGTCTTGGTCATTGAATTTGTTGAAATGAGCAAAAGAAGTTCCCTTAGTCAAAATAGGAAAGCTCCGCGTGACAGGTCTATTACTCTGTGTAAGCCAATGTCAAAAGGATTGGTGAATATTTTATCTCTTTCTTACAAAGATGATAATTCATAGAAAATTAAGAGACAAAATTATTACAATGGAGGGAGGCTACACTGAAATCAAATATGTCTTTTTCTGTAGTGCTAATAATTGGGAAATTATTAAGTGTAGGTATCATTAATCTCTGAGTTTTGAATTGCTAAAAGCTGTAAAAAATCCTTTATGGTTACAAATTGAACATTGTAATCCTAATATGATATTTTCAAGGTTAAAAAAAGGCATTTTAATAATTTGGAATAGTATGATATGTATTCAATAAGTGTTAGACTATTCAGGTTTCCTTAACAGCTCAGATATGTTTATCATATGCATAACCTGTGAGAAAGTAGAAACTGTAGTAACATTTTTGTGAAAAGCTCAGTTCATATGAATTTTCTAACTGTCATAACAGTGGCTGTATATTCCTTTAAGCCTTTATACTAGTTATTATTATATAAAGTTAATTATGAGTTTGTTGGTATTTTCTTTAGACTCAGGGTTTAGGAACTGCCCTGAAGATATTATTCTCTGAAAAAGAAATCCAAAAGCTTCCAGAGAATAGTCCATCTAAAGGCTTCCAACTCACCCGACAGGAAATAGTTGCTCTTTTAAATGCTTTTGGAAGGTAAGAACTATTATGTGTTGAAGATTTTTGATTTCCCACTGGGTTTCAACAAACTGCAAAGATAATCTTCTCTGCTAAAAGTAGGGTTTGTTTTGTTGACAAAAAAAATTTTGTATTGTATCTGTACTAACTTCGAGAGGCCTTAATGCTGACAAGCCAGTTTCTCTGCAGGTCATAGGAAAAACTGAGTTTCCAATTGCCAGTGTTTTTCAGTTTGCCGCCTTAATTTTGTGAGGAAGATATTCTTCTAATAATCTTTTTACTTAGCTATAACTTGTTCAACTACAATAGCAGGAGTAAGAAATGTGTGATTGAGAAGATGATGAAAGAAAATTAAAAACTTCATCTGCTCCTTATTTTTCTTAAATTTTCATTACTATTTTGTTCTTTTCTCCCCTCTTTCCTGCAGTATGCTTTTTATTTCTGAAGCTCAGAGGTCATTTTTCTTTCACTCATTTCTACATGATTTACTTCTGTATTCAGACATATAATTTGCTTGCTTGTTTATATCACCAGTGGTTTAAAAAATAATTTGAATTTGCCGGCAGAGATGCATGTAATGCCAACTGAGGAATACAGAACAGAAGGAAAAGAATCACAGAAAATAATACTGTGCTTCCTTGGGGAAAAAGAGAAAAAAGTCAACTTGAGGAAGAATTAAAAAAAAACAATAGGGGACTAAGTAATACACAGATTATTTCTTGTTTTTCTTAACATGTGTTTTAAGTTAAAAAGAAACAGTTAAATTAAAAACAGATTTATTATATGTCCCCTCGCTTTTTTTTTTTTTTTTTTTTTTTTTAAAGAAATGAGGGTCTTGCCCTGTCATCCAGGCTGAAATGCAGTGGCTCACTGCAGCGTCCAAATCCTGGGGTCAGGCATTCCTTCCACCTGTGCGTCCCGAGTGGCTGGGACTACAGACACATGCTATTTTGCCTGACTAATTAAAAAAAAAATTTGTAGAGATGGGGTCTCACTTTGTTGTTCAGTCTGGTCTCAAACACCTGGCTGCAAGTGATTCTCCTGTCTTGGCCTCCCAAAGTGCTGGGATTACAGGCATGAGCCACTGTGCCTGGCCATTTCCCATCTCAATAGCAAGGATTTCACCTGTTGCTTCCCTGTATTTAAAGATGACTATGTAGGTTGAGATTTCAGACACAGGATAGATATAGACTATCCATGAACTGGCATTTCATAAAAAATTCAGTCCACTTATGAGGCCTGTAGAAAGATAACACAGGAGATACTGAATGAAATTTAAATAAATTGAAATGAAAATTATTGTAAATAATTTAAGCATCTCTTAAGTCCAAGTTGAGAAAGATGAAAGCAATTGAGAATTTCAAAACAATTGAAAATTTCCTTCAGTCTCTTAAAAAATACTCACAAATGCAGCCTTTCTTGTTTTAGTTCTATATCTAAAGCTTATTACCTTTTATTGTTCCCTAGAGTAATGGACTCAGAATCAGGGGTCCTACAGTTCTGGAATCCTGGCCTGCTCTTTAGTAGTGTATGAACTCAGGCAAATCACTGCTTTCCTAGTTTGTTTCCTGATAGTGAGATCATATATGTGGTGGGCTTAGAACATTGCCTGTCCTCCTAAGTGATTAAGGAATAACTTTTCTTCTATCAAATAGTTAAAGATTTTTCTTCTATCACTCCTGAATTGTACATAGGGATAATTGAGCTTTTAGAATTACTTTTTTATATTTCCCATCCCTGAGTTTTACTTTTTGGCCTGGTCTGAGAAGCACTTCATTTGATCAGTCAGTAATCATTTATTGAATACTATAAGCATCAGTGGGTATGGGGCACAGGAGAGAGACTCAACAGGAGACAAAATAAGAGTCTCTACCCTTAGGGAGCTAATAACATAAGACAAATTAGTGTGTTTGGGCAACACTGAGTAAAGAGCAATCATTTGAAGAGAACTGTGCAAAATAAATTTATTATACCAATTGTAAATGATTTGAGATTCTTTATTAAGAATTATTCATATCACTGTTCCCATTATTAATCTAGTGTCTGCAGATAGTATGAAGTAACAGGCTTCCTTTGCCCCTTCTAAACCAATCTTAATGAGAATACTCATTTAAACATGGAAGCTTCAGTGCTTGGTGTTTTTTATTTTAGATTTTGCTTTCAAATGATAGCTTATGTAACAATATCAATAATTTGAAATATGTATGCATCATGTTAGCTTTACTAATATGCTTTTTCTTTCTTCTACAGGCTTTCTACAAGTATAAGAGACTTGCAGAATTTTAAAGTCTTATTACAACACAGTAGGTAATAAAGGCTTTTATGTGTCTAACTAGAGACATAAAGTGACTGTGGAAAGCCTTTTAATTATGAGCATTCAGCAGAAAGAGACTAATCTGACTTCAAGAATTCTGAACTCAAATAGAAAATTTAAATGCTCACTTGAATATTTATGATTCTTAATAGATTATCAACTAGAGATATTTATAAATGAAGTATATACTTTTAAAATATGTAAGTTATACTAATTCTGTGTTTAATTTCATGTGTTTTCATGTGCTGAAAATTCTATTTTTTTTTAGAATTGGTTTTGTTTTTATTCTATTATCCTTTATTTCCAGTTGTCAAACTTTAGATGGCTATGTCTGCATTCTAATAACACTGTTCACAGTCTGATATGGAAAAGGAGAACTAGGGAACAGATGTTGCTTAGGGCTGGTGTCAGTGATAAAAAATTATCAATGCTTTTTAATGCATTTTTACTCTTGTCTCACTCTGTGTGTGTCACTTTCTATAATATAAAGAAATATTATAATATTTCTAGAATCTGGAACTGTCACCATGATGAATGGCCCTTGCAATACATAGTTACAGAAACTCCTTAAGATTCCCCAGGACTTCAATTTCACTGGTTTTTATTTGCAGTTTTTAGTTGCTGTTATTGTTGCTGTTTCCAGTCTAAAGGACCTGCTTTGATAAAGGTGAACAAGACCTCTCCCCTATGCTACCCAGCCAGATTTCATGTGTGTAATGGGCTGGCCCAAGAGTGTGCTTTTACTTAGAACTCCTTTTGATTTTGCTTTTCTTTGCCCCTAGAAATTTTAGGGACAAAGACATTTTGGATATTGTTACTTTTAGAAAGAAAACATTGCAGAAATATTTAACACAGATTACTTCTTGATAAAATTTAAATGGGATTATATGAATTTATAATGCCAACTGAAAATATTATATACACAAAAGTTGCTATTTTCACTTAAAGTAAGCATTTTTAAAGGATTTATTTTAGAATACAGTCTATGCAATCCTCGAACTCAGTGAGCTTTTCCCTGACAGAATATATAAAAAGGTAGATTAGGTCAACCCTCCTTTAAGCTTCCTCTCCCCTCACCTTTTCTTTTCACTGTATATAAACGGTACTTTCCGTGATTCGTAGCAACAGAGGACTCTTAAGTCCTAAACTGTCATTTTCTAAATCTGGGATTTAAAATCTTTAAACAGTATTTAAAATCTTGATTTTTTTTTTAAATGTCAGCAGATACAATTTGGAAAGTTGCATCTGTGTAAAAGTAATGCAGGTACAAGATCTAGAGTTTTTCCTTAGACTCTTTAGTCTTTTCTGAATTAAAGAATAAGTGCTCTTAAATCCATATTTTATCCTGCCAAAGTCTGAAATGTGTTCATTGATGATTTGGTGACATCTAAAACATTGTATTTAGTTGGCTTGGCTCACCCCTCTTAAAAACACTTAGCCATCTCTCGGTGGGATGTGGCGGGGGTATTACGGTCTCAGAGTTATTTATTTTCTCACCTAATTTCAAACCTTTGTAAACTTGGGGTTGTGTTATTGATGGTGGTGATATTTTTTGTTAAGTTGTTTAAAAGGCTGACTTGACTGGAGCCTCCTCTACTTTTTCTTGAGGGATGCAAGTATTGTATGGTGGAGGCGGGGGGGCCTTAAGGCAAACTGTCTAAAAAGTGACTATCCAGTTAATTTAGTAAATTAGTAAGAATTATTCTTAGTATTCATTCAGAGTTTTAAGATGTGAAAAATTTGCACTTTATTACTATAAATGTAAAGAACTGTTTGATAGTGTTATTTCACCCTTCCCTCAGTTAAAGGCTATTTTTTTTTTTTTTTTTTTTTGAGACGGAGTCTTGCTCTGTTGCCCAGGCTGGAGTGCAGTGGCCGGATCTCAGCTCACTGCAAGCTCCGCCTCCCGGGTTCACGCCATTCTCCTGCCTCAGCCTCCCGAGTAGCTGGGACTACAGGCGCCCGCCACCTCGCCCAGCTAGTTTTTTTGTATTTTTTAGTAGAGACAGGGTTTCACCGTGTTAGCCAGGATGGTCTCGATCTCCTGACCTCACGATCCGCCCGTCTCGGCCTCCCAAAGTGCTGGGATTACAGGCTTGAGCCACCGCGCCCGGCCTAAGGCTATTATTTAAACTGTTTACTAGAGAAAATCCTTGCTCATGTCCATTTATTTATTTTTTTCTGTACTGTGATTTGTTTCAAGCTTAGGAAAACTAGTATATTAGAGTATGTTCTAGGAAATTAAAAGATCTAGTTAGAGTAGAAAGTTCTTTTTAAGGTTCTTAACTAATTTTTTCACAACTAAGAAAATAAATGAAGTATTCTTAGGCTGAAATTCATTTTGATTAACTTTATCATAAATTAGATTGTAGGGGGCAGCCTACATTTTTGTGTATGTGTTTTATTTCTTAAATGATTGTGTGAGCCTGGTGACATTTTATGGTTCTTGTGATATAAACTGTTTTTCCAATTCACATCTTTTGTTGTGAAGTGATAATATACTAGAGTACTGTCTGCATTGTAAAAATGCTTTGCTGGTGCTCTTGGCATTTTGTCTTTATCTCATCACCTAATTTAAAAACTCAGCACTTGATAATATAACTGACAGAAATGATTGTACCTGCTGATGAAGTAATGAAAATGAAGAAAAGGAAAATATTCCTTCCTTCAATGGCATAAGTTTATTTTTTACTTAAGTGGCATCTATGTAAGTTAGACAAACTATGTATTAAAATTGGTAAACTTTGAATGTTTCTCCTGTTTTGATTCTTATGAGGAGGATCAGACAGAATAGTAATAGACTCCACAAGTCAAAATGTTTTCACATTTTTAACATTGTGAATTATTCGATATTTTTATTCTCTGTATGTATATGAAACTGTGTGCCATATTTTTCAACTTTGCCTATGTGCCACAATTAAGAAAGGACACCTATTTTGATCTTCGTCAGCATTGCCTTCAGCTGAAAATTTGGGAACAGTTCACAGTAAACCTCTCAGTAGTTTGCAAACTGAGGTACCTGCAGAAACCATAGCTACTCACCAAAATACGCAGATTAGGTACATGGTATCATGGAAATTATTTGGTAAAAAAACAAAAAACACACACAAATCTCGTGTACTGTATTTTAAGTAATATCTACAGGTGAAGCTTTGATTTTCGAACAGAATTCCAAATAATTTGCTGTTGTACCCACCATAATCTAGAAAATGTGAATTAAAGTACATGTTTCTGCAATCTTTTCTGTCTTGTTTTGCCCCCTATTTTAAGTGTTTCCTTTTGTGGCATGAGGATTTGATTGTAACCTGCGGAGAAGGGAGAAGATGTATTTATCAGAAGTTGTTTCTTATAATGGCAAGCATTGGCTGGCACTCTATGAAGGGCTTTTACATGCACAGTTTGGGTTTAAATAAATACACTGTTAGATCTTCACAACAGCACTAGTAGGTAGGTACAATTGCTTCTCTGTTTTATAAGTGAGAAGACTGAGGATAAAAAAGGCTAAGTAACCTGTCCATAGTCACAAATTCTAGGTTGTGTAGCAAGAATTTGAGACGAGAAAGACTGATTCTAGAAACTTTGTGATGTTTTGTAAGTTGGCCTTTTACCATTCAGCTACGAAGTGGGAACTATTAAAAGCATTGTTTGATTTGTATTGCATCATAAAGCTTATAAAATGCTTATTTTATTTAATTTTTTTGAATAGGTAATACATTCACGTGGTTAAAAGAAACAAACCATAGAAAAAGTTACTCCGTGAATGTCTTCCTTCTATCCTTGGCCCAGCTTCCTACACTGCACACACATCTCCCACCATTAATCACCTGTGTTCTTGGTTTCTTAGGTTTCCATCCACACTGTTTTAGACATGTACAAACATAAACAAATGGAAAGTCTTATGTTTTTCTCTCATTTTTACTCAAAAATTGACATCATATATGTAATATTTCATTTTTTTCACCTAGTATGTCTTGGCAGTCTTCACATATGACTAGATAGTTTTCTCATTTTTTAAGTAGATGCTTGGTAGTCTATTATGTGAATGTGCCAGTGCTGAATTAACCAGTCCTCTATTAATGGGCAGTGCAGTTGTTTCCAGACCTTGTACATACGTCATTTCACATTTATATAAATATTGTACCTGCAGAATACATTCCCAAAGATAAGAATTTTGGGGGCAAAGACTGTGCATTTATAATTTTGAAAGATACTGGCATATTGTCTTTCATAGGGGTAGTCATCAATTCACATACCATCAAAATGTATGGTAGCACTTGCTAACCTGCAGCTTTACCAATGGATGTGTTATTAAAATGTTGGGTTCTGGCCATTCTGATAGATGAAAATATATATCAATGTGTACATTCTTTTATTTTCCTTTTTTTTTTCCTTAAAAAAGAGACAGGGTCCCACCTTATCACCCAGGCTGGAGTGCAGTGGTATGATCATAGTTCACCGTAGCCTCAAACTCATGGGCTGAAGCGATCCTCCAGCCTTAACCTCCTGAATAGCCTGGATGATAGGTGCACAGCACACACCTGACTGCTCAGTATGTACATTTTTATGATGCCTAAGGTTGATCACCTTTTAATATGTTTAGGAGCCATTTGTATTTCCTTTTGTGTTCCCATATTATTTTGTTCCTATCCATTTTTCTACTGTATCGTTCATATGTTGTTTATTTGTTAGGGATATGAACCCTTTGACAGTAATGAGTTGCAAATATTTTATTTCCAATTTGTCATCTGTCTTTTGCTTATAATGGTTTTGTCATGAGTTTTAAAAAATTTTTATGTAGTCTGAATTACCAATTTTTTAGTGGTTCCTGGATTTTGAGTCATAATTAGAATGTTTTTCTCAATCCAGAGCAATAGAATAATTCACCTAAATTCTACATCTAAATTTTGAACCTTTGAAGTACATTCTGGCATAAGATGTAAATTATGGATCTAACCTAATTTTCTCCATAGATGATTAACCCAGTTGTTCCAATATTATTTATTGAACTGTTTGTTTTTTCCTGATGAATTTGAGAGGCTACATGGATCTTATCGTAGAATCCTCATATGTATTTAGCTCTGCATCTGCATTCTGTTTCTATTTCACTGGTCTATTTACTCATGCACTAGTACCACATTGTTTTAATTACCCAGGCTTTAGTTTTAATCTAGTGCACTGGTTCTCCCTCATTCTTCCCCACCACCTGTTTTTTTTTTTTTTTTTAGTACAGTTTTTCTAATTGTACTTGTTTATTTTTCCATATGAGCTTTAAAAAATTCTTAACATATAGAGCATACTAAAACTGTCCAACTCAAGTTCTCTCCCAAGGGTTGCACTTTTAACCACTTATTTTGTCACTGTTCTTGTGATACTTTACCTGATAAAGATATACTTTTTATTACTTTTTAATTATTACAGTGTTCTATTTGGCAGTGCCCAAACAGATGACGGCAGATAGAGACAGGAGGCAATGCCTGTGTGGACAGAATGTCATCTCAGTGCTTCTATTTTAAGATAGTCTCTAGGAATGATTTAAGGACTGTTCTCATGTAAAATCCCTATTTCATTTTTTATTCCATTACAAATTATTTGCCCAAAAGTTGGGTATCTGTCAAAGATTCATAAGACAAGAGGGAGGAATCCTTAAAAGAGCACTAAACTTGTAAAATCAATATGTGGATAAAAGTGCAAGTGCAAGAAGTTACTGTGGAAAAAAACAAAAAAAAAAATCTACCAAAAACCAGGATTTGACTATTCATTCACTGTTATAGGAGCTGGGACTATAGCAGTGAACAAAACAGACAAACATTCCTACCATCATATAACTTAGACATTACAACCTAACTAGATTATAGTGAGAATGCACCAAAAGAAAAAAATACATCAACCAAAAGGGAATGGCCAACTAGACACCTATCTAGTGCAGAAGGTGTCCTCAATGTGAATGAATCTTAGTGTTGTCTTGACAGTGCTATCAGATCGTCATAGATTGATGCTATTAATCAATTAAAGTCATTCCCCTAATACTGGTCAGAGCGGAGTTAACATTCCAAGCAACACTCTGGTATCATTTAACCTCCGCTGTGGCTTCCCTTCATAGAATATACCTCCAAATGCGTGAATGTTCTGTTCCCTTTGATGAGCTTTAAACCTGCAAACCTAGAGCCCAGACTCTTGGCTAGTGAATTCACCAAGGAGACAGCACTCAAAGGATACTAAGTTACACATATTTAATGGCCCTGGTAAAGCACTATTTGTTTAGGATAAATGCATGTTTTATATACTTCGGTTAATCCCTTCAAGGAGCACTGTAACTTGGGCCTGCCAAGAGACTGGAGGGACTGTTATAGGTTAGTGAGATAGATGGGGAAAAAGGTCATAGTAACAGGAATCAATAGAAAAAGGGGGCAATTTTGGGAATCTTATAGGCATCTGATCTCCAGTTAAGTTCGGGGGCAGAAAAATCTGTTCTGGACATAGAAAGTGTAATATTTTGAACGGTAGGGCATCCAAGGTCCAAAAGGGCAGACCAGGTTTGGAGCTAGGGAATTAGTATTAGCAAGATATTAATCAGTTTGAGAAAACAGAAGACAGGGCCCAGCCATAGCTCAAGGACTAGAGGTAGAGAATCCAGACTTGGAGGAACCAGGTAGATGTCATTAGGAGTTGTTGAGTCACTGGATTTAGATCTTATGACCCTGACCCTGAACCCATAATTAATGACCTGGGCAGCCAATCTCAGAACTCCACACGGAATGAATGTAGTATCAGTGCCCTGGCCCATAGGAACCGGGCAACAGGTACAGGGACTCTGACACAGATCTAGGTATGGGCACAGGGACATCCTCAGAAGACTTCAACTTATTTTGACCCTTGGTGCAAGAGTTCTTCATGTATCCTTGCTAAGGGCCTAGAGTAACATTAATATGTGGGTGTTCCTGAGTATAGACTAGGAGCCAAAGAAATGTGACAAGTGCCCAGCCCAGCGTCTCACATATAATAGGTACTCTAAGAGATTGAATCCCACTCTCTTACCCTCCCTGTTCCTTGTTCAGTGTTTCCTCACTTTAATCAGTTTATTCATTGAATCTTTTTGATGAGAAGAATTCCACAATTTTAGCCTGATCCTTTTCAGCAGCTCCTCCATCTGGACCCATGTCTGTATATCATGATATACAGTTAGAAATGTCCTTTAATACAATTCTCACATAAGATGAAAACTGGGAATGCATATTAGATGTGTCTCTGATCAGATCTATGCTGGTCTATTCTTCATCATGCAACAATCTAAAGTGAAAGAATGGTATTTTTTAGATAAAGTTTGTCTAGTTGGAAATCTCGATAAAAGTTTCAAATATTTAGACCCATTTAGTTCTGAGTTTACCTTTACTGTTAAAAGCAAGTAATATCCACGATATAATGAGATACATAAAAGTGAGAACCTTTTTCTAACAGCGCTTTTCAAGTTCTAGGGTTTAGTATTATGTACTCCTTTCTTCTTGATAAGGTTTAATTAAGTGTTCAACCAAGTGTTGGCCCAGCACTGAGGTCAACAAAGAGCGGTTGACTTGGATTTTGGTGAAAGAGGAAATTTGAGGGGGCATTAGTGAGTGTGCCTGATCTAAGCAGCTAAATTTAACCAGCAAAGTTTTTAATTTGCCTGATACATTCAAGAGAGAATTGGCATAAATGCGATTGATGTGTATATTGTAACAGTCAAACCTTCTTACAGTCACAACTCTGTGTAACATACTCTAGATATTTTAATCAGCAGCTCAACTAAGTTCATTGTCAAAAGGATAAAGAGCCAATGAAAAATATCTATACAGTATTCTTAAACAATGAACTGCAGAGGTAGACACCTATTCCAATAGTTAGAGAAACTATTTCCAATAGTTACCCAGAAACGTTCCCATGAAACTTTGCGGTGTTGCATCAGACTTAGCTAAATGATGGTACAAAATTTTCGGTGATTCCCTCTTCCCCATACACTTTAACTTTCAAATTAGCAGGGCTTTAATTTCATCGTGCTGCTTTAAAGCAAATGAACACTGGGTATTCTGCAACCAGTAATCACCATTCCTTTTCCTCTTAGCATTCAATATTCCACGTAAGTAGTTTTTTTGTTTTTTGAGACGGAGTCTTGCTCTGTCACCCAGGCTGGAGTGCAGTGGCATGATCACCACTCACTGCAAGCTCCGCCTCCCGGGTTCATGCCATTCTCCTGCCTCAGCCTCCTAGGTAGCTGGGACTACAGGCGCCCGCCACCTCGCCCGGGTATATTTTGTATTTTTAGTATAGATGGGGTTTCAGTGTGTTAGCCAGGATGGTCTCGATCTCCTGACCCCTGACCTCATGATCCTCCTTGGCCTTCCAAAGTGTTGGGATTACAGGCGTAAGCCACTGCGCCCAGCCATAAGTAGTAGTTTTGTTAGTGTACCTAGCAGAACAAGTAAATTAGAAAGCCAAAGGGAATTTTAATTTGCCTTACTTACTAAGAGGGAAGTAGAGTTTGATGTAACCAATCATAGTTTTTTTTTTTGTATTCTGTGTTTATAACACTTCTAGAAATTTTAGCATTACATTTTTAAAAGGGGAATGAGAAAAATAGGCACTTAGAACATTTTTATACTATGCAACAAAAATAATAGTTCAAATAAATCCCAGTAGCCTCATCATAAAAGTAGATTGACTTTTATCAGTTAATGCTGAGTATTCCAATTTTTCTGCCAGCAACAACAGAACTATGTTTACTTATTATAGGATGAGTATGGTATTAGTGATACTTATCACTATTTTAAAAAATATATCTTCCCTTAGCTGACCTAATACTGAAGGACTGACTGCAGGCCTTTCTGAAGATGTGACTTAAAGGAGTTTAAAACATGCTGAGTCTGCCTTTAAATTCTCCCAAGTATTAGTAATACAGTGTGACCACAATAACCTGGTAAGGCTATTTGGAATAATAGCTTATAATGTGTTAAGGCAACTTGAAAAACAGTGTAGGGTTCACACTTCAGTGTAGAATTTTCCCTGACAACTATTTTAAATGCTGTAACCCCAGTTTTTTCATGTACTGAAAGACAAGAATGTTATGTAGGATTACGCAGAGTAAAGGTGTTCTATACAAATGAAAAGCCCAATGATGATTGATTTGAAACTTGAGATCCCAATTTTAAATACTACCAAAACAATAGTAGACTTCATCTCTGTGAAATCAGTGCCCAGGGATCAGTTATTCCTGAAGATCAAAATGAGAAGAGTCATCTGAAATGGGTTGCATCATGTAGTAGGATTTGTTAATGTGAGTTCCTTTTCACTGGACCTTCCCTCTGTCCCCAAATGAACATTCCTAGGCATAGCAGAAAGGTACCTTGTTTCTGGTAACAGTACTTCCTCTAGAACCTTCTCTCTGTTTTATAGAAAAGCAGAGCACTTAGCCTCCCAACAGGTAGTTTTATGGCTCCAGGATATATACAGTGGAGTTTTTAGAATGGCACTTCTGGTGTGGGCGGCAGTATTTCATAACGTGTTTTTTACTTAAAGATGACTTACAAGGACTTGTCTGGAACATACCCTTTACATGGCTGACAGGCATCATGCTACAGCATATTGCAGTGCTATGCCATTTTTAAATGTGCAGCTTCCAATAGGCTCTTTACAGAGCTATTTAGAAGTAAGGGCATTATTTTAAATATAGTTGGAGATTACAGAAAAAACTATTAGGATTCCACATAGTCTTAGCTTAAGGGCTTGGGATATTTGTTATTAATGCCCTTTTTGGAACCTCTTATTTTCTCCTTGAATGTAATCAACATTCAGTGAGTTGGGAAAGGGGTATACTCTTGATGTAGCCCTGAGGTAATGCATACTAGATTTCATTAGGCTGAAAGAAAAACTATGCAGAATCTGTGAATATAGCAGAGGAGGTTTAATAGGATAAGTCAGCTACATTTTTAATGTTATCAACTTGTTATCATTAATGTGTATACATTAGCGCCCTACTGAAAGGAAGTACCAATCTTTCTTTGGGCAAACCTTAAGAGATTCTCTGAGGGACCTACTGCCTGAACCTTAAAAAAAAAAATCTCTGAAGACCTTACAGTCTGCTGCTACACTATTTCATTTTCACTATCAACACTGGAGTTGCAATTGGCTTTCTAAGTTGTCAATTGTATTTTAGGAGTCTACCAATGCGGCACTCAGAATCGGAGTGACCATCAGTGACCTGAAGAGGTAAGACTTGAGGAATACTTTAGTCCAAAAGCTTTAAAAAAACTATTAGACCATATATTCTATATTTTTAAAGTGAATTATGCATAAAAGTCTGTGCAAACTACAACATAATTGCAGTAACATTCTCAAGAAAAAAAAAAAAACCTAGTATGCTTTAGCATTATTAAGTTAGATAAAATACATCTTTATAAAAGTACAGATTTTCTTTAAAAAGTTTAAATTATACCCACTGAAATAGCAAAGGCTCCCTCTTTAGTACTAAAATAAGGGTTTATCAATCTACATTATTGCTTAGTCCTCTGGAGCCATTTGGAAACCTGTAACAAATAAAAATCAAGTTCTATTTCTTAAGGAAAAGTGCCCTAAAAATTCAGCGGTCACTACACTTTTCTGAAGCTCTTCATCTGAGAAATCGTCCATAAAACTGTTAACTGATGCTACCCAACGCTTGGTTTGTCAGGATCCAAAGTTGAGTCTTGCAACATTCCTGCTTGTGCCAGGAAGCTGTTAGTTTGTTGTCCCCAATCATAGTAATCTGGAGCAAAACTTAAAAAGAAAAAAATATTTCAGTGACTTGAAACATTACAGTATGTACAACATGTCTAGTTTAGGTAGACAGAGCTGAGATTTTACACAAACTGTAGATAACTCTAAAGTTCTTTAAAATGGCTCTTAAAGTCCATTTTCCTACAAAACAATGCTACGCACAGGACCAAATGCCCACCCACAACTCTACTGAACTCTTTAGAGCACAGAAGTATATAGCATTACTAGAGAACCCAGCCAGTTATGTATAGGAAATGTTTTTAGCAACAAACTGTATCTGAATCCTAACGAGGAGTACAGATCACAACCTGTGATGTCTTTGGACAAGTAACTTCTGTGCCTCAATTTCCTCCACTTAGAATGGGAGTACTATTAGTAACTACATCGTGGGGCTATTGTGGGGACTGAGTTAATACCTGTAAAGTGTTTAGAACAGTATCTAATATATAGTTAATTCTCAATACATGTAAGTCGTTTTCATTATAATTATGTTCCTCTATGTAGTAGAAAGGGGATCTTCACCGATACAGGTAGTGAGGACTCCCTCAGCTCTAAGTCATTTCTGGCAGGTGAGAGGGTAGGACAGCTCCAGGAGAATAGGGGTTTAAAGGGGCAAAAACCTAACAGGAAATGCAGTGGGGTAACTGGAAAAGAACAGTTTTAGGGAAGAGGTGGAGCTCAAAATCTGAGTGATCCAAAGGACAGCTTTTGACTTCAAGAAGTCCTTGTTTGTTGGCTTGCTTGCAGCTTACATTCTTTATATCTGCTGGCTCAGCGGATTGGGCAGCTTTCTTCTTTTTTTCTCAGCCACCATCTTTTATCCTATCTGACCAGGATTTCTCTGCTCCCTGATCACTGAGAAAGCATGTATTCTCCCAGCTTTTTTTCAGTACTTCTGTCCCTAAAACAAGGGCTCTTTTCAGAGCTCTCAAAGTTTTCTAAAGACTTTCACTGTTACGAACAAGGAGTAAAAAGGCAAGCGTATCTTTTTTTTTTTTTTTTGAGATGGAGTCTCCTCTGTGGCCCGGGCTGGAGTGCAGTGGCCGGATCTCGGCTCACTGCAAGCTCCACCTCCTGGGTTCACGCCATTCTCCTGCCTCAGCCTCCCGAGTAGCTGGGACTACAGGCGCCCGCCACCTCGCCCGGCTAGTTTTTTGTATTTTTTAGTAGAGACGGGGTTTCACGGTGTTAGCCAGGATGGTCTCGATCTCCTGACCTCGTGATCCGCCCGTCTCGGCCTCCCAAAGTGCTAGGATTACAGGCTTGAGCCACCGCGCCCGGCCTAAGCGTATCTTTTTTATCATTTCATTCCAGAGGGAAAAAGTTGTAAAGTTGTTAATGCTAAGTCTTTAATCTCAAAAAGATTACATAAGATAAGCTTTCACTTCTAAGAAGCTCCCCTTTCCCAAGAACAGGATGGGGGTCCTGGGAGGACAAGCAGAGAGAAGACAGGCTCGGCAAGCACTATTGCAGCCCTTTTGGCTCCTCTCACCCCTGCTGGCCTTGCTGGCCTCACTGTCTCACAGCCACAGGCTGAAAGGGAAACAGATAGTCGTCGGGTAGTGGAGAATGGCTGAGCACAGCAGGCTGAGGAAAAGGGAAGGGAGGGAATCCCAATAGCTACTACCCTTCCTGTTTGCAGACCATGCCCATGCTGAGGTAGGCAAAACTTGGAATCCTGGGGTGGGTCTCTGCGATGGTTGCAATTTCAGGTGCTTCCCTCTTTTTATTTGCCTTCCTAATTCACTGAAAATTAGGCAATGGCAGCAGACTGGTATGCTTCACGTATTATCTTACACCCTCTATGTATGCTGCTTTGAACTCTTAGTATTTAACTGCCCTCTCCAAATTTCCTGGGTCAGATCTGCATGTGGATTCAAGCAAGGAGACTCTTCCTATTAAAACTCATATGAAAGTATAACATAAGTGACAGGGTACTTATATACAAACTGTTTACATAGTATAGTGATTCAGAAAACAGATTTGAACAAGACTGCCTGAGTTAGAATTCTAGCCTAACCACTTGCTAGCTGTGTGACCTTGGACAAGTCACCTACCCTCTGGATACCTCAGTTTCATCTGTATTATGAGGCTAATAATAGTACTGACCTCTCAGAACTGTTAAGACTAAATGAGTTGATATTTGTGAATCTCTTAGAACAGTGTCTGATACAGAGTAGATGCTATAGAAGTACTTATTAAATAAGTATTCATGAAAATTAAGACTAAAGTAAATATCCTTCATGTAACTGAAATTTTAAATTAAGAACTGACATCGTTCAAATTTGAAAACTTGGTCCTTTATAATGTATAACTTATTCTAATAAATAAATACTACTGCATTTACTCTTTAGCTTTAGAACATGTGATTAAAGATACCATGTTCCATTGAGTGATTCCATAGATAAGTGCTATATTTCCCTCTTGGAGATTCAGAGCACACATTAGCATATTATGGGCTCTCTTGGCATTTTCTAAAAAGTTTATTTTCTGGCCAGGCGCAGTGGCTCACGCCTGTAATCCCAGAACTTTGGGAGGCCAAGGTGGGCAGATCACTTGAGGCCAAGAGTGCAATCCAGCTTGGCCAACATGGTGAAACTCCATCTCTACTAAAAATACAAAAATTCGCTGGGCGTGGTGGTGCACACCTGTAATCCCAACTACTCAAGAGTCTGAGGCGCGAGAATTACTTGAACCTGGGAAGGGGAGGTTGCAGTGAGCCGAGATCGCGCCACTCTGCACTCCAGCCTGGGCAACACAGCAAGACCCTGTCTCCAAAAAATAAAAAAGGTGATTTTCTTTTTAAATCATCATTTCCTTTTGCACAGCATAGCTATTAAGACAATAGTGCTTCATGGAATATTGTTTAGGAAACACTACTGTATACAATAATGCTGTGGGGCTTTAAAAAATCTGATGTCCTTTCTCATTCTTGAATGTTTCCCATAAGTAAAATGATCTACTGATAATCCAGTCTTATACCACCGAAGGCTGCACAGTTTTAATGTAGGAATTTCTTTTAGCTTGAATCTGTTTCACTGGTGTAACCCTTCCCTCCTAATGAGGCTTGTCTAACATGAAGTAGGGTCTTACCCTCCCTGAGGGGCAATGTTCCAGGCAAGGTCATCATCACTGTCATATCTTCGAGGGTTGTCAAAGAAATAAGATCTGGGACTGAATCCATGGCTGGGGACCATTCCAGGATTGGTCTAGAAAGACAGGTAATCATTCAGCATACTTACAGACACCGTGCCTTGCACTAGACAAAAATAAGATCTCTTCCTTGTAGGAGACTAAAGATGTTCTATTCATTTGAATGTAGGCTATATCTGTTCAGCTGGAATATTCATTTCAGTCACTCTTACGTTTGAGAGGGATTAGCCTTGTCTTTTATCAGTATGGGCAAAATCTTCTATCAGAGTCTTGCTTGCAACGTTGAGTCATCATCGTTTTAATCCCTTATTGAAAAGCTAGATGATGAGTAACTATATGCCAATAAACTGTAAAATCTAGAAGAAATGGGCAAATTCCAAGACACATACAGCCTACCAAGACTAAACCAGAAAGAACTCTAAAACCTGAACAGACCAATTTAACAAGTCTTTTATTCTACCTGACTAGAATTTCTCTGCTCCCTGATCCATTGAGAAAGCAATGTTTTCTCCCAGCTTTTCTTCAGTTCTTCTGTCCCTAAAACAGAGCTCTCTTAAGGTTTCTAAAGACTTTCACTGTTAGTAACAAGGAGTAGCAAAAAGGCAAGAGATCAAAGCCATAAGAAGTCTCCCAGTAAAGAAAAGCGTGGGACCCGATGGCTTCACTGCAGAATTCTACCAAACATTTAAAGAAGAACTAGTATCAGTCCTACTCAAACTATTCCAAAAAAATAGAGGAAGAGGGAATACTTCTACACTCATGGAGGAGGCCAGTATTACCCTGATACTAAAACCAAAGACACATTTAAAAAAGAAAAGAAAACTATAGGCCAATATCTCTGATAAATATTGATGCAAAAATCCTCAACAAAATACTAGTAAACTAAATTCAACAATACATTAGGAAGATTATTCATCATGACCAAGTGGGATTTATCCATGTGATGCAAGGATGGCTCAACATACACAAATCAGTGTGATACATCATGTTAACAGAATGAAAGATAAAAACCATATGATCATTTCAATTGATGCGAAAATAGCACTCGATAAAATTCAATGTTCTTTCATGATAAAAACCCTCAAACCAGGGATAGAAGAAACATACCTCAACATAATAAAAGCCATATATGACAGACCCATAGCTAGTATCATAATGAATAGGGGAAAACTGAAAGCCTTTCCTCTAAGATCTGGAACACAGAGTCACCACTGTTACCCAACATAGTACTGGAAGTCCTAGCTAGAGCAATCAGACAAAAGAAAGAGCATTCAAATTGGAATATAAAAAGTCAAATTATCCTTGTTTGCAGATGATATATTTGGAAAACCTAATGACTCCACAAAAAAGTGTGAGAACTAATAAATGCAGTAAAGTTGCACGAAAAATTAGTAGCATTTCTATATGCCAACAGTGAAACTATATGCCAACAGTGAACAATCTGAAAAATTAACAAGTAATCCCACTTATAGCCACAAATATAAATACCTAGGAATTAACCAAAGAAGTGAAAGATCTCTATAATGAAAACTATAAAACATTGAAAGAAACTGAAGAGGACACCAAAAAAATGGAAAAATATTTTCTGTTCATGGATTGGAAGAATCAATATTGTTAAAATGGCCATACTACCCAAAGAAATCTACAGATTCAATGCAATCCCTATCAAAATACCAATTATATTCTTCACAGAAATAGAAAAAACAATCCTAAAATTTATACAGAACCACAAAAGACCCAGAACAGCCAAAGCTATTTTAAGCAGAAAGAACAAAACTGGAGGAATCAACATGACCTGACTTCAAATTATACTGCAGAGTTATAGTAACTAAAACAGCATGGTACTGGTATAGAAACAGACATATAGGGCCAGGCACGGGGGCTCACGCCTGTAATCCCAACCTTTTGGGAGGCTGAGGTGGGCAGGTCACGAGGTCAGGAGATCGAGACCATCCTGGCTAATACGGTGAAACCCCATCTCTACTAAAAATACAAAAAATTATCCAGGCAAGGTGGTGGGTGCCTGTAGTCCCAGCTACTCAGGAGGCTGAGGCAGGAGAATGGTGTGAACCCAGGAGGCAGAGCCTGCAATGAGCCGAGATTGCGCCATTGCACTCCAGCCTGGTTGACAGAGCAAGACTCTGTCTCAAAAAAAAAAAAAAAAGAAAGAAAGAAAAACAGACACATAGACCAATGGAACAGAATAGAGAACCCAGAAACAAATCCACACACCTACAGTGAACTCATTTTCAACAAACTGCCAAGAACATACTCTGGGGAAAAGACAGTGTCTTCAATAAATGGTGCTGGGAAAACTAGATATCCATATGCAGAAGAATGAAACTAGACCCCTATCTCTCACCAGATAAAAAAATCAAATAAAATGGATTAAAGACTTAAAATTACGACCTCAAACTATGAAACTACTACAAGAAAACATTGGGGAAGATCGCCAAGACATGGGTCTGGGCAAAAATTTCTTTAGAGTATCCCTATGGGCACTGCCATCGTGGTAGAGGTTTGGGGCTAAAGAGCAGAGAATTTGTTTCTTGAAGAAGTGGAAGTGCAACAGGCAGGGAATGGATCCCAGATTTGCATCTGGATCTAGATTCTGTTCATCTATTTACACATAAATACTTTGAGGGGAAGATGGTGGATAAGAGACAGGGCTTACATGCAGCTCCCACTTGGACAGACAGAACAGCGTGTGGAGAGTCACACCATGGACTTTTGCTCCAGGAACCACCACAGGAGCATACCAGGAAAAGTGAAAGAATTCACAGACACTTGGAAAGAAGCAGCAGGTCACTGCAAATTCTGAGAGACAGGTGAAAAACTCTGGTGCTGTCTTGAAAGCGCCACCTCCTGGCTGGAGGCCAGCCAACTCAGGACATTACAACTCATGACAGATCCCCTGCTCCAAGGAAGGAAAAAACAACAGCTAATTCTACTGCCTCCAGCATCTTGGCTAAACAGTGGTCCTGAGTCTGTCCATGGTGGCAACTTCATTGCTAGCATAAAGCATTTAAGAAAGCCAGCACACTAAATGTACTTACAACCAGGACTCTCACAGAGTCTACTTCAATCCCCTGCCACCTCCAGCAGAGCAGGTGCTGGTATCTACAGCTGGGAGACCTGAAGATGAATTGCATCACAGGACTCTTTGCAGACATTCCTCAGCACCAGTCCAAAGCCTGCTAGCCCTGCTGGGTGACTAGACCAAGAAGAGCAATCACAATCACTGCAGTCTAGCTCACAGGAAGCCCCATCACTAGGAGAAGGGGAAGCACCCCACATCAAGGGACCACCCTGTGGGACAAAAGAATCTGACCAGCAGCTTTGAGTTCTAGATTTTTCCAGTGAAACAGTCTACCCAAATGAGAAGGAATCAGAAAAGCAGTTCTGGTAATATGACAAAACAAGGTTCTATAACACCCCCCAAGGCCCACTCTAGCTCTCCAGCAATGGATCCAAACCAAGAAGAAATATCTGAATTGCCAGATAAATAATTCAGAGGGTTGATTATTAACCTACTCAAGGAGATACCAGAGAAAGGTAAAAACCAATGTAAATCAATTTTTTAATACAGATATGGATGAAAATGTCTCCAGAGAAATAGATATAATAAAAAACAATCACAACGTGTGGAAATCAAAGACACACTTGGAGGATACAAAATTCACTGCAAAGTTTCAACAACAGAATCATGTAGAAAAGAAAGGACTTCAGAACTTGAAGACAAGGCTTTTGAATTTACCCAATCGACAAAGACAAAGAATTTACAAAATGAACAGAGCCTCCCAAGAAATTTGTGATTATGTTACATGGCCAAACGTAAGAATAATTGGTGTTCCTGAGGATGAAGAGAACTCTAAAAGTTCGGGAAACATATTTGAGGGAATAATCAAGGAAAACTTCCCTGGCCTCACTAGAGATCTAGACATCCAAATATAAGAAGCTCAAAGAACACCTGGGAAAATAATTTCAAAAAGATAATCAGGCACAGTCATCAGGTTATCTAAAGGCAAAGGAAAGAATCTTAAGAGCTGTTTAACAGCAGATTTCTCAGCAGAAACCCCACAAGCCAGAAGGGATTGGGGTCCTATCTTTAGCCTCTTCAAACAAAATAGTTGTCAGCCAAGAATTTTGTATCCAGCAAAACTAAGCTTCATAAATGAAGGAAAAGATACAAAGTCTTTAGACCACAAAATGCTCAGAATTTACCACTACCAAGCCAGCACTACAAGAAATGCTAAAAGTAGTTCTAATATTTGAAACAAAACCTCAAAATACACCAAAATAGAACCTCCTTAAGCATAAGTCTCACCAGGCCTATAAAACAATGAAAAAGAAAAAAAGTATCAGGCAACAAGTGGCATGATGAATAAAACAGTCTCACATCTCAATACTAATGTTGAGTGTAAATGGCCTAAATGCTCCACTTAAAAGATACAAAATGGGAGAATAGATAAAAATCCACCAATCGAGTATCTGCTGTCTTCAAGAGACTCAACTAATGCATAAGGACTCACATAAACTTAAGGTAAAGGGGTGGAAAAAGATTCCATGCAAATTAAAACAAAAAGCAGGAGTAGCTATTCTTTTATCAGACAAAATAGACTTTAAAGCATCAACAGTTAAGACAAAGAGAGACATTATATATCAATAAAAGGATCAGTCCAACAGGAAAATATCACAATCCTAAATATATATGCACCTAATATGGGAGCCCCCAAATTTATAAAAATTATTAGACATTAAGAAACGAGATAGATTGCAACACAATAGTGGGGTACTTCAGTACTCCACTGACAGCACTAGACAAGCCATCAAGACAGAAAGTCAACAAAGAAACAATGGACTTAAATTATACCCTAGAACAAATGGACTTAACAGATACTTACAGAACATTCGAATTACCCAACAACTGCAGAATATACATTCTTTTCATTGGCACAGAGAACACTGTCCAAGATAGACCATATGATAGGCCATGAAATGAATCTAAATAAATTTAAGAAAATTGAGATTATATCAAATACCCTCTCAGACCACAGTGGAATAAAATTGGAGATTAACTCCAAAAGGAACCCTCAAAACTATATAAATGCATGGAAATTAAATAATCTGCTCCTGAATGATCTTGGGGTCAACAATGAAATCCAGATGGAAATTAAATTCTTAGAACTGAATGATAATAATGACACAACTTACCAAAACCTCTGAGGCAGAGCAAAAGTGGGGCTGAGAGGAAAGTTCACAGCATTAAATGCCTACATCAAAAAAGTCTGGAAGAGCACAAATAGAAAATCTAAGGTCACACCTCAAGGAATTAGAGAAACAAGAACAAACAAACCCAAACCCAGCAGAAGAAAAGAAATAAGAAAGATCAGAGTAGAACTAAATGACATGGAAACAAAATGGCAATACAAAAGATAAATGAAACAAGAAAGCTGATTCTTTGAAAAGATAAACAAATCGATAGACCATCAGTGAGATTAACCAAGAGAGAAGATCCAAGTAAGCTCAATTAGAAACAAAATGGGAGATACTACAACCAATACCACAGACATACAAAAGATCATTCAAGGTTACTATGAACACCTTTACACAAACTAGAAAATCAAAATATACAACCCTCCTAGATAAATCAGGAAGAAACAAACTGAACAGACCAGCAACAACTAGCAAGATCAAAACAGCAATAAAAACATTTCCAACAACAAAAAAAGTCCAAGACCAGGTGGATTCACAGCTAATTTCTATCAGATATTCAAAGAAGAATTGGTACCAATCTTACTGAAACTGTTCCAAAAGACAGTGAAAGAGGGAATCCTCCCTTAATCATTCTATGAAACCACTATCATCCTAATAACAAAACCAGAAAAGGACATAACAAAACTACAGACCAATATCCCTGATGAACATAGATGTAAAAATCCTCAACAAAATGCTAATAGCTAACTGAATCCAACAGCATATCAGAAAGATAATCCACCATGATCATACCAGGGATGCAGGGATGGTTTAACTTACGTTTGAGTCAATAAATGGGCTATATCACATAAACAGAATTAAAAACAAAAATCAGATGATAACCTTAATGGATGCAGAAAAAGCATTTGAAAAAATCCAGCATCTCTTTAGGACTAAAGCCCTCAGCAAAACTGGCATAGAAGGGACATACATCAAGGTAATAAAAGCCATCTATGACAAACCCACAGCCAACATTATTCTGAATCAGGAAAAGTTGAAAGCATTTCACCTGAGAAATGGAACAAGACAAGGATGCCCTCTTTCACCACTTCTATTCAACATAGTACTGGAAGTCCTTAGCCAGAGCAATCAGACAACAGAAAGAGAGGGCATCCAACCCAGTAAAAAGTAAGTCAAACTGTCACTGTTCACCAATGATATGATCGTATACCTAGAAAACCCTAAAGACGTATCCTAAAAGCTCCTAAAACAGATCACCAACAATGACCAAGGTGAGAATCAAATAAGGAACTCAACCCCTTTCACAACAGCTGCAACAACAAAATACTTAGGAATATACCTAACCAAGGAGGTGAAAGCTCTCTACAAGGAAAACTACAAAACACTGCTAAAATAAATCATAGATGACACAAACAAATGGAAACACATCCTCCATGCTCATAGATGGGTAGAATCAATATTGTGAAAGGGACCATACTGCCAAAAGCAATCTACAAATTCAATGCAATTCCCATCAAGATACCATCATCAGGCTGGACGCAGTGGCTCACACCTGTAATCCCAACACTTTGGGAGGCCAGGCAGTTAGATCACTTGAGGTCAGTAGTTCAAGACCAGCCTGGACAACATGGCAAAACCCCGTCTCTACTAAAAAAATATAAAAGTTAGCCAGGTGTGGTAGTGCATACCTGTAATCACAGCTACTTTGGAGGCTGAGGCACAAGAATTACTTGAACCTGGGAGGCAGAGATTGCAGTGAGCCAATATCACACCACTGCTCTCCAGGCTGGGTGACAGAGCAAGACTCTGTCTCAAAAAAACAAAAAGGTCATCATTCTTCACAGAAATAGAAAAAAATTCTAAAATTCATATGGAACCAAAAAAGACCCTGCATAGCCAAAGCAAGACTAAGCAAAAAGAACAAATCCAGAGGTATCACATTAGCCAGCTTCCAACTATACTACAAGGCAATAGTTACCAAAACAGCATGGTACTGGTATAAGAATAGGAAGGCAGGGCCAGGCTCAGTGGCTCATGCCTGTAATCCCAGCACTTTGGGAGGCTGAGGTGGGTGGATCACTTGGGGTCAGGAGTTTAAGATCAGCCTGGTCAACATAGTGAAACCTCATCTCTACTAAAAATACAAAAATTAGCTGGGCATGGTGGCAGGTGCCTGTAATCCCAGCTACTCAGGAGGCTGAGGCAGGAGAATCACTTGAACCTGGGAGGTGGAGGTTGCAATGAGCCGGGATTACGCCACGGCACTCCAGCCTAGGTGACAGATTGAGGCAGGTAGACCGATGGAAATGAATAGAGAACCCAGAAATAAAGCCAAATATTTACAGATAACAAAGTGGGGAAAGGATACCCTGTTCAACAAACGGTGCTGGGATAATTAATTGGCAAGCCACATGTAGAACAATGAAGCTGGATCCTCATCTCTCACTGTATATAAAAATCAACTCAAGATGGATCAAAGACTTAAATCTAAAGCCTGAAACCATAAAAATTCTAGAAGATAGCATCAGAAAAACTCTTCTAGACGTTGTCTTAGGCAAAGAGATCATGACCAAGAATCCAAAAGCAAATACAACAAAAACAAAGAAAAATACATGGGACCTAATTAAACAAAAAGTCTTCTGTAATGCAAAGGAAATAATCAGCACAGTAAACAGACAAGTCATAGAGTAGGAGAAAATATTCTCAGACTATGCATCCAACAAAGGACTAATATCCAAAATCTTCAAGGAACTCAAACATATCAGCAAGAAAAAAAACAAAACAAAAACTAATCCCATCCAAAAGTGGGCTAAGGACATGAAGAGACAATTCTCAAAAGAAGATATCCAAATGGCCAAGAAACACGAAAAAATCCTCAACATCACTAATTATCAGGGGGATGCAAACCAAAACCACAATGAGATGCCCCCTTACTCCTGCAAGAATGACCATAATTCAAAAATAAAAAAAATAACATGTTGGCATGGATGTAGTAAAAAAGAACACTTTTATACTGCTGGTGGGAATGTAAACTGGAAAACAGTATGGAGATTCCTTAAAGAACTACAAGTGGAACTACCATTTGATCCAGCAATCCCACTTACTGGGTATCTACCCAGAGGTAAAGGAGTCATTATATGAAAAAGACACTTGCGCAGGCATGTTTATAGCCGCACAATCCACAATTCCAAATATACAAAAATATGGAACCAGCCTAAATGCCCATCAACCAACTAGTGGATAAAGAAAAATGGTGGCCGGACGCGGTGGCTCAAGCCTGTAATCCCAGCACTTTGGGAGGCCGAGACGGGCGGATCACGAGGTCAGGAGATCGAGACCATCCTGGCTAACACGGTGAAACCCCGTCTCTACTAAAAACTACAAAAAAAAAAAACTAGCCGGGCGACGTGGCGGCGCCTGTAGTCCCAGCTACTCGGGAGGCTGAGACAGGAGAATGGCCTGAACCCGGGAGGCGGAGCTCGCAGTGAGCTGAGATCCGGCCACAGCACTCCAGCCTGGGTGACAGAGCAAGACTCCGTCTCAAAAAAAAAAAAAAAAGAAAAAAAGAAAAATGGTGTGTGTGCGTATATATACACACACACACACACCATGGAATACAACTCAGCCATAAAAAGGAATGAAATAGCATCCACAGCAACCTGGATGGAGTTGAAGACCATTATTCTAAGTGAAATAACTCTCAGGAATGGAAAACCAAACATCATATGTTCTCACTTATAAGCAGGAGCTGAGCTATGAAAACACAAAGGGATAAGAGCGATATAATGGACTTGGGGACCTGGGGGAAGGGTGGAAGGGGGCAAGGGATTAAAGACGACGCATTGGGTACAGTGTACAATGCTAAGGTGCTGGGTGCACCAAAATCTCAGTAGTCACCACTAAACAACTTTTCCATGTGACTAAACACCACCTATTCCCCAAAAACCTTTGAAATTAAGATTAAAATGTAAAAAAAAGATAATTCTTGGCCATGCATAGTGGCTCACGCCTGTAATCCCAGCACTTTGGGAGGGTGAGGCAGGTGGATGACTTGAGGTCAGGAGTTCGAGACCAGCCTGGCCAACACGGTGAAACCCCATCTCTACTAAAAATACAAAAATTCTCTGGGTGTGGTAGCTCATGCCTATAGTCCCAGCTACTCGGGAGGCTGACACAGGAGAATCACTTGAACCCAGAAAGCAAAGATTGCAGTGATCCAAGATCACGCTACTGTACTCTAGCCTGGGCAACAAAGCAAAGCTCCATCTCAAAAATAAATAAAAATAAAAATAAATGAATTCATGAGCAATACCCTACAAGCACAGGCAACCAAAGCAAAATGGAAAAATAGGATCGTATCAAGTTAAAAGCTTTTGCACAGTAAAAGAAACAACAAAGTCGAGACAACCTACAGAATGGGAGAAAATATTTGCAAACTATCCATCTAACAAGGGATTAATAACCAGAATATATAGGAAAAGGTGTAGTAATCAAAATAAAAAATGGGCAAAAGATTTGAACAGACATTTCTCAAAAGATGGCATACAAATGGCAAGAAACAGGCTTATGAAAAACTATCACTGAACATCAGAGAAATGCAAATCAAAACTACAGTGAGATATTACCACACCGCAGTTAAAATGGCTTATATCTAAAAGGCAGTAACAAATGCTGGCAAGGATGTGGAGAAAAGGGAACCCTTGAACACTGTTGGCAGGAATGTATATTAGTACAACCACTATGGAGAACAGTTTGGCAGTTCCTCAAAAAAACTAAACATTGAGCTACCACATGATCCAGCAATCCCACTGCTGGTGTCTACCCAAAAGAAGGGAAATCAGTATATTGAAGAGATATCTGTGCTCCCATGTTTGCTGCAGCACTGTTCACAACAGCTAAGCTTTGGAAGCACCCTAAGTGTCCATCAACAGATGACTGGATAAAGAAAATGTGGAATATATATAGAATGGAGTACTATTCAGCCATAAAAAAGAATGAAATCCAGTAATTTGGGACAACATGGATAAACTGGAGATGATTATGTTAAGTGAAATAAGCCAGACACAGAAAGACAAACATCACATGTTCTCACTTATTCGTGGGATCTAAAGTCAAACAATTAAACTCATGGACACAGAGAGGAGAAGGATGGTTGCCAGAGGCTGGGAAGGGTAGTGGCATGGGGTAGAGAGGATGGTTAATGGGTTAAAAAAAAAAATTTGAATGAATGAATAGGACTTACTGTTTGATAGCACTAACAACAGGGTGACTATAGTCGATAATAACTGTACATTTTAAAATAGTATGATTGGATTATTTGTAACACAAAGGATAAATGCTTGGGATGGAGATACCAGTCTCCATGATGTGATTATTTCACATTGCATGCCTGTATCAAAACATCTCATGTACTCCATAAATGTACACACACACCTATTATCTACCCACAAAAATTTTTTTAAAAGCCAGGTGATACCCAAATTAGCCAATAAAGTAGATAGTTCAATTTGGATATAAATCATGAAGGCATTCATGACAATGGTGAAATCATTTGGGGGGGATTTCTCATCCCATTTCCATTTCCTGCCTCTATAATCATTTCATCCTGTTTCTGCCCCCAAACTGAGTTTACTTCTCAAAAAATTTCCAATGACTGGTCTCAGGTACACCCTAGAGGTCGCTGCCAGTTTTCAAGATCACAGCTGCCCTAGGATGACTGTTGGGGTTTGAAAAGCCTTTTCTGCTGGCAGCTTCTAAAAAGTAAAGTTGTCTTTGTCAGGAAAGATTTTAAATAAACAAGATCAGAACTAGATTATATGGCACACCAAATCAGGCATATGTTTTGACATCCTTGTACTTATCATCAGTGATCTATTTAAAAGTTAATAGAACATGAACAGAGGTGGCCACAGGATGGCTATCTAAATGTGAATTCCTGCTTTGCTAAGATTAATGTAGCCAAACAAGGAGCAAAGTGGAACTAACACAAGGTGGATTGCCTTAAAATTTACTATTTCTAATAGTTTAAGAATACCTATGAGCCACGTGCAAAAGAATGAAGTTGGATCCTTATCTCACACCATATACAAAAAATAAAATGGACTAAAGACCAAATGTAAGAACAAAAACTACAAAACTCTTAGAAGAAAATATAGGGGTAAGTTTTCAGGGGCAAATACAGATGCTTCTCAAATTGTGATGAGGTTACATTCTGATAAACTCATTGTAAGTTGAAAACAAATAAAAAATACACACCATAGAGTACTGGTTTTTGACCCCTATGATCGCATGGCTGACTGAGAGGTGTGCCTCGCTGCCCTATACATCTTGAGAGATTATCATAACCCATATTGTTAGCCCAGGAAAATATTTAAATATTCAAAATTTCAATTATAGTTTCTACTGAGTATGTCCTGCTTTCACACCATCTGTAAAGTTGAAAAATTGTAAGTTGAACTGTTGTAAATCTGGGACCATCGGTATAGGATGTGGCAAAGGGTTCTTGGGTATGACACCAGAACACGAGCAACAAAAGATAAATACAGTGGACAAAATTAAAAGCTTTTGTGCTTCAAAGAATACCAATCAAGAAAGTGAAAAGAGGCCGGGCGCGGTGGCTCAAGCCTGTAATCCCAGCACTTAGGGAGGCCGAGACGGGCGGATCACAAGGTCAGGAGATTGAGACCATCCTGGCTAACACGGTGAAACCCCGTCTCTACTAAAAAATACAAAAAAAAAAACTAGCCGGGTGAGGTGGCGGGCGCCTGTAGTCCCAGCTACTCGGGAGGCTGAGGCAGGAGAATGGTGTAAACCCGGGAGGCGGAGCTTGCAGTGAGCTGAGATCCTGCCACTGCACTCCAGCCTGGGCGACAGAGCGAGACTCCGTCTCAAAAAAAAAAAAAAAAAAAAAAAGAAAGTGAAAAGACAGCTACAGAATGAGAGAAAATATGTGCAAATCATATACCTGACAAGGGACTTAGAGTATATTTAAAACATATAAAGAACTCTTACAGCTCAATAATAAAAAGACAACCCAGTTTAAAAATGGACAAAGGATGTGAATAGACATTTCTCCAAAGAAGATAAACAAATGACCACTAAGCACACAAAAAGATCCTCGACTTAGTCAACAGAGAAATACACATCAGAAGCCAAAAGGAGATATCATTTAATACCCATTAGGATATCTAGAATCAAAAGGTCAGATAACAAGTGCTAGGAGCGTGGAGGAATCAGAACCTTCATACACTGCTGGTGAGAATGTAAAATGGTGCTGCCTTTGTGGAAAATAGTCTGACACTTTTTCAGAAAGTGACACTCAGAAATACCAAATGACCCAGCAATTCCACTCCTAAGAATATACCCAAGAGAAATGAAAACGTATGTTCACACAGAAACTTGTACACAAATGTTTATAAAAGCCTTATTCATCATAGCCAAACGGTGGAAATGACCCAAATGTCCACTCATATCCACAAGTGGTTTCCTTCAATGTGTCCTTTTGTCATTTCAAGCTTCTTGATGTGGGTTGTCAAGAAGCTTGAAATTCTAGTCCAGGCGCAGTGACTCACACCTGTAATCCCAGCACTTTGGGAGGCCAAGGCAGGTGGATCGCCTGAGTTCAGGAGTTCAAGACCAGCCTGGCCAACATAATGAAACTCCATCTCTACTAAAAAATACAAAAATTAGCCAGGCATGGTGGTGGGTGCCTGTAATCCCAGCTATCTGGGAGTCTGAGGCAGGAGAATCACTTGAACCTGGGAGGCAGAGGTTGCAGTGAGCCGAGATCACCCCACTCTACTCCAGCCTGGGTGACAGAGCCAGACTCTGTATCCAAAAAAGAAAAAAGAATAACTTGAAATGAAATGATAAAAAGAAGGAGAACTTAAAATTCCTTAAAACCAGTGATGTCATACAGGAATAAAAACGTATCACATATTAGATGGCCGAATAGAAACAGCTCCAGTCTGCAGCTCCCAGCAAGATCGATGCAGAAGGTGGGTGATTTCTGCATCTCCAACTGAGGTATCTGGTTCTTCTCACTGGGACTGGTTGGACGGTGGGTGCAGCTCACAAACGGCGAGCCAAAGCAGGGTAGGGTGTTGTCTCAACCAGGAAGCGCAAGAGGTCGGGGTATTTTCCCCCCTACCCAAGGGAAGCCGTGAGGGACTGCGCCTAAGGAACCGTGCACACTCCAGCCCAGATACTGTGCTTTTCCCATGGTCTTCACAACCCGCAGACCAGGAGATGCCCTCCGGTGCCTACCCCACCAGGGCCCTGGGTTTCAAGCACAAAACTGGGCAGCCGTTTAGGCAGACACTGAACTAGTTGCAGGAGGTTTTTTTTGTTTTGTTTTTGTTTTTTTCCCCCATACCCCAGTGGCACCTGGAACACCAGCGAGACAGAACCGTTCTCTCCCCTGGAAAGGGGGCTGAAGCCAGGGAGCCAAGTAGTCTTGCTCGGCAGGTCCCACGTCCATGGAGCCCAGCAAACTAAGATCCACTGGTTTGAAATTCTCGCTGCCAGCACAGCAGCAGTCTGAGGTTGACCTGGGATACTCGAGCTTGGTATGGGAAGGGGTGTCCACCATTACTGAGGCTTGACTAGGCGGTTTTACCCTCACAGTATAAACAAAGTCTCTGGGAAGTTCGAACTGGGCGGAGCCCACAGCAGCTCAGCAAGGCCACTCTGGCCAGACTGCTAGATTTCTCCTCTCTGGGCAGGGCATCTCTGAAAAAAAGGCAGCAGCCCCAGTCAGGGACTTATAGATAAAACCCCCATCTCCTGGGACAGAACACCTGGGGGAAGGGGCAGGTGTGGGCACAGCTTCAGCAGACTTAAGTGTCCCTGTCTGGTGGCTCTGAAGAGAGAAGAAGATCTCCCAGCACTGCGTTCAAGCTCTGCTAAGGGTAAGACTGCCTCCTGAAGTGGGTTGATGACCACTGTGTATCCTGACTGGGAGATACCTCCCAGTAGGGGCTGACAGACACCTCATACAGGAGAGCTCTGGCTGGCATCTGGCAGGTGCCCCCCTGGGACAAAGCTTCTCAGAGGAAAGAACAGACAGCAATCTTTGCTGTTCTGCAGCCTCTGCTGGTGATACCCAGGCAAACAGGGTCTGGAGTGGACCTCCAGCAGACGTGCAGCAGAGGGACCTGACCGTTAGAAGGAAAACTAACATCAGAAAGGAAGATCATGTCCACTCAGAGACCCCATCCAAAGGTTACCAACATCAAAGACCAAAGGTAGATAAATCCACAAAGATGGGGAGAAATCAGCACAAAAAGGCTGAAAATTCCAAAAACCAGAATGCTGCTTCTCTTCCAAAGGATCACAACTCGCCAACAAGGGAACAAAACTGGACGGAGAATGAATTTGATGAACTGACAGAAGTAGGCTTCAGAAGGTGGGTAATAACAAACTCCTCCGAGCTAAAGAAGCATGTTCTAACCCAATGCAAGGACGCTAAGAACCTTGAAAAAAGGTTAGATGAACTGCTAACAACAATAACGAGTTTAGAGAAGAATATAAATAACCTTATGGAGCTGAAAAACACAGCACAAGAACTTCATGAACCATACACAAGTATCAAGAGCTGAATTGATCAAGTGGAAGAAAGGATATGAGACTGAAGATCAACTTAATGAAATAAAGTGAGAAGACAAGATTAGAGAAAAAAGAATAAAAAGAAATGAACAAAGTCTCTAAGAAATATGGAACTATGTGAAAAGACCAAATCTACATTTGATTGATGTACCTGAACGTGATGTGGAGAATGGAACCAAGTTGGAAAACACTCTTCAGGATATTATCCAGGAGAACTTCCCCAACCTAGCAAGACAGGCCAATATTTAAATTCAGGATATACAGAGAACACCTCAAAGATACTCCTAGAGAAGAACAACCCCAAGATACATAATCATCAGAATCACCTAGGTTTAAACAAAGGAAAAAATGTTAAGGGCAGCCAGAGAGAAAGGTTGGGTTACCCACAAAGGGAAGCCTATCAGACTAACAGCAGATCTCTCTGCAGAAACCCTACAAGCCAGAAGAGAGTAGGGGCCAATATTCAACATTCTTAAAGAAAAGAATTTTCAACTCAGAATTTCATATCCAGCCAAACTAAGCTTCATAAGTAAAGGAGAAATAAAATCCATTACAGACAAGCAAATGCTGAGAGATTTTGTCACCACCAGGCCTGCCTTACAAGAGCTCCTGAAGGAAGCACTAAATATGGAAAGGAACAACCGGTACCAGCCACTGCAAAAACATACCAAATTGTAAAGACCATCAACACTATGAAGAAACTGCATCAACTAACGGGCAAAATAACTAGCTAGCATCATAATGTCAGGATCAAATTCACACATAACAATATTAACCTTAAATGTAAATGGACTAAACGCCCCAATTAAAAGACACAAACTGGCACACTGGATAAAGAGTCAAGACCTATCAGTATGCTGTATTCAGGAGACCCATCTCACGTGAAAAGACACATATAGGCTCAAACTAAAGGGATGGAGGAATACTTACCAAGCAAATGGAAAGCAAAAAAAAAAAAAAAAAAAAAAAAAAAAAAAAAAAAAAAAAAAAAAAAGGCAAGCAGGAATTTCAATCCTAATCTCTGATAAAATAGACTTTAAACCAACAAAGATCAAAAGAGACAAGGCTGTTACATAATGGTAAAGGGATCAATGCAACAAGAAGAGCTAACTATCCTAAATATATATGCATCCAATACAGGAGCACCCAGATTCATAAAGCAAGTTCTTAGAGACCTACAAAGACACTTAAGACTCCCACACAACAATAGTGGGAGACTTTAACACCCCACTGTCAATATTAGATCAACGAGACATAAAATTAAGGATATTCAGGACTTGAACTCAACTCTAGACCAAGTGGACCTAATAGATGTCTACAGAACTCTCTACCCCAAATTAACAGAATATACATTCTTCTCAGCACCTCATCTCATTTATTCTAAAATTGACCACATAAAATTGGAAGTAAAACACTCCTCAGCAAATGCAAAAGAACGGAAATCATAACAGTCTTTCAGACCACAGTGCAATCAAATTAGAACTCAGGATTAAGAAACTCACTCATAACCGCACAACTACATGGAAACTGAACAACCTGCTCCTGAATGACTACTGGGTAAATAACAAAATTAAGGCAGAAATAAAGATCTTCTTTGAAACCAGTGAGAAAAAGACACAATGTACCAGAATCTCTGGGACACACTTAAAGCAGTGTGTAAAGGGAAATTTATAGCACAAAATGCCCACAAAAGAAAGCAGGAAAGATCTACAATTGACACCCTAACATCACAATTAAAAGAACTAGAGAAGCAAGAGCAAACACATTCAAAAGCTAGCAGAAGAAATAACTAAGATCAGAGCAGAGCTAAAGGAGATTGAGACATGAAAAACCCTTCCAGGAGCTGGGTTTTTTGAAAAGATCAACAAAATAGACCACTAGCCAGACTAATAAAGAAGAAAAGAGAGAAGAATCAAATAGACACAATAAAAAAATGATATAGGGGATATCACTACTGATATATCACTACTGATCCCACAGAAATACAAACTACCATCAAAGAATACTATAAACACATCTACGCAAATCAACTAGAAAATCGAGAAGAAATGGATAAATTCCTGGACACATATACCCTCCCAAGTCTAAACCAGGAAGAAGCTGAATCCCTGAATAGACCAATAACAAGTTCTGAAATTGAGGCAGTAATTAATAACCTACCAACCAAAAAAAGTCCAGGACCAGAAAGATTCACAGCCGAATTCTACCAGAGATACAAAAAGGAGTTGGTACCGTTCCTTCTGAAACCATTCTAAATAACAGAAAAAGAGGGAATCCTCCCTAACTCATTTTAATGAGGCCAGCATCACCCTGATAACAAAACCTGGCAGAGACACACACACACAAAAAAGAAAATTTCAGACCAATATCCCTGATGAACATCGATGCAAAAATCCTCAATAAAATACTGGCAAACATAATCTAGCAGCACATCAAAAAGCTTATCCACCACGATCAAGTCAGCTTCATATCTGGGATACAAGGTTGGTACAACATATACAAATCAACAAACATAATCCATCACATAAACAGAACCAATGACAAAAGCCACATGATTAACTCAATAGATGCAGACCTTCATTCAGCAAAATTCAACACCCCTTCATGCTAAAAACTCCATAAACTAGGTATTGATGGAACGTATCTTAAAATAATATCTATTTATGACAAACCCACAGCCAATATCATACTGAATGGGCAAAAACTGGAAGCATTCCCTTTGAAAACTGGCACAAGGATGCCCTCTCTTACCACTCCTATTCAACATAGTATTAGAAGTTCTGGCCAGGGCAATCAGGCAAGAGAAAGAAATAAAGGGTATTCAAATAGGAAAAGAGGAAGTCAAATTGTCTCTGTTTGCAGATGACATGACCATATATTTAGAAAACCCCATTGTCTCAGCCCAAAATCTCCTTAAGCTGACAAGCAACTTCAGCAAAGTCTCAGGATACAAAATCAATATGCAAAAATCACAAGCATTCCTACATACCAATAACAGACAAACAGCCAAATCATGAGTGAACTCCCATTCACAATTGCTACTAAAATAATAAAATACCTAGAAATACAACTTACAAGGGATGTGAAAGACCTCTTCAAGGAGAACTACAAACCACTGCTCAAGGAAATTGGAGGATACAAACAAATGGAAAAACATTCCATGCTCCTGGATAGGAAGAATCAATGTCATGAAAATGGCCATACTGCCCAAAGTAATTTATAGATTCAATGCTATTCCCATTAAGCTACCATTGACTTTCTTAACAGAATTGGGAAAAACTACTTTGAACTTCATATGGAACCAAAAAAGAGCCCGCATAGCCAAGACAATACTAAGCAAAAAGAACAAAGCTGGAGGCATCACGCTACCTGACTTCAAACTATACTACAAGGCTACAGTAACCAAAATAGCAATGTACTGGTACCAAAACAGATATATAGACCAATGGAACAGAACAGAAGCCTCAGAAATAACACCACACATCTACAACCATCTGATCTTTGACAAACCTGACACAAACAAGCAATGGGGAAAGGATTCCCTATTTAATAAATGGTGTTGGGAAAACTAGGTAGCCATATGCAAAAAACTGAAACTGAACCCCTTCCTTACACCTTATACAAAAATTAACTCAGGATGGTTTAAAGAGTTAAACGTAAGACCTAAAACCATAAAAATCCAAGAAGAAAACCTAGGCAATACTATTCAGGACATAGGCATGGGCAAAGACTTCATTCTAAAACACCAAAAGCAATGGCAACAAAAGCCAAAATTGACAAATGGGATCTAATTAAATTAAAGAGTTTCTGCACAGCAAAAGAAACTATTATTAGAGCGAACAGGCAGCCTATAGAATGGGAGAAAATTTTTGCGATCTATCCACCTGACAAAGGGCTAATATCCAGAATCTACAAAGAACTTAAATTTACAAGAAAAAAACAACCCATCAAAAAGTGGGCAAAGGATATGAACAGACACTTCTCAAAAGAAGACATTTATGCAGCCAACAAACATATGAAAAAATGCTCATCACTGGTCGTTAGAGAAATGCAAATCAAAACCACAATGAGATACCATCACACCAGTTAGAATGGCGATCCAACAGATACTGCAGAGGACATGGAGAAACAGGAACGCTTTTACACTGTTGGTTGTAGTGTAAATTAGTTCAACCATTGTGGAAGACAATGTGGTGATTCCTCAAGGATCTAGAACTAGAAATACCATTTGACCCAGCAATCCCATTACTGGGTATATACACAAAGGAATCTAAATCATTCTACTATAAAGACACATGCACATGCATGTTTATTGCAGCACTGTTCACAATAGCAAAGACTTGGAACCAACCCAAATGTCCATCAATAATAGACTGGATAAAGAACATGTGGCACATATACACCATGGAGTACTATGCAAGCATAAAAAGGGATAAGTTCATGTCCTTTGCAGGGACATGGATGAAGCTGGAAACCATCATTCTCAGCAAGTTAACACAAGAACAGAAAACCAAACACTGCATGTTCTCATTGAACAATGAGAACACATGGACACAGGGAGGGGAACATCACACACCAGGACCTGTCGTGGGGTGGGGAGCTAGGGGAGGGAGAGCATTAAGAGAAATACCTAATGTAGGTGATGGGTTGATGGGTGCAGCAAACCACCACAGCACATGTATACCTATGTAACAAAACTACACATTCTGCACATGTACCCCAGAACTTAAAGTATTAAAAAAAGAAACCCAGTGATGTCCATCAATGGATGAATGAGTAAGCAAAATGTGGTCTGTCCATACAATGAAATATTTATTTGGCAATAAAAAGGAATTAAGTACAAATATATGTTACAACGTAGATGAATCCTGAAAAGCATTCTGCTAAGTGAAAGAAGCCAGTCACAAAACCCCACATGCTATATGATTCCATTCCTAATGAAAGTCGAGACTAGGGAAATCTGTAGACACAAGAGATTATAGTGGCTTATGTCCAGGAGTAGGTCAGGGACAGAAAGGAAATGGGAAATGACAGATGATAGTATGGGGTTTCCTTCTGAGATGATGAAAGTGTTCTAAAATTGGCTGTGGTGATGGCTGCACGTATGTGAATATCCCCCAAACCACTGAATTATACACATGAAATGGGTGAATTACATAAGTGAGTTACATCTCAATAAAGCCGTTTTTAAAAGAAAAAAAAAAAGCCAGGAGTTTGAGACCAGCCTGGGCAACACGGCTCATGAAAGTAATCCCAGCTACATGCAAGACTGAAGCGAGAGAATCGCTTAAGCCCAGGAGGTCAAGGCTGAGGTGAGCTGTGACTGTGCCACTGTACGCCAGCCTGGGTGACAGAGCAAGACCCCTGTCTCAAAAAAGAAAAGGACAAGGACAGAGATTCTCAAACTTTACAGTTCATTCAGACCACTTGGAGTGCTTATTAAAAATGTACATTCCCAGAATCTACCGCAGAGATTCTGGTCTGGGTCTCCAACACGACCTAAGAATATTTACACGAAGCGCCCTGAGGGATTCTGATACGGATGGTAAAGAGCCGCACTTTAACGATCTCCTTACCTAGACTCTGAAGTTTGGCTCTAATGATGCCAAGTTTAGAGACCTGTTTGCACCAAATGAATTATGGATAAAAATGTTAGATGACATTTTTTAAAAATGCCCCATCTGCAGTGTATTCCTTTAAAGTTGATGGGTATGAGTTAAGTTATAGATTTCCTCACAAAAGAATATTAGACTTTTTTCCTATGTAATTACAGAAGTTATAGATAGGACTATTAGGTCATATATATTAAGAATATAATTTCTTCTCAAAACCTTATGATGCCAGAGAAGGCTACAGCGTAGCACAGGGATTAAAACCATGGACTCACACAGGCGGGGTGGCCTACGCCTGTAATCCCAGCACTTTGGGAGGCCGAGGCAGGTGGATCACCTGAGGTCAGGAGTTCAAGACCAGCATGGCCAACATAGTAAAACCCTGTCTCTACTAAAAATACAAAAATTAGCTGGGTATGGTGGTGGGCATCTGTAGTCCCAGCTACTCAGGAGGCTGAGGCAGGAGAATCGCTTGAACCCGGGAGGCGGAGGTTGCAGTGAGCCAAGATCATGCCACTACACTCCAGCTTGGGCAACAGAGTGAGACTTCATCTAAAAAAAAAACACAAACAAAACAAAACAAAACAAACAAACCAGAAACACCACCACTGACTCTGGAACCAGACTGCTTGGTTTGAAGCCTGGCTATGTCTCTGGCTTCCAAAAACAAGATAAAACACAGGTCAGTCATCTGGGTATAAAATAAGAATTGTGAATTATTAGAGGACGTTACTCATCTATGCCTTCCTCACCACCTGCCCTTTGCTCACATTGCCCCAAATCCACTCACTGTATTTTTTCTATGGGTTTCATAGATCAGTAAGTCAAAAAGCTACCACTAGTTTGTGTGGTTGGAATAATTTACAGAACAAGGCTCCCAGGTGGTTTCTCACGCTACTTGGTTTTGCATTTTCTGTCCTGTCCCCATAAAGACATTTATATAAAGTTGGTTGAACAGAAATGTGACCAAACTAGGGAAGCAGCTGTAGCATTCCTTGCAATAATGTTTCTTATTGCCCTATCCTCCCATTCCCTAGTCACCATCTGGCATACTCTTTCCTATGAGAATTTCCTATTTCCTATTTCTATTTCTCTATTCTCTATTTTCCTTTGCTATTAGAAAAGCTTCTGTATTTGGTGTGTAGCAAGTCCAAGTCTCAAATACTAGTGAGGCAATGTTGCATTAAAAAAATAATCACTTTCCCCAGGCCTTAAGATGCAACTTATAATACTTTCATTTCTTTTGTAAAATAAAACTAAGCTGAAAAACATTTTCCCTCAAAAAATAAGGGAAATGAATGTCTCAATAAAATAGTCAAGGAAACTTTTCATACCACCACAGAGTGGAAGAGGCCCTCTTCTCTAGTGAAAAGTGAAGAAAAAGTTCTAATTGCAGGTTTCATGATCACAATCAGGAGATATTTTCTTACAAATATAAAATGGTTTACTTACAAGGTCCTTTGTAGGATTTCTAACTCGGAAGAAATAAACTACTAAGGTGGTAGGTAAGAGTTCCCAAACAAATAGCACCACTCCAAATAATACGTATCCAGCATCTCCTAGCTGATTCTTCAAATCTGCCTGTTAGAAAGAGAGAGGGAGAGTCATTAGACCAAGGCAAGAGGAAATCAATTTGATTCCTTCTAACGTGAACAGAGAATAATTCTAATACTATAGTACAATTCATTCCCCTATATTTTAGAATGTACTATAGAATATACTATGTTAATATTTCTATTTAAAGTATTAAAATATAGTATAGTACATTCTCTTAAAATATGCACATTGAAACCAGATAATAGTAATGGTCTAGACCTCAGACAGGGATTATTTAAACCATATGGGATAAATGATTATCTTCTTCAAAATATTCAGACAGAAACTTCTAACCTATGATGTTTTAATACTTCATGCCCCCAAAACTCTTAAGTCCAAATTCACACTCTCACTTAAATCTAAGCTGATTTTCTTCAACAATTGAATAGTGAGAAGGTTATGCTGCCGCCTCCTAAATTCTTGAGAGCAGCATGTAACTATCATCCCTTAGTCTCATCCCTAGGATAAAGAGGTCAACTCTCAAACTTTTCTTCACATAAACCATATCCTGTTGTTTACCCTTTAAAACCTACTGTAGGCCGGGCGCGGTGGCTCAAGCCTGTAATCCCAGCACTTTGGGAGGCCGAGACGGGCGGATCGTGAGGTCAGGAGATGGAGACCATCCTGGCTAACACGGTGAAACCCCGTCTCTACTAAAAAATACAAAAAACTAGCCGGGCGAGGTGGCGGGCGCCTGTAGTCCCAGCTACTCGGGAGGCTGAGGCAGGAGAATGGCGTGAACCCGGGAGGCGGAGCTTGCAGTGAGCTGAGATCCGGCCACTGCACTCCAGCCTGGGTGACAGAGCAAGACTCCGTCTCAAAAAAAAAAAAACCTACTGTAGGCTAGCTTGTCTAGAAAAACAATCCTCAGAGCCTAAGGTGTTTGGTATGCGGCTGAGTGAGATGGCCAGAGAGCTTGGTGGAGCAGTGTTCTCTCTTCAGAACAGACAGAAGGTTGGTGAGGAAAGTGCATGGTTGGGTTTGGGCAACCATATCAGAAAGGCCATTGTTTCAAAGAAAGAATGTACCTTAAAAGGCCCAAAACACCTACACTTAACCATTTTGCCTTCTCTGTAACATCATACTTAAAGCATGGTAACCAAAACTACTCAGGCTACTTTCAGAAAAATCACTCTCCTACTTCCTCTACATCACATCTCAATCATGTGTTCTTTTTTGATTCTGCACAAATAAGGTATACAACTGTGGTCATTTGTTTTGCTTACTCCTAGATTATTTTGGTGGCAACACACATCTAGATAACCATAAATATCCCATAAAAATAGAAGAATTTTAAAGATTGTCATATTTTAAATCTATTGCAATTATAAATTTTATGTATATATATATTTTTGTTTGTTTGTTTGTGTGTTTGTTTGTTTTGAGACAGGGTCTTGCTCCATCACCCAGGCTACAGTGCAGTGGTGTGATCACAGCTCACCACAGCCTTCAGCTCCTGGGCTCAAGTGATCCTCCCAAGCAGCTGGGACTACAGATGTGCATCAACATGCCTGGCTAATTTTTTAATTTTAATTTTTTATTTTTTGTAGAGATGAGGTCTCAAACTTCTGGCCTCAAGTGATCCTCCCAAATGCCAGGATTACAGACTACTGTACCCACCCATAAATTTTTTTGTTGCTTTTAAGTGAAAGCAAGATGAGGAAAGTACAGAAATAAAGAATGGCTACTCCTCCATATACAGAATTTATAGGCAGAGCAGCCATGCATTCTTAAATGAAAGAAAAACTGAAGTAATTTTGTTAAAACCAAATCTTTGTTGTTTAATGGATACAGAGTTTCAGTTTAGGAAGATGAGAAAATTCTAGAGATGGATGGTGATGATGGCTGCACAACACTGAATGTACTTAATGCCAGTGAACTGTACACTTAAAAATGGTTAAAATCGGGCCAGGCAATGGTGGCTCATGCCTGTAATCCCAGCACTTTGGGAGGCCGAGGTGGGCGGATCACGAGGTCAGGAGTTCAAGACCAGCCTGGCCAATACGGTGAAGGCCCATCTCCACTAAAAACACAAAAAAATTAGCCGGGCGTGGTGGCACTCGCCTGTATTCCCAGCTACTCAGGAGGCTGAGGCAGAAGAATCGTTTGAACCCGGGAGGTGGAGGTTGCAGTGAGCTGAGATTGTACTGCTGCACTCCAGCCTGGTGACAGAGAGAGACTCCATCTCAAAAAAAAAAAAAAAGGTTAAAATAGCAAATATTAAAATGTTATGTATATTTTACTACAATACAAAATCAAATCCCTTGTGTATTATACTTGTCTCTAATTAATCATTGTTTAAAGTTTACATTTTCATATACTTGATTTCCTCAAAATAGTGCACACCCTTAGCAGTGCCTTGCCCAGCTTTCTGCCATCCTGTGTTTGTCATATTGGTTTGGGTTCAGAGATGTGGTTTTAATCCTTTCTAATTATAACACAATTTTCCCTTGTCCTCACAGGTTTAGCTTATCATGATCATTTTATTCTTTCTTCCACTATCTACATGCAGCTGAGGGTTTGAGCACTGCTGAGATGTTAGAAGCACATTTATAGATGGTTAGGTATTCAATACTTTTCCAGGAAAAGCTAAGGAAGCTCTGCAAATCAATCTAATACATTTATAATAGGGAAGTTACATTTCTTTACTGTTAATGGCTAATCTGTGTGTCTCTTTTCCTTAGTGGACCATAAAGCTCCCAAAGGGCAGGGAATGAGTCTGTTCGGTTTTGTATCCCTGGCATTTTTCTCAGTGCCCAAGATAAGGGAAAAAAAAATGCTGTTTGTCAAATGAGTGAATGGTGGTTCATTCTCATTGTTTTGAGTTTTTGTGAGTGTGGATGGCAGATGACATTTCATTACCTTTGTTCATTTGCTTTATGACTCGTCACTTATACATGTATAGAATGCATTTTTAGAAGGAGTATCATACTGCAACAACTAGTGCCATGAGCTTTTTTAAAACTTTAATATCCTCAGTCACTTTTGTCTAGATTTTCTCAAATGCCGTGTACATACTCTATTAAAAATCATTCTCTCCCTGAGGAGGATGATGACAAAAAAAACATTCTCATAACTTCACAGTCCTATGTATTTTCTGAAATCTGAATACAATTTGCTTAATCTTTGCAAATGTCACCCTTTAATAATACCATCTTACATTTATATGGAAGCATGTTAAAAAAAAAAAAAAATTAAGTACTGGCTGGCGCGGTGGCTTACGCCTGTAATCCCAGCACTTTGGGAGACCGAGGCGGGTGGATCACCTGAGGTCAGGAGTTCGAGACCAGCCTGGCCAACACGGTGAAACCCCATCTCTACTAAAAATACAAAAAATTAGCCAGGTATGGTAGCAGGTGCCTGTAATCCCAGCTACTCTGGAGGCTGAGGCAGGAGAATCGCTTGAACCTCGGAGGCAGAGGTTGCAGTGAGCTGAGGTCGCACCATTGCACTCCAGCCTGGGCAACAAGAGCAAAACTCCGTCTCAAAAAAAAACAAAAAAAAACAAAAACAAAAATTAAGTACTGCTTAACATGAGCCCTAAGAGGTAGAATGGAGTGAAAAGTATGTGTGTACACATGTATGTGGATACATACACACATATATGTAATCTCCTGGTTTTCTCAAAAGACATGTGAAAGGGAATGAGGCAGGTGCTGTGATCCCATCTGACAGATGAGTTCAGATGCCACACAGGGAAGTGACCTCTCAAGGTCACTCAGTCATTCACCAGCAGAAACAAGGAGCCTGTACTTCTCTGCCATGTGAACCACTGAAATGCAAATACAGTCGGCCCTCCATATTGGTGGGTTCCACATCTGCGGACTCAACCAACCGCAGATCAAAGATATTTGAAAATAACAAATACTAATAACAATTAAAAATAGACATTTTCAAACAATGTAGTATAACAACTGTTTACATAGCATTTGTGTTGTATTTGGTATTGTAAGTCATCTAGAGATTAATTTAAAGCATACAGAAGGATGTGTGTAGGCTGCATGCAGATACTACACCATTTTATATCAGGGACTTGAGCATCGAGATTGTGGTATTTTCTGGAGTCCTGGAACCAGTGCCTCGAGGATACCAAGGGTCAACTGTGGTCCCTGGTCAGGTGACACCTCCTCAGCACCCCCACTGACCTGGTCTGATACATTGTACCAGTCGTAATCAAAGGAATGGACACTCTTGTTCTGAGAAAATGACAGGATGAACAGGTTGTAGCAGGCCCGAGAGGTGTAAAGCAGTATTACGGTGACACCGATGGCAGTCACTTGACACACGGAGGAGCCCTGGAAAAGAGGGAGCAGGAGGTATGGGCCACTCCAGGTCCAAGACACCAGCCCCTTCCCCAGCCCCTGCCTGATATCAGTCTGGTAAAGCCCTTTGGGATCTCGGGGCACTGTGGTCTCGTTGGGTCTTCCATCAGAGTCCTTTTCACACTCCTTCTTCCTACAATTTCAAGTATCTTCAAAAGGACCCTGGGACTTGGTTTGGAGATGCCTTTAACGGGGTTAAAATATGCACCATTTTCCCGAGGCCTAGAGTGTACGAGCAAGAAAGTCAGATGGCTTCTTTGCTAAATCTCTAATGGCTGCTGCTCAGCTCCAAGAGGATCTTCTTGGCTTCTACACGCAGCAGGTGAGCCCGGGGCCAGGGCCTCTGGCTCAAGGAGGCAAGTAAACAATCTCAGAGGGACAATGGCTGGAGCAGAGCTCAGGACAACTCTGTCCAGAGTCTTGGAGGCTGGGAATACAGGAGCCCTCATGTGACTTTGGGCTTGGAATTATGTGGACATCAGTGATTTGTGCCCCACATTATGAAGTTATCAATTTCCAAAGACAGTTAAAAGACTCCTAGCTCAAAACGGATAATTAACATGACCAAAAAACTAAAACCGGCTTTTGAGTACTGTTATTAGACAGTCAGTCATTAACTAAATCTGAGATACTATTTTCTTTTGCCAGTAGTGCTTTATTAGCTTGTGTGCCACAGGGGTGAGCTCACGAGGTCAGGAGATCAAGACCATCCAGGCTAACACGGTGAAATCCCGTCTCTACTAAAAATACAAAAAATTAGCCAGGCGTGGTGGCAGGTGCCTGTAGTCCCAGCTACTCGGGAGGCTAAGGCAGGAGAATGGTGTGAACTCGGGAGGTAGAGCTTGCATTGAGCCAAGACCACGCCACGGCACTCCAGCCTGGGCAACAGAGCGAGACTCCATCTCAAAAAAAAAAAAAGCCTTGAGTAGCCCCTGTGTGGGACACAATAAAACAGAGAAAGTCAAGGCAAAATCAAGTCTAAAATTCATCAAAATGCACTTTTGCAAACCAGGAAACTATTTTTAGAACATGTTTCATGGGAGGGATCTTGACCACATTTCCACCTACCTTGGACTCCAAGTAAATGTTGGCTAAGGACATCTTAGAGATTTTGTAGAGACAGATGGAGAGAGAGACAGCACACAGCACGAACAGTGTGTCATTAATGGCCACTCGCACGGAGACGATAACCTTCCTCTCCCAATTTCCCGTCTTTACCAGCACAGCACAGGTTAAATTCACCAACAGGAAAACAAGGCTGATGAAGAGGGAGGCCAGGTAGAGGGGCAACCTGGAAAGCATGAGAGAAACTTGTCAACTGCCCATCCCAGGTCCATCTAGAAGGAAACTGTGATGTGTTTTGGTGAACTGCTAGAAGCAGACACACCAAAGGTTACATTTAAGAGCTTGGACAGCCAGGTGCGGTGGCTCCTGCCTGTAATCCCAGCACTTTGGGAGGCCGAGGCAGGCAGATCACGAGGTCAGGAGATCAAGACCATCCTGGCTAACACGGTGAAACCCTGTCTCTACTAAAAATATAAAAAAATAGCTGGGCGTGGTGGCGGGCGCCTCTAGTCCCAGCTACTCGGGAGGCTGAGGCAGGAGAATGGCAGGAACCCGGGAGGCGGAGCTTGCAGTGAGCCGAGATCGCATCACTGCACTCCAACCTGGGGAACAGAACAAGACTCCATCTCAAAAAAAAAAAAGAGCTTGGACTTTGGCAGTAGACGTTCCCAGATTCAAATTACAAACTGACCCCAAATTGTGGCTCTGGATGGTCCTTTACCTCTCTGAACCCCACTTTCCCTATCTGTGGGATGTTGTGAGGACTGAGAGCTCACACACGTTGGCTGGCGTGGACACTCACTGAGCGCTCCCTACTCACAGCGAAGAGTGGAGAGCACAGCTGGGGACGGGGTTTTACAGGCATTCTGACAACTCCACATTGTCAGAATTAACTTAGGCCAAATGCAACCTCTCTGAGCCTTGGTTCCATCACTTGAAAATAAGACTACATAATACCTACCTTATTTATAGGTCTTTTGTGGGGATTAGATGAGATAATGAATTTGTATAACGCATTTTACCCCCAAAAGTCATTATTGACATAGAGTCCAGAGAGCACTCACTAATGTGATTAAAAATCTGCCACAGGCTGGGTGCAGTGGCTCACGCCTATAATCCCAGTACTTTGGGAGGCCGAGGTGGGCGGATTGCTTGAGGTCAGGAGTTCAAGACCAGCCTGGCCAACATGGTGAAACCCCATCTCTACTAAAAATGCAAAAAATTAGCTGGGCGTGATGGCACGCACTTGTAATCCCAGCTACTCAGGAGGCTAAGGCAGGAGAATCACTTGAACTGGGAGGTGGAGCTTGCAGTGAGCCGAGATCGCGCCATTGCACTCTAGCCTGAGTGACACAGCGAGACTCAGTCTCAAAAAAAAAAAAAAAAAAAAAAAAAAAAACATGCCACAGAAACGCAAAACTCTACTTCATTGGCCATTTTTAACCTGTAGTTTCTCAGAGCTACACATTTCCTAAGTGACCTGTGTAAAATCTATGGGAAAACCCAGACATGGAAACTGGGATTCTAGTCCCAGATCTAGACATGCCACTGATGATGAGGGAGTGGGTAGGGAGAGGGAGGGGGTAGGGAGAGGGAGTGGGTAAGGAGAGACGGGGGTAGAAGAGAAAGAGGCAGACAGAGAAAAAGAGAGAGGAGCAGAGGGTATGGGCCAAAGAGACCTTGGTTCCAGCCCACCCAGGTCCATGCCCAGCTGCAGTTTTATTTCCTGCCTTCAGAGTCCAGTGTGACATAACAACCCCCACTTACTCAGGCTAATCTGAATGGCATTTTATGTCTTGTAATTAATAATGTACTACCCACTGGCAAAATCTCTCACATAACTTTCAGAACCCAGTTCTACCAAAGAACTTTGTCTACCCGGCTCCCGCTCATCCTCTAGATCTTAGCTCAAACAGCACTGCAGCAAACACACCCCGACTCTCCCTGTACCTCCATGCATGCACACACACCATGGGTACACAGGCAGTCAGGTTTCTCTGACATCTGCTCTCCTGGTCCCCTGTATTTTAACTTCACAGACTCATCACAGTTTATAACAAAACAGACGGGCGACCATCTGATCAATGCCTGCGTCTCCCTAGACAGAAAGTCCCGTGGAAAATGAGACTCTCCATTTCCACTCTCTCCATCCACGCTGTAGGTGGCAGGGTCTCCATGAAGAAGGCTTAAGAGAGAGGGAAGAAGGAGTCAGTCCAAAAAGCATGACATCAGCTCTCAAGAGCTGCCCTTTTATTTCCTATGAATGCTCTAGCACAGCAGCTGCTACGTCTTCCCCTGGCTAGTGGGGAAATGACCCATCATAGGGGAATTAAACAACTTTCTGGGGAGGCAGAAAGGACTGCAGGCTTCTCGCTGCACAGCCCTGTGCTGGGGGCTGGCTGCTCATCAGGCTCATGCTGAGAGAGTGGGATGAAAACGAGGCGGCCCGGGCCTCCAAGAGCTCAGGGGGGCAGGAAGGTGCCACGGTAAGGAACGTGTGTGCCCTGGAGGAGCGATAAAATACTTGCATCAGACAGATGAGCAAGTCGGACATGCAGGAGGGGAGCCGCCACCCCAGCATGGCTGCAGTGGGATGGGAACAGCACCCCCCACCCCCCAAAACTGTGTGATGATGGGGAACACTGTGAAGTCTTGGGGATTCGACCTCACATGTCATGATGCGCTCAGAGCTTTTCAAACAGACATTAATGATTTGCCACGGACAGATTCTTTTCTAGGCCCTGATTGCTGAGCAAGTCCCCTCATTCATGTCACAGGCCCTGCTGTTCCCTCCGCACCTCCAACCTCTTCCCCACCAGACTGTGGGCATGAGAGGGGCAGCCCCACCCTCCCACATCCCCAGCCTCAAAATGCCATGTCAGGCTCCCACTAAGTGCCCTATCTTTCAATTCTATGACACACTCTTTGCTTCATGTTCTCATGTTTCCACAGTCAGGATCACCTTGCACTATGGAACACTGCATTCAACGTGGGAGTGCTTCTTCTCCTCCTGGAACCTGTTGTAAAGCCCTGGGTGTAGGAGGGTCAGAATCAGGAAACTGAAATTTGCATGAGACCTTGAGCCAGTCGCCTAATCAAGCAAGCCCGGCTGCTTCCTGCTCTCTAGAGCTGGAGGTGTTCCATGTCAGTCTCTTGGGGCCATGGAGTGGGCCGGGGAAATCATGCCTGTGGAGCTTTGAGGGCAGCGTCTGGCTTACAGGTTTTCATGTGCTCTGCCCCATGTTCTCGTAGTGATGGGGGAATCAGGGGAGGGGAGTATGGGCCAAAGGAGCTGTGGAGAGAGACAAAGGCAGGGCCACTTGGGAGTTACCAAAAATCTGTATTCCAGATTCTCAAAAGCCCTGCTTTTATTGTTTTATCTGCTGTGCTTCTGTGAAGAGCGCTAGGATAGAAACATCTAGAACCAGCTAGCCATGGGCCTATTGTTTCTGGACCCTTGCTGGTGTGTACACACATTCCACGTAAGCAGCCACTGGTGTTTTCCAGATGATTCCTTGTGGGTGCTGTTTGAAATACAGTTGACCCTTGAGCAATACAGGTTTGAACTGTGCAGGGCCACTTATGTATGGATTTTCCTCCACTGCCACCCTTGACACAGCAAGACCTTCCTCTCCCTCCTCCTCTTCCACTTACTCAGCATAAACACAATGAGGATGAAGGCCTTGATGATCATCCGCGTCCACTTAATGAGTAGAAAATTTGTTTTCTCTTAGGATTTTCTGTATTTTTTAAGAGACAGCATCTGTGTCACTGAGGCTGGAATCCAGTGGCATAAGCATGGCTCACTGCAGCCACGAACTCCTGGCCTCAAGTGATCCTCCTGTCTCGGCCTCCCAAAGTGCTGGGATTACACCTGTGAGCCACTGCACCTGGCCTACGCTCTTCCTCAGAAAATACGCTTTTTTCTGTAGCTTCAATCGTGACTTTTGTACGACTGACTTCGAACATCTTTTATCTCAAGCCACGCCTCTGATCTGAGTTCCAGCCTTATGTCCCTAACAGCCTGCCATTCGGAGGCCCTGCCCCCTCAAGCCAGCATGTCCCAAACTCAATTCCGAATGTCCTTTTTTTTTGAGTTGGGGTCTTGCTCTGTCACCCAGACTGGAGTGCAGTGATGCAATCCCAGCTCACTGCAACCCTGAACTCCCGGGCTCAAGCGATTCTCCCACTTAAGCTTCCTCAGTAGCCAGGACTACAAGCACGTGCCACCACGCCCAGCCCCACTGTCCCTCTTCTAACATGCCTCTAACTATTCCTATTTCTGTTAAAGGTGCCATAGCTTTTCATAGACTCTTTAACTGTAATGTGCTTCTTTGATTCCATCCACCCCCTATGTAATCCATTGTCAAGGTCAGTAGATTCTTCATTCCCACTCTATCCATGCCTCCTGTGCCAGCCCCACACACTGTCTCATGCCTCTGACCAGAACTAATGTAGTTTCCTAATTCACCTTTGCCCTAAGGCCCCACCCCGCATCTTCCAGACCCAAGCACTCAAGAGGCCGCTCAATCTATGGACAGGCTACATGCTAATCAAGCTGGTCAACTCCATGTTTTTTTTTATTTTTTTTTTTTATTTTTTGAGACAGAGTCTGGCTCTGTCGCCCAGGCTGCAGTGCAGTGGCACGATCTCAGCTCACTGCGAGCTCCGCCTCCCGGGTTCAAGCCATTCTCCTGCCTCAGCCTCCCGAGTAGCTGGGACTACAGGTGCCCGCCACCACGCCCGGCTAATTTTTTGTATTTTCAGTAGAGATGGGGTTTCACTGTGTTAGTCAGAATGGTCTCGATCTTCTGACCTCGTGATCCACCCGCCTCGGCCTCCCAAAGTACTGGGATTACAGGCGTAAGTCACCGCGCCCGGTCAACTCCATGTTTTAAACATGTCCGGGTGTCTCCACCTCCCGTCTTTCTGCAAGCTGATTTTTCTGCCTGGAACCTTCCTCCCCCTTGATTTTTATGTATCAAATCCTATTCTCTGAGGCTTTAGGAGGCTTTGTTTAGTCTACTAAACAAAAGCCTGTTATTATCTTAAGAAAGGAGGCTGTGTTGGGAGATTTGAAACAATATGGAAAAAATATGTGTGATCTAACATCAAGTTAAAAAGTCAGGATGCAAAATTGGAAATGCAATACAGACATCAATTTTGTCTTGGGAAATCTGTATAAAAACCTACAGTGGAATACATCATTGTATTTCCTTAGGGCTGGAGGGGGGTTTATGTTGGGAGGAAGGAAAGTTCAGTGGATTTGCTTGCTTTCTTTCCACGTCTATATTCACAAAATGTCTATCTTTTTCTATTTCATAATTTTTTTCCTAATACGCTTGTTACCACTTTTATAATGCAAAACCATCTTGCAAAACAAGTTTTTTTCCCTCTATGCCTGCAGCTGTGGTAGAAAGGGAGCGACCTGGAGGTGTAGTGAGAGAGTTTTAAAAGGGGGCCAGAATAACTGTATCAAAAAAGTATGTTTTCACAGAAACAGAGTTTTGTACATTGCCCCCAAAACTACTTCTTTTTAACCTAAACCATAGGGCCAGGATAAATAGCTCATCTTGGCGTGATGACAGAAATGACCCAAAGAAATAAAACAATCAGTGTGATCCCCGCATCTGGGAAGACCACTTTGCTTGTAGGACCAGAAGGATCAGTGCTGCTGGTCAGCAGATGCAGGTGTGAGGCGAGTCTTCAAGGCAGCCAACACAGCAGCGCCTGACCACCTCCCACTGGGAGGGGACAGAAGCAAGGGGCTGTAAAGCATGCTTTAAATGTATCTCCCAATACCATCGCTTCCTTCCTTCCTTCTTCCCTCCCTCCCTCCTTCTTTCTTCTTTCTGTTCCCCTCCCTCCCTTCCTTTCTTTCTCTCTCTTTCCCTCCCTTCCTTTCTCTTTCCTTCCCTCCCTTCCTTTTTTTTTTTTTTTTTTTTTTTTTTTGGGTGAGGTCTTGCTCTGTCACCGGGCTAGAGAGCAGTAGTGCAATCACAGCTCACTGCAGCTTCTATCTCCTAGGCTCAAGCGAGTCTGTCACCTTGGCATTCTGAGTGGCCGGGAATACAGACGCGCACCACCACGCCCAGCTGAATTTTTTTTTTTTTTTTTTTTTTGTAGTGATGGGATCTTGCTCTGTTGTCACGGCTGGTCTTGAACTCCAGGGTTCAAGAGATGCTCCCACCTCAGCCTCCAAAGCGCTGGGATTACAAACATAAGCCACTGCTTTTTCACTTAAAGAAAGGGAAAAGCAGGCCAGGCGTGGTGGCGTGTACCTGTAATCCCAGCACTCTGGGAAGCTGAGGAGGGAGAGTCGCTTGAGTCTAGGAGTTCAAGACCAGCGTGGGCAACATAGCAAGACTCTGTCTCTACAAATTTTTTTTTTTTTTTTTTTAGCTGGATGTGGTGACATGCACATGTATTCCCAGCTACTCAGGAAGCTGAGGCAGGAGGATTGCTTGAGCCCAGGAGATTAAGGCTGTAGTGAGCTATGATTGCACCACCGCCACTGCACTCCGGCCTGGTTGAGACCTTGTCTCTTTAAAAAAAAAAAAAAAAAGAAAGAAAGAAAAAAAAAGGAAAACCTGGCTCACTATATTTTTTACTTATTTACAAAATCACAAAGCTAGAGGGCAAACAGTGGAAAATGTTTAAAATCAACATGTTCTTGAGCACTCCCATGCCAAATGTTCACATTTCTTAAACCAAATAAATTAAAATACATAGACTGAGAAAGAGAAAGCCTGAATCAAATTGCCTTCCACTCCAGCAAAACTCTGAGCTAGCAGATGTGGGAGGGCAGAGATTTTAAGTGAAAAATAAAGTGGTTCTTGGCTGAGCTGAATATAAATTATCTTCAAAACCAGTGAATTACTACAGGAATAGATTGGAGTGGAAAGTTTCAACTAGTTCTAGACTAATGGCTCATGTTTTATTTCAAGAGAGTCATGATTAAATTAGAGAAGCCAATTTATTTAGAAGCCAACATACCAAAGCATCTCAAGGGAGAGACTGTGGCCTGAAATGTCTCTAGTGGCATCTGGTTTAAGAGAACTGAGGAATTCTATAGATGAGACTAAAGATGTGCCTACACAGGAATAACTCCTAGTATTTCTTTACATTTGGCAACAAAATCACTAGGACTGGGTTAACAGGCATCTCCCATTGAAACCTCACCCTCCTGTTTCAAGGAACTCTCTGACTTCGCTGGCCCAAACATCTCACTTATTTTTTTTTTTTTTTTTTTTTTTTTTTTTTTTTTTTTTTTTTGAGATGGCGTTTTTGTTCTTGTTGCCCAGGTTGGTATGCAATGGCGCAATCTCAGCCCACTGCAACCTCGACTTCCTGGGTTCAAGTGATTCTCCTGCCTCAGCCTCCCAAGTAGCTGGGATTACAGGCGTGCACCACCACGGCTGGCTAATTTTTGTATTTTTAGTAGGGACAGGATTTCACCATGTTGGCCAGGATGGTCTTGAACTCCTGACCTCAGGTGATCTGCCCACCTCGGCCTCCCAAAGTGCTGGGATTACAGGCGTGAGCCACCGTGCCAGGTCGCAAACATCTCATTTTTAACATCCGGATCCAACTATATTTCTCCCCATCTTCTCCCTTCATTTCTGCAAATCCCTTCCCAATAAAATGCAGCCATAATTGTCAGCACAGCCTGTCTTTGAGGTACACTTTGGCTCAAGGATCAAGCGAGGACTGCACCATGCACATATCTTCTCACCTGAAGACTCCAGTCCTTGTGCTCAGAGGTTGAAAGTTTTTAAACAATTTCCCTTCTGACCAGTGCTTTCATATTTCACCTCTAGAAGACATTTAATTACCCTAGCCTCAACTGCTTCCAAGATAAAATCAGTTCCATGGTCTAATCAGACAGAATGTTCTCCACACCCATCTTCACTCATGCTTTGATGTACATTTCTGGTTGGGGACATGCAGGGCAAAGACTACAGATGCAGAGGCAAGGCTACTATTTTGTTACTGGAGAAGAGAGGGAACTGTCTACTTGTACTTTATATAGGTTGAACATCCCTAACCTGAAAATTCAAAATCTGAAATGCTCCAAAATCTGAAACTTTCTGAGCATCAATCAACATGATGCTACAATTGGAGAATTCCACACTGGACTTTATGTGATGGATTGCAGTCAAAACACAGTTAAAACTGTTTTATGCTGAATTATTAAAAATATTGTATAAAATTGCCTTCAGGAGATGTGTATAAGGTATATCTGAAACATAAATACATTTCATGTTAGACTTGTATCCCATCCAATCCCCTCATCTCTCATTATGTATACACAAATATTTCTTTTTCCTTTTTTTTTTTTGAGACAGAGTCCGCTCTGTTGCTCAGGCTGGAGTGCAGTGGCGTGATCTCCACACACTGAAACCTCCACCCCTTAGGCTTAAGCAATTCTCCCATCTCAGCCTCCTGGGTAGCTGGGATTACAGGCGCCTGCCACCACACCCAGCTAATTTTTGTATTTTTAGTAGAAACGGGGTTTCACCATGTTGGTCAGACTGGTCTCAAACTTCTGACCTCAAATGATCCACCCTCTTCAGCCTCCCAAAGTGCTAGGATTACAGGAGTGAGCCACTGTGCCCAGCCTGTATATGCAGATATTTCAAAATCCAATCTGAAATCTGAAATACTTTTGGTCCCAAGCATTTCAGATTAGGGACACTCAACCTGCACTTTAAATTGCTCTCCTTTGGACCAACATCATTTCATAGCGGACGCTGAGGTTCCACCTGAGTCTGGCAGAGACGTGAACTGAGCCACGTGCAAAGCAGTGAAGGGAGACAGCAAGATCAGGTGAAAAACAAAACAAAGCCCAGGACGGTGAGTCTTGGGGCTCATATCTTGGCCCAGGCACCTTCACAGAACTTTCTGAACTTCAGAGAAACTTTCTGAACTGGTTTCCTTGGACATAAACTCAGGATTAAACTATTACACCTTCAGAATTTTAAGTAAAAAGTCTTTACATATTTTTAGATGATATATATTTAAATAAAATATGTATACAATTTAACATATTTTTAAAACTGATAAAATAATTTTTCATTTTGACCCAAGGAGGCGATGCCCAGAGTCACCTTTTCAGAAATGTTTGCCGGAGGCAGTGGAGTTCTCCTGGGCAGAGACGCCAGAACCCCTGGACTCACGCTGCACCCCCTCGCCTCTTCCAGAGGCCTGTTCTCCTCCCCCAACCCCAGTCAAACTTGACCATTCTTTTTCTTTTTTTTCTTTTTGAGACGGATTCTCACTCTCTTGCCCAGGCTGGAGCACAGTGGTACAATCTTGGCTCACTGAAACCTCTGCCTCTGAGCTCAAGTGATTCTCCCACCTCAGCCTCCTAAGTAGCTAAGACAACAGATGTGTGCTACCTCGCCCAGATAGTTTTCGTATTTTTAGTAGAGACAGGGTTTCACTGTGTTGGCCAGGCTGGTCTCGAACTCCTGACCTCAAGTGATCCGCCCACCTCGGCCTCCCAAAGTGCTGGGATTACAGGCGTGAGCCTCTGTGCCCGGCCAAACCTGACTATTCTTTAAGCCACTGGTTCTTGGCCTTAGGAAAGTCATAGGCCTCTTTGAAAATCTGGGGAGAGCTATGAACCCTACATAGGAAAATGCAGATCCCCCTCCTCACATAACTTAAGAGGTTCCCTTCCAGATTACACTCCGGCACAAGCCTCTCTTCTTCCACAAAATGTCCATGCCTCCCGGTGTCCATGCTTTTGGCATGCTGCATATCCTGCTTTGCCTGATTCTGCAAGCCTTTGTGTTAAGCCATCTTTACAAATAGAGTGTCCACTTCTCAACTATAATACATTCTTCCTCGTGGTGCCTAACTGAGCACTGAACGGTCAGAACGGTATTTCTGGATGTGGATGGATACCCTGCAAGTAGCTGTGTAGCAACTTAGGGTTCAATGGGCTCTGAAGTTCTGGAAAACAAGAAGCCAGAGCCTACCAGCAGCTGAGACAAGGCGCGTAAGGCCACCAGGTGGTAGGCTGCAGGGGCGAGGCCCTTCCACAGCTGAAGCTGCACCTGCACCTGCACCTGCACCTGCAGTGGGAGCATGGGAGGGGCAGGATGGGGAACGGGGAGCACCTGGCAGAGCACCTGGCAAAGCACCGCATCTTCAAAGAACCCTATTTCCTTCTGCTGAGGCTCTTACTTCTCAGAAAGGTTTAGAGGCAACATACACCTATTTTATTCCCATCCATTTCCTCCTGTTAGGAAAGGCACCAGGCTCTTGTTTCTGAACTGGTAAGTATGATGCAAGCCCCCATGGTTCATGAAGTCATGATTCGATGACCTGTCACCGGCAATGCACACGATGCTTGTGGGCAGCCAGCCAGCAGGCAGGACTGCTTCCGGCGGCTCACAGAGCAGCGATGTGTGCAAACCCTGATGGAGAGATGAGACTCACATGTCGGCACTTTCCCCTTCTACCACAGAAAGAGATGCCCCGCGGTACTTACCGGTATTTGAGTAATTCTGGAGAATATTTTGACTTGGCTTTGAAAATCACCTGCAACGACAGAAAAACATGGCAGGTTGACAGAACCAGACTGATACCATCACTGGGAATTCCTCTGCCCCTGCATCCACCGGCGCTGGGGCACGTATTTTGTAATTGAAACATCCACATTTGTTATGCCAAACATCTTTTATGTTGCATATACAGTTTTAACAGTAAAGGAATTTGAACATGGTTAAAAAAAAGAAAACAAAAGTAAATGTATTACTAGTCTACCATGGCCAAGTATTTAAGATTTTTTTTTTTTTTTTTTTTTGAGATGGAATTTCACTCCCGTTGCCCAAGCTGGAGTGCAATGGCGCCATTTCGGCTCACTGCAACCTCTGCCTCCTGGGTTCAAGTGATTCTCCTGCCTCAGCCTCCCGAGTAGCTGGGATTACAGGTGTCACCACACCCAGTTAATTTTTGTATTTTCAGTAGAGATGGGATTTCACCATGTTGGCCAGGCTGGTCTTGAACTCCTGGCCTCAGGTGATCCACCAGCCTCAGCCTCCCAAAGTGCTGGGATTACAGGCATGAGCCACCACACCCGGCCTTAAGATTCTTATTTAAGATAAGCAGTTCACTCTCTTTATTAGCATTTTTGCTGGCACCAAATTAGTAAGTGTCTGCCTACCCAGGCCTCAAACATTGCAGTACATTTAAAATAACAAAACATCTCTGGACTATGGAAGTATCACACTGGACTGTTTTCTAAAAGAGAAATATTGCAGACTGGCATTTCTCAAGCTCTTTTATAAGTCTTCACAATTGCTGAATTGCCCACACACACTGGATGGCAGAGAGCCTGGCAGAATCTTCGAGAAGGTGAAGAGGAGCAGAAAGTAGGCATCCACGCACGCTTCCGCTCCCCAGACAGGGAGGCTGCTACTGCTACAGCATGTGCTGGAGATTCAAGCAGGGGCCCAGGCTCATGGGGATCTCAGTGGGCGAGGAGAGTCTCTGGGGACTGGGGTAGCTCATGGAGCAGTTATACATGAGCACATGGATCCCTGGTGTTTAATAGGGTTGCAGTACAGTACTGGGAGAAGACAGAAAGGGTGTGGAAGACTGGAGGAGAGAGGATAGCTTTTCAGAAACAATCTGTCCAGCATCTGAAGACCCCCATTCCAGCAAGTCTGGACTCTTTGACCAACATCTCTCCATTCTCCCACCACAGCCCCTCATCCCCCAGCACCTGGCAACCACCACTGTACTCTCTGTTTCTACGAGTTCTAACCTGTTTAGATTCCACATATAAGCAGGATCTATTTGTCTTTCTGTGCCTGGCTTCTTGCACTTAGCGTAGTGTCCTCCAGCCATGTTGACAAAGTCCTGAGGAGTTCTACAGCGTGGTGACTACAGTCTGTAACAATGTATACTTGAAATTTGCTAAGAGAGATCTTAAGTGTTCTCACCACAAAACAAGGGTGGGCAACTATGTAAGGTGATGGATATGTTATTAACTAGCTTGATTGTGGGAATCATTCCTCATGTATATGTATTATCAAAACATCACAGTGCACACTTTGAATATATTCCATCTTTGTCAATTACACCTCAATGAAGCTGGGGTGGGGAAAGAAGGCTCAGATTCCCCACTTGCAAGCAAACTGCTCTCCATGGAGTTCCTAAACCCACCCTCGGCCTCTGGGCCTTTCCTCCCACAGCCCCCTGAAGCTCCTGAACCCCAGTGCTCAACGTGCATACCCGCCTGGTCCTCCTCTCCCTCATGAATCCCCCGGTCACATCCACTCTCCGCTGCCTCTCAGGGAGGTGGCTGAAGTGGGAGGATCGCTTGTGCCCAGGAGTTCGGGACCACCCTCGCCAACATGGTGTGAGGCCTCAGGTCTTAAAAAAAACCGTAAGATAATGATCTTATGATGGCCAGGCACGGTGGCTCACACCTGACCTCCAGTGCTCCACCCACCTCGGCCTCCCAAAGTGCTGGGATTACAGGCGTGAGCCACTGTGCCCGGCCATTCCTAAAGACTTTTAAGTAAGCACCTCTTCGCTTTTGTAACCTCCTCCAAGCTTCACAGGTGAGCCTTCCAACCTTCTAGAAGAATTATTTGGTTCTGCTGTGAGTTTTCTCTTTGTCATAAATCCTTTTTGGAAATAGGTAAGAGGTAGGGGTTTACACCATATATACATTAAAATATTTTTCTCTGGTAATGGCGCAACAGATGGCTCAGTACAGCGACCCTCCTTTGAAGAAGTCCTGGTTCCGCTTTATCTGACAACTCCCCACGGGATTTTAGTCAAGACACATCACCTTTGGTATTTCTCTGATACCCATTAAAGGACATGTTACCAAACAACCTCTCTTAGAAACAAGAAATAGATGAATACATGACTCCAAAGTTCCATTACAAAATATGCTACCGATTTCATATAACGTAGAACAATGCCCTTCTGTGAAACAGTCCTAAGGGATCTTGCTTTTAATAACTGAGGCTTCTTCACAAATGCCAAAGTGAGAAGAAGAAACTACAGAATTTTTTAAAAAGTGTTTGGCCCATTCAATATAAAAATCTGTTTTGGTATTTGGCCCACTTAGTGGGGTTTACTGAGTGGTAGGGAACTCAGTTCAACGCTCCTGGATTACACTTATCCAACACATAAAGTGGCTATATTGCAGCGCTCCGGGCCACCATATATAAATGTTCATATGCTTTGCCCCAACAATTCCACTTGTAAGAATTTATTCTGAGGCAGGCCTCCTCAAGCTGTCCCAGCAGAACTGGAAATTGGTAAGATATATTACTGAAAATAAATGTCATGTGATCAAACAAGTTTAGAAACTGCTAGGAAAACTTTCTCCCCCTGCAGGAATTCTCAGAGCCTTTCAAAGGCAGATACATGGTCAATCTTCAAGAGAAACATATGGTAGACAGTGGTTTTCCAAATTTATTTGACCAATTACAGCCTTCCTAATACATGTTCCCGGGAATAGAGTTTGGGAAGCACTGCACTATGGAACCAAGTATGAACAGAAGGTTCACGGCAGCCTTAATAAGAGTAATGATAACAATAACAACAACAAAGGAGAAGCAGCAGCAACTTTAAGGTGCTCCCCAGCATTTACCCCACGAACATGAACACAGATCAAGCAATGCACTGAGTACAAGAGGACCCTGGAGTTCACCATTCTAGCCCTGAAAGGGAAGGATGACTTACGCCAGCCAAGACGCGGATAATTCACAAACCCTCACTCATTTCATCACTAGATCCACCTCCCTGCCTGAAGGGAAAAAGTCATCAGCATATCAAGGCACAATCTGATGTTAAATCTGTTATTTTGATCCTCCCAAGCTCAAAGCCACAGTGCTAACACCATCAAAATAAAAGCCTTGACCATGATTTTGAAAAACTCTATCCACTTCTTATAATTTGTGGCAATATATCTTGAATTCGGGCTGGGTACAGTGGCTCACACCTGTAATCCCAGCACTTTGGATGACTGAGGCAGGTGGATCACCAGAGGTCAGGAGTTCAAGACCAACCTGGCCAACATGGTGAAACCCTGTCTCCAGCCGGGCGCGGTGGCTCAAGCCTGTAATCCCAGCACTTTGGGAGGCCGAGACGGGTGGATCACGAGGTCAGGAGCTCGAGACCATCCTGGCCTACACGGTGAAACCCCGTCTCTACTAAAAAATACAAAAAACTAGCCGGGCGAGATGGCGGGCACCTGTAGTCCCAGCTACTCGGGAGGCTGAGGCAGGAGAATGGCGTAAACCCAGGAGGCAGAGCTTGCAGTGAGCCGAGATCGCGCCACTGCGCTCCAGCCTGGGTGACAGAGCGAGACTCCGTCTCAAAAAAAAAAAAAAAAAGAAACCCTGTCTCCACTAAAACTATAAAAATTAGCCAGGTGTGGTGGCAGATGCCTGCAATCCCAGCTACTTGGGAGGCTGAAGCAGGAGAATTGCCTGAACCCGGGAGGTGGAGGTTGCAGTGAGCTGAGATCACACCACTGCACTCCAGCCTGGGCAACAAGAACGAAACTCCATCCATCCATCCATCTATGTATCTATCTCTTTCTCTTTCTCTCTCTCTCTCTCTCTTGAATTCATCTGGGCACTATTCAAGCTGTGCTTAGAAACTTCCTTAATCCTTCAAGTTAATCCCTAAACTTAAGTTCCTTAAAGTTGTGTTTGAACTCCTGGCATGTGAAACTGAAATAATATATATATGCACTTACATTATATATCAGCACACACACACATATAATTTCAGTACAACTTTTGCCCTCGTTAATTAAAGGGCATAAACCAAGTTTTCAAAAACAAAAATCTAAACTCTCCCACCCACTCCCCTGTGTGTTCTGAGAGACTGTGCTAAAGACTGATGGGTGTCCGGAACTTGAGCTAAACCTCCTGGCTCACCCTGGCTCTCTGACTGGCCGGGCTCTCATATCCGGCTGCCCATCTCTGCCAGTCTGCACTGGCTCCCACTGACCTTGGCAGGAACTCGGCTGGGAGGGGCGACGGCTCCTGTGGGGAAGCAGACATTAATTCTGTTGTCATACTCTCTGGTGCTTTGACAGAGTGGGCACTCCCTGCTCAGTGTCCCCAGATGTACGAGAATGAAAAAGAGGGAGATGTGACCCCTATGAGAGGCTAAGGAACAAATGAGGCCAGATGAAAATTCACATCATCCTGGCTTTCCGACTGCTGGTGTTCAAGTCAGGTCAACTGATACTCAGCATTGAGTCTGCACCAGACACTGGGTTGGACCCAAGAATTGTAAAAAGAAGGAGACGCTGGGCCTGTCCCAGAGAAATACACAGGCAGACAGACATGTCAGTAATAAGCACCAGTGGTGTGAGGAGGTGTGGGAAGTGTGAGAGGCGTGGGGAGGCATGGGGAGGTGTGGAGAGGCATGGTTGGTGTGAGGAGGTATTGAAAAGTGTGAGGAGGCATGGGAGGTGTGAGGAGGTATGAGAGGTGTGGGAATGCATGGGGAGGTACGGGAGGTGGGAGGAGATGGGAGGAGGTGTGAAAAGTGTGTGGAGATGTGGGAGGTGTGGGAAGTGTGAGGCAGTATGGGAGGTGTGTGGAGGTGTGAGGAGGTGTGAAAAGTGTGGAGGCATGGGAAGTATGAGGAGGTGTATTAGTCTGTTTCATGCTGCTGATGAAGACATATGCGAGACTTGGAAGAAAAAGAGGTTTAATTGGACTTACAATTCCACATGGCTAGGGAAGCCTCAAAATCACAGGTGGTGGCAAAAGGCACTTCTTACATGGCAGTGGCAAGAGAAAAAAATGAGAAGGAAGCAAAAGCGGAAACCCCTGATAATCCCATCAGATCTCCTGAGACTTATTCACTATCACGAGAATAGCGCAGGAAAGACTGGCCCCCATGATTCAATTACCTCCCCCCAGGACCCTCCCACAACACATGGGAATTCTGGGAGATACAGTTCAAGTTGAGATTTGGATGGGGACACAGTCAAATCATATCATTCCATCCCTGGTCCCTCCACATCTCATGTCCTCACATTTCAACACCAATCGTGCCTTCCCAACAGTCCCCCAAAGTCTTAACTCATTTCAGCATTAACCTAGAAGTCCACAGTCCAAAGTTTCATGTGAGATAAGGCAAGTCCCTTCTGCCTATGAGCCTGTAAAATCAAAAGCAAGCTAGTTACTTCCTAGATACAATGGAGGTACAGGCATTGGGTAAATACAGCTATTCCAAGGGGGAAAAATTGGCCATAACAAAGTGGTTACAGGGCCCATGCAAGTCTGAAATCCAGCAAGTCAGTCAAATTCTAAAGCTCCAAAATGATCTCCTTTGACTCCAAGTCTCACATCCAGTTCATGGTGATGCAAGAGGTAGGTTCCCAGGGTCTTGGGCAGTTCCACCCATGACTGCAGTGTAAAGACTCCCTCCCGGCTGCTTTCACGGGCTGGTGTTGAGTGTCTGTGGCTTTTCCAGGTGCACGGTGTAAGCTGTCGGTGGATATACCATTCTGAGGTCTGGAGGACAGTGACCCTCTTCTCACAGCTCCACTAGGCAGTGCCCCAGTAGGGACTCTGTGTGGGAGTTCTGACCCCACATTTCCCTTCTGCACTGCCCTAGCAGAGGTTCTCCACGAGGGCCCCACCCCCACAGCAAACTTTTGCCTGGGCATCCAGATATTTCCATACATCTTCTTAAATCTAGGCGGAGGTTCCCAAACCTCAGTTCTTGACTTCTGTGCACCTGCAGGCTCAATACCACATGGAAGCTGCCAAGGCTTGGGGCTTCCACCCTCTGAAGCCACAGCCTAAGCTCTACATTGGCCCCTTTCAGCCATGGCTGGAGCAGCTGGGACACAGGGCACGACGTCCCTAGGCTGCACACAGCATGGGGACCCTGGGCCCGGCCCACAAAACCCCTTTTTTCTCCTGGGACTCAGGGCCTATGATGGGAGGGGCTGCCGTGAAGGTCTCTGACATAGCCTGGGGATATTTTCCCCATGGTCTTGAGGATTATTAGGCTCTTTGCTATTTATACACATTTCTGTAGCCTGCTTGAATTTCTTCTCAGAAAATGGGGTTTTCCTTTCTATTGTATAGTCAGTCTGCAAATTTTCTGAATTTTTATGCTCTGTTTCCCTTTTTTTTTTTTTTTTTTTTCTTGAGGCGGAGTCTTGCTCTGTCGCCCGGGCTGGAGTGCAGTGGCCGGATCTCAGCTCACTGCAAGCTCCGCCTCCCGGGTTCACGCCATTCTCCTGCCTCAGCCTCCCGAGTAGCTGGGACTACAGGCGCCTGCCACCTCGCCTGGCTAGTTTTTTTGTATTTTTAGTAGAGACGGGGTTTCACAGTGTTAGCCAGGATGGTCCTGATCTCCTGACCTCGTGATCCGCCCGTGTCGGCCTCCCAAAGTGCTGGGATTACAGGCTTGAGCCACCGCACCCGGCCTGTTTCCCTTTTAAAACTGAATGCCTTTAAGAGTACTAAAGTCACCTCTTAAATGTTTTGTTGCTTAGAAATTTCTTCTGCCAGATACCCTAAATCACCTCTCTGAAGTTCAAAGTTCCACAAATCTCTAGGGCAAGGGTAAAATGCCACCAATCTCTTTGCTAAAATATGACAAGAGTCACCTTTGCTCCAGTTCCCAACAAGTTCCTCATCTCTATCTGAGACTACCTCAGCCTGGATTTTATTGACCATATCGCTATCAGCATTTTGGGCAAAGCCATTCAACAATTCTCTAGGAAGTTCCAAACTTTCCCACACTTTCCTGTCTTAGTCTGAGTCCTCTAACTGTTGCAATCGCTGTCTGTTACCCAGTTCCAAAGTTACTTCACATTTTTGGGTATCTTTTCAGCAACACCCCACTCCTGGTACCAATTTACCGTATTAGTCCATTTTCACACTGCTGGTAAAGACATACCCAAGACTGGGAAGAAAAAGAGGTTTAATTGGACTTATAATTCCACATGGCTGGGGAGGCCTCAGAATCATGGCAGGAGGCAAAGGCACTTCTTACATGGTGGTGACAAGACAGAAAAAATGAGGAGGAAGCAAAAACAGAAACTCCTGATAAACCCATCAGATCCTGTGAGACTTATTCACCATCACAAGAATAGCATGGGAAAGACCTGTCCCCATGATTCAATTATCTCCCTGTGGGTCCCTCCCACAACACATGGGAATTCTGGGAGATAAAATTCAAGCTGAGATTTGGATGGTGACATAGCCAAGCCATAACAGGAGGTGTGAAAAGCATGTGGAGGTGTGGGAGGTATGAAGAGGTGTGAGTGGGAGGCATGAGGAGGTGTGAAGTGTGTGTGGAGCTGTGGGAGGTGTGGGAAGCATGAGGAGGTGTGAACCTGCATGTGGACTTAGGAGCGGTGAAGGAGGGGATGAGGAGAGAAAGTGCTGCAGGAGCCTGGAGCTGGGGAGGGCAGCAGAAGGCTGGGCTGGGGCGCAGACCAGTCAGGAAGAGGCTGCCGTCCAGGGTAAGGGTGTGGAGGGCTTTGGGGGAGCATTGGCACAGTTGGAATGCAGACCTGTGCTGTGAGAGGGGTCCCTGGGGTACAGAGCAAAACAAAGGCTACAGACCACGGGTTGACAGAGAAGGTGAAAATGAAGACAAATCAGAGGCCCAACGCAGATTCATGATGCCTGGGCCTGGAGGGCATGGCGGGGAAATGGAGGGTGACCACTAAGAGGCACGGGGTTCCTTCTGGGGTGGAAAAGGTCTACAGTGGACTGTGGGGTCACAAGCAACTCTGAATATGGTACACTTTGAGATGGGGACAGCACAGAAAATGTGACTTGTATCTCAATAAAGCTGTTATTAAAAAAAAAAACTAAGAGTAGGGAGGATGTCAAGGAGCAGTCCCCTCAGTGGTTAAGGCCTCAAAGACTACAGGGGAGAAAGGCCCGGGGCAGGGGACAGTCAGGGTGTCCAGTGCGGATAAGAGACTGGACCGCTTTACCTTGAGCTGCCACAGGGCCTGGCCAAGGGCGGGCTCAGCTGACGGGGAGGCTGGCGGGGGAACGGGCAGGCCCTGGATGGCAGCAGGAGGAAGTGGGAGCACTGAGTCAGTTCAAGAGCATAAACTGCTTTCCACAAGCACATGTTTGTGAAATCCAAGAGAGAGGTTATCAGGGGGTTCAGACCTGGTTTTTAAGATGGGGAGACCTGAGCATGCTTATGGGCAGACAGAAGGAGCCTGGGTCCAGAGAAGGGTAGACAGGGAGAGGCAGGAGGCAGGGAAGGGTGAAGGCCGAGAAACTGAGGCAGCAGGGAGGGGTCTGAGCATGGCAGGGACAGCCGTGGGGGTGCCATCTGCCTAACGACAGAGACCCCAGGGGAAGTGAGCTCGGGTTGGAGAGTCCCAGCTGCTTCTTGGGGAACCCAATCAGGAACTGAATGGTCGGTAAATGACAGCCCCACTTCCTTTCCCTCCCCTTCCTTGGGCTCCACACAGCCTCCGAAAACACCAGGGTTTTTCAGGGCTTCCCCCATTGTGGCAAAAAAGGATGGGAGGACAGGGGAGGGGAGCAGAATCAGGCCTGAAGGAGAAAGAGGAAATTGCAGTGACTTTCATCAGAAACCCTGAAGTCTGTCATCTGGTGAAAAGAAAGCATTTCTCCCTAGTGGCAAATTCCTTTCGGTTTTAGCATCATTTCTTCTGCTTTTGAAAGTCCCACCTAAAACCTCAGCAGAACCTAGAATGGATCTGGGGATGGTGCTGTGGGTGATGCTGGCTTTTGACTGTTGAAGGCTGAGCTGCAACTGGAGGATGTCCCCAGCTGGCCGCTGTCAGGTGCTGGGGAATGTTCAAGAGCCCTCATGGGCTTTCCGCACCGCCCGCTCCCACAACGGGCCAAGGCCTCCTCATCCCCGACCTGCGGGTGCCTCGTGCCCCCTTGGTAACCCAGGCCTTCACCCCATCCTTTCGGACGACACAGGAGGGCCTAGAACTCTGCATGTGACGTACTTGTTTCGACAGAAGCAGAAAGGCCTTTGAGCAGCTGCTGGACTCTGCCCCCTGCCCTCATAAATCAGTCTGCTCACGCGTCACTGATTTGTTCCCACCCTTTGAACTCCTGCTTGCCTATTTTTTTTTTTTTTTTTTTTTTGGAGATGGACTTTTGCTCTTGTTGCCCAGGCTGGAGTACAATGGGTACGACCTTGGCTCACTGAAACCTCCACCTCCTATGTTCAGGCGATTCTCCTGCGTCAGCCTCCCAAGTAGCTGGGATTACAGGAGCCCACCATCATGCCTGGTTCATTGTTGTATTTTTACAAATACAAAAAGAGACAGGGTTTCACCATGTTGGTCAGGCTGGTCTTGAACTCCTGACCTTGTGATCTGCCTGCCTCGGCCTCCCAAAGTGCTGGGATTATAGGCGTGAACCACCCCACCCAGCCTATTTTTTTCAACTAACTCAAGTTGACATTTGCTGTCTTACAATCTTTTTGTTTGTTTGTTTGTTTTTAAGAAACAGGGTCTTGCTCTGTCACCCAGGCTGGAGTGCGGTGGTACCATCATAGCTCACTGCAGCCTTCATCCTACTGGGCTCCAGGGATCCTCCTGCCTTAACCTCCTGAGTAGCTGAGACTATACACAGGTGCAGCCCAAATGCCTGGCTAATTTATTTTATTTTTTAGAGATGATGTCTCCCTACATTGCCCAGGCTGGTCTTGAACTCCTAGACTCAACTGATCCTCCCATTTCGGCCTCCTGAGTTGCTGGGTTACAATCATTTTTACTATGTCATAGTGATGTTTCTGGCAGAAATGTCCCCCGCTGTTCTCTGTGGGTGTAACAGTGTCTCCTGTGCAGTCAGCAAAACTCAACAGAAGTCACCTCCAATGTCCCTGGCGGCAGTGCCTGTGATGAGCCAACGAAGCACAATGCTTCTAAACTGTGCTTGATTCAGAATCTCTGTAGCCATTTTACTTTATAAATCATCTCCCCTAAGCCAGGAGCCACATTTGGACACCCTAGTGTCTCCACTTCTGTGCCACCACTCTCTGGACACTTCATAATCCCCCTATCCTCAAAAGGGGTGCATCCTGATCCTACCTGCCTATGGGCTGAGACCCCTGAGGAGATCCTCGCAGTAAATGAGGGGGTCTGAAACTCTGAATGCACCAAGCAGACTCCAGACTAAAGAAACCAGTCTCGGCCGGGCGTGGTGGCTCAAGCCTGTAATCCCAGCACTTTGAGAGGCCGAGACGGGCGGATCACGAGGTCAGGAGATCGAGACCATCCTGGCTAACACGGTGAAACCCCGTCTCTACTAAAAAATACAAAAAACTAGCCGGGCGAGGTGGCGGGCGCCTGTAGTCCCAGCTACTCGGGAGGCTGAGGCAGGAGAATGGCGTGAACCCGGGAGGCGGAGCTCGCAGTGAGCTGAGATCCGGCCACTGCACTCCAGCCTGGGCGACAGAGCGAGACTCCGTCTCAACAACAACAACAACAAAAAAAAAAAAAAAAAAAAAAGAAAGAAAATGTTACAAATGCATGGCAAGTTGAAATTTTATATTATAAAATCGTTTGTGTATATACAAAGAAATAACAGCAAGCCGGCCGGGCGCGGTGGCTCAAGCCTGTAATCCCAGCACTTTGGGAGGCCGAGACGGGCGGATCACGAGGTCAGGAGATCGAGACCATCCTGGCTAATACGGTGAAACCCCGTCTCTACTAAAAAATACAAAAAACTAGCCGGGCGACGAGGCGGGCGCCTGTAGTCCCAGCTACTCGGGAGGCTGAGACAGGAGAATGGCGTGAACCCGGGAGGCGGAGCTTGCAGTGAGCTGAGAGCCGGCCACTGCACTCCAGCCTGGGCGGCAGAGCAAGACTCCGTCTCAAAAAAAAAAAAAAAAAAAAAAAAAAAAAAAGAAATAACAGCAAATACTCATGCACCCAGCACTCCATCCTTAACACTCCACCATGTTTGCTCCAGCTATGTTTGTTTGTTTGTTTGGTTGTTTGTTTCTGAGACAGAGTTTCACTTTTGTCACCCAGGCTGGAGTGCAGTGGCAGCATCTCAGTTCACTGCAACCTCTGCCTCCTGGGTTCCAGCGATTCTTGTGCCTCAGCCTCCCAACCACCACACCCAGCTAATTTTTGTATTTTTAGTAGAGACAGGGTTTCACCATGTTGGCCAGGCTGGTCTCAAACTCCTGACCTCACGTGATCCGCACACTTCAGCCTCCCAAAGTGTTGGGACTACAGGCGTGAGCCACCATGTCTGGCCCCAGCTGTGGTTTAATAAATAAAAATGACACAGCTGGAGCTCCCAGCCTACCCCTCCTGGTGCCGTTGGCTCCCAGGAAAGTAATCACTATCCTGAATTTGGTGTTTTTAAGCCCAGGCAGGCTTTCACTAGGTACACCTGTATTCATGAACCATACAGTGTACTGTCCGGCACGGTTTTGCACTTCATATGAATGCATTAATACCTTCCATAGCCTTCTGCAGCTTGTTTATTCCCCATGATTAGATGTCTGGAATATATCTATGTTGATACACACAGGTCTACTTCATGCGTCTTCAATAAGGCACAGCACAGTTGACCCCCGGGCAGCATGGGTTTAAACCGCATGGGTGTACCTATACATGGATTTTTTTCAACTGAATGGGAATCAAAACTATGATGTTCTCAGGATGTAAAACCTGAGTATAACAAGGACCAACTCTTTGTATATGCCAGTTCTGCAGTGATGTGAGTATGTGGGGGTCTGGGCATACTTGGGGGTCCTAGAACCAGTCCCCCACGTATACTGACAGATGACACTACTCCTATATAACAGGCCATAGCTGTGTAGCCCTCTCTGGCAGAGGGACACAGAAGGATGGTTAAGAGTGTGGAATCTGGAGCTGGCTTACCAGGGCTTGAATCCTGGCTCCACCAATTGTCAGCTGTGTGGCCTTGGAAAAGTCACCTGTCCCCTCTGTGCCTCACGTACCTCATCTGTAAAAGGAGACTAATAACACCATCCACCAGGTTTTCGTAAGCGTTTGGTGAATTGACAGGCATGCAGAGCACTTAGACAAAAGCCTGCCACCTAATAAGTACCACGTGGGTGGCTGCAAACCCTGCTGTTGGTATTATTAGTCCTTACATATGTTTCCCAAACCATGATTCTAAATGCACAACTACTACCAACTGTGACCACAGATGCTTTCTTAACCATAAAAGGAACTTTCATCTCAAAAAGGTTAAGCACCACTGACGCATTCGATATTTGTTCTCCTGGTCCCTCTGCGCTACCCACTTCCTGATATATTGGGGAAATTATGCAAACCCCAAGGCCCTGGTCTCCCCAGGCAACAGTCATTAGTCAGCTGCTTCAGTCTGTTCCCATATGCTGAGCATCCTCACTCACCAGAGCAGGGTGACAAGACAGTCAGAGTCCCCGAAATCCAGACACCGGAGTCCTCCTTTCTGCAGGGTTCCCTGAAGATACACAAGGGGACTCTGCGGCAGGGAGGGGATCTGCATTTGAGGCTGAGTCTCCAAGACACTGCGAGCAAGGGCAGAGCCTCTAGGCCTGCGTTAGGATGTTCTTTTCTTCCAAATGTCAGCTGTGGGCTGTAGGTCCAGGGACTCAGGACCTGGATAACCACCACCGCAGCCCCACTCATAGTCCTGTGTCCATGGCAGTGAAGGTAACTGGCCAGAAAAGGCAAGCAAGCACGCTGTCCATGCCATGAAGTTCTGGGAGGCGGTGGCCTGAAGCCAAGGTGTGCCTGGTCTGTGTCCCAGGCTGGCCAGGTGTGAGAGGCGTCACTGGAATGCAGGGTCAGGTTTTCACAGCATCCCCTCCCACCTTTGACCATGGCAAGCAGTGGCCCAAGAAGCTGGTCCTGCCTGCTCCCAGCCTCGTGCTGGCCCTTGGAATGTGGGCCCCCAGACTTTAGTAAGCTTCTTCCCATGTGATCAGAGGCCAACCATGATTGCCTCTCTGGATTTCTGTAGACCTCAGAGCTCCCTGGATGTGTTCGCACCCTTCTCTGGCCCTCCTGAGAGCTCCGCTGCATGGTCCTGTTCAGCTCACCTGGCACCTACGATCCTTCCTCAGGTGTGTACGTGTGTGTTTGCGTGTGTGTATGTGTGCGCGTTTGTGTATGTGCACCCCACGACACAGGAGCTCAGCTCCCACCCAAAATGTCCCTACTGTCAGTCCTCACAAGGCATTCCTCATTTCATAAATGATAATGGGTAATGGTCTTCACCTTTACAGATAAAGGGCATCTCCACTCGCTGCCCTCCTTCCCGACGGCTCCTCTTCTCCTTCCTGTTCCCAGCAGCCCAGCTCTCCAGGCGGCAAGCACCTCTCCCCTCCTTCACCCCTCCATCGGCTCAGCAGAGCCTCCCTGTCCTCATAAACAGCTTGACTCCATCCAACGGCACCAATGCAGGCCGGCCCCCCAGAAGGCAGAACTCGGGGTGGCCCTGAGCCCCCACATGGATAAGTCAGCCCAGCAGCAGCCCGCGAGGAGGCTGGACTCTAAAGAGCACACCTCCCACCCACACCCTTTGTGGCTCTCAAAGTCAACCGAAAGCCACACCAAAGGCCGTCCTTCAGTCTCCCTGCTTTTCTGAATTGTCTCTTGTCCCCTGAGCACCTGGATTCAGGGGCAAGGCTGGTCAACCCCCAGGAACCTATGTTGCCGGTTCCTGGTTAGCTCCGTTGACCTTTCCAGGCCTCAGTGTCTATCCACGAGATGAAAGCATTAGGACAAATATTCATTAAGCTGCTTCTACTCTGACAGCTCCATGACTTGAAGTTCCTTCCCAGGGCAGCCCGTGTCCTCCGCCCTGGAAGCCCTGCAGGAACGGCTGCGGCCCGGCCGCTTCAGCCACAGAAGCGCACCGGCCTGCCCACCTGCCCACTGCCTAGGCGGACTCCGTCTCGGCATCAGTTCCGCACAGAGGTGGAGGCAAATAATTCTGACCTGCCTCCCTGGCAGGATTCTCTCTCTTTGGCCTTGGGAAGGACAAGGGCTGTGGCCACACAAGGCCCTGCCGTCATTGTTATGTCTCTTAACTGCTCAGCCACAAATTGCAGTTCAGAGTTTACCAGCCAGGGCCCTGCTCCTAATTGTTCTAAATGTACTTAAGGAAGGTGACACCTTAGAAGCACAGAGGACGCGTTTCTCCCGGTGGCAAGCGCTGGCCCGCCGGGCCCTACGGCCCTGTAAAGGAGGGTCCCGGGCTGCATACGGCAGTGTGCGGTGTCATACCATTGTGCCCTGATTCTTGCTGGCTAATTAAGCAAAAGCTACAAAATAAATTCACAGGGAAAATACTCCAGTTTGTTTTTTTCCCCTCCTCACAAAATAACTTTCTGCTTCAGAAGTGAGAAGAATTCTGAGGTTTTAGGCTGCCCTGGGAACACCTGTCCTTGCTGGACATGTCTGGTATTAGATGACGCTCCCTGTGTCCTGCCACCGAGAGAATGACCATCCAGCCTCCTCGAGGGGAAGCCATGCAGGTAATGGGGGAAGCTCCTCACTGGGGTAGGGCCTTGGTCTGCTCCTGACACTGTCCCAGCTCACTGGGGCCTTCGGGAACAGCAACCAGGATGGCAGGAGACACACCCACATTCCTCCAGGAATAATGAAAAAAACTGGGACTAGCTGACCCCAAGCAGAGAGAACTCGGGGAAGACACAATATATGCTGTCAAAGCCGTGACAGGCCGTGTGTCCTGGGAGGAAGGGTGACGCGAGCTGTGCACAGCCCCACGGCGCAGGAGTGGGGGTTACCCAGCACCACCCTTCCACCTTCATGTTGGTCTGGACCCCATGATTCGCTGAGAACAAACCAGGCAAACCAGAAATTCCAGCTGAACCTGGAGCAGGGCCTAGGAGGACATGGAGGTTGGGGGCTTCCACACACAAAACCCAAGACTAGCCAGGAGCCCACTTGGTTGCCCCAGAATCTGATTCCGGTGAGAATACACCTGCTATGTCAACCTAAACCTAGGCCTTCACCTCCTGCTGGCACCCAAGGAAGGGGCCGTAGGAGCAGGACCAGGACATGGTGGGTGGAAACCCAACAGCCCAAATCACAGGTGGTGGCTTCCAACAAGAAGTTTCCTCCACAGCCATGCTGGCGTTTGCTTCATAGTGAATATCTGGGTTTGGGAAATATTTTGATTTCATTACAGTGAGATTTTTAAATTGGATTTGACTTTCATTTAAATAGCAGCAAAAACCACTGGTTCTTTTTAAAACATGTATCCTAGAGGGGGGGTCTCACAGAGATGAAGGAATGAAGTAAGTCTTCTTTTTTCCCCTGAAAACATCTCACACTTCCTATCTCTACTGTAAGGCCAGCCACTAAGTCACATCAGCCAGTCAATCGCACAATGGAGAAATCATTGACATGAAGTCTGTTTTCCCTGCTCAAGGCTGAGTTCCACGGAGGGAGAATCTAAGTTTGACCTCAAACAGTCTGCACAGTGTCTGGTGCACAACAAGCACCCGAACACGCCTGATGAAACATCCTAAATGTCCACTAGCGGATGAATGGATAAATGTCTCTATTCATGCAGCGCAGTATTATTTAACCTCAAAAAGAAACGAAGTTCTGATAAATGTTACAATGTGACGAACCTCAAAACACTATGCTAGGTGAAAGGAGAAGATGTACAAGAAGATACATTGTATGATTCTTTTGATATGAAATACTCCGGATAGGTAAATCCACAGAGATAGAAAGCAGATGGGTGGCTGCCAGGGGCTGGGGCGACGGGGACTGGGGAGTGATTGCTTAATGGGCATAAAGTTTCCTTTGGGGGTGATAAAAATGTTCTGGAACTAGATGGGGTGACAGCTGCGCAACACTGTGAATGCGCTGAACATCAATCAGCTGCAAGCATTCAATGGTTAATTTCATATTGTGTCAATTTTGCTTCAATACATCTTTCTTTTGTTTTGCTTTGTTTTGCTTTTGAGATGGAGTCCTGCTATGTCACCCAGGCTGGAGTGCAGTGGTGTGCTCTCAGCTCACTGCATCCTCCGCCTCCCAGATTCAAGTAATTCTCCTACCTCAGCCTCCCAAGCAGCTGGGATTACAGGCGCCCACTACAGCACCCAGCTAATTTTTGTATTTTTAGTAGAGATGGGGTTTCACCATGTTGGCCAGGCTGGTCTCGAACGCCTGACCTCATGATCCACCTACCTCAGCCTCCCAAAGTGCTGGGATTATAGACGTGAGCCACCACACCTAGCCCAATACATTTTTTTTTTCTTTTTGAGACAGAGTTTCACTCTTGTCACCTAGGTTATAGTGCAATGGCGCAATCTTGGCTCACTGCAAGCTCTGCCTCCCGGGTTCAAGCAATTCTCCTGTCTCAGCCTCCTGAACAGCTGGGATTACAGGTGCCCACCATGCCTAGCTAATTTTTGTATTTTTGGTAGAGATGGGGTTTCACCATGTTGGCCAGGGTAGCCTGGAACTACTGACCTCAGGTGATCCACCCGCCTCTGCCTCCCAAAGTGCTGGGATTACAGGAATGAGCCACTGTGCCTGGCCCCAATACATTTTTTTGAGACAGGTCTCGCTCTGTCACCCAGGCTGGAATGCAGTGGTGCGATCTTGGCTCACTGCAGCCTTGACCTCCCAAGTTCAAGCAATCCTCCTACCTCAGCCTCTCGAGTCGCTGGGATTATAGGTGCATGTACTATGCTTGGTACAGGTACAGGTACTATGCTTGGCTAATTTTTTAATTTTTTGTAGAGATAAGATCTCACTATATTGCCCAGGATAGTCCTGAACTCCTGGGCTCAAGTGATCCTCCTGCCTCGGCCTCCCAAAATGTTGGGATTACAGGCATAAATCAGCACACCCAGCCAATACAGTTTTTTTAATTAAAAAAAGAAAAACACTTGTTGAATAAATGAAATGAATCTCCATGTTCCAGCTGAACTTTATGCTGCTTCGTGAAAGCTGGGAGGACGCAGGCCCTCTCACACAGACAGATGTGTGCTGTCTTCCCAGAAAATGAGTGTGGTCCTGATGGGGTCTGGCTCACGGCATGCCAAGTTGCTCACACCCCGCCCATTTCCCTCCTTATCTGCCATGACTCATGCACTACAAACAGACTGTCACACAGCCTGATGCGACAACATGACCTCTGACAGCTACGAGGAAGCTGTGGCAGTCGAGTCCAAGGTGCCAGGGAGAGTAGCCTATGGGGTGGGAACAGCCCACGGAGCAGACTCCACCGTGTGTGGGATTTTTTCTCACCCTGTGTTTTGCAGACTGTGTAGCTCAGCCTCACATGTGTGTATGCCATTTAAAAATCAAGGACAGAGGCCAGGCACAATGGCTCACGCCTGTAATCCCAGCACTTTGGGAGGCCGAGGCAGGCAGATCACGAGGTCAAGAGATCGAGATCATCCTGACCTACGTGGTGAAACCCCGTCTCTATTAAAAATACAAAAATTAGCTGGGCATGGTGGCAGGCGCCTGTAGTCCCAGCTACCCAGGAGGCTGTGGCAGGAGAATCACTTGAACCCAGGAGGCAGAGGTTGCAGTGAGCTGAGATTGCGCCACTGCACTCTGGACTGGGCAACAGAAGGAAACTCCGTCTCAAAAAAAAAAAAAAGAAAAAGAAAAAAATCGAGGGAAAGAGCTGATAATATCACATGATGTCAAGACTGCCTCCCCAGCCCAGAAAGCCATGGTGAGGGTCCCTCCTGTGTGCCACAGGTACAGGTGGCTCCCAGCCCTCTCCCTCCTACCTATGTCTGTCCTTCCCAATTGACCTTGGCTCTTCAGGGAAGAAATCCCAGCTTCCTACCTCTGATCCCTGACACCCCGTAGTGATCCCTGTGTAGGGATCACTACAGCTTGTTCACTGAATGCATGAAACTCCCTAAACCATGAGAGAAACCAAAGCCTGTTTCTGACTTGCCTTAGCAAAAATGGTCAAGGTGATGATGGTGGAAGGGGATCTTGGTGACAAATAGTGAGTCTGTCCTAACCCAGGGGTCAGCAAACTAAAGCCTGCAGGCTAAGTCCATCCCACAAGCTGTTTCAGTAAAGCCTGTGAGCTAAGAACGGTTTTTACCATTTTAATGCATTGCATTTGCTGTTGTTATTGTTTTTTTTTTAAAAAAAAAAAAAGGAATATGCGGCTGGGCACAGTGGCTCACGCCTGTAATCCCAGCACTTTGGGAGGCCGAGGCGGGTGGATCACAAGGTCAAGAGATCGAGACCATCCTGGCAAACATGGTGAAATCCCGTCTCTACTAAAAATACAAAAATTAGCCAGGCATGGTGGCACATGCCTGTGGTCCCAGCTACTTGGGAGGCTGAGGCAGGAGAATCGCTTGAACCCGGGAGGCAGAGGTTGCAGTGAGCTGAGATCGCGCCACTGCACTCCAGCTTGGCAACAGAGCAAGACTCCATCTCAAGAAAGGAATATGCAACAGAGACCATATGTGGCTCACAGGCCTAAAATCCTGACCCACATAAGCTTGAGGTAATCAACCCACTTGCAGAGTAAAACCATTTGGGCTTCATCTGTCCTCATAGGTTAATGGACTCTAAACTTCAGCCACAGGAAACATAAAAAGTGAAATATTTACGAGCCCCTGCAGCCTTCAGGGAATGCTGTTGTCCCAGGTACTGTCTAAACAGTCTGCTGGGGCTATTTCTGTACTGAGAGAACTGGCCAGCCAAAATGTCAGGACCCAGACAGACCTTTCAACCAGGAACCGACTTTCCTCTTCTCACTGGAAAAGCAAGGCCAACAGGAACAGCCTGACAAAAGCGGCTCCTGGGATCACATGACGTTGTTCTTTGCAAAACCCTAAGATGCTTGCAGTGAGATTTTGCTGAGGGGCCTTTGTTCTTGCAAATATTCCTCTCTGGGCAGCTCTCCCCTCACTGTCATGACCCTTGCCTTCCACTCCCCATCACTCCATGCTGAGCAGCTAGCCTGGGGCTAAGACGGTGGGCACAGCAGCAGCGGGACAGCCATGGCTGGGCCCTGGAACTCCCCTGAGAACCTGCACTAGCCTCAGGACAGCGCTCCGGCCCTGCCTCCCCGCTGGTCACTACCAGTTCCCGCCTGTCTGACTACAGAAAGGCAGGTGAGCAAGAAGTTCTAGCAAAGCCTGCAAGTAGCACAGTGTTCGGAGCCGACAGTGGGGCGCTCCTGATGAAGACCGCGGCGGCAGCCTCAGCGCAGCGTCTGCCGTGGGGAAGTCCAGGCTTCCTGGTGGTCACTGGGGTTGGATGCTGAATGTGCTGAGGGGCCTGATTGTTTCCCGAGTGCTGAGGGCATTCACAGGATTTGGTTCCCCCTCGGTTGGCAGGGCATCACCGAGGCACTGATGAGGCCACAGCCTCAGCTGCAGAGAGAAGAGCACGCTGCCACGGCTAGAGGAGAGGGCTCGGGAAACGGCTGTACATTTAGAAAGTGGCCTACGGGGAGGTGCTGGGGGTGAACGGCAGACCAAATGAGAATAAGGAAACCTTTCCATGCACACAGGCACACACATGCACAGGCACATCCATACACACAAACACAGGCACAGACACACACAGGCACACACAGGCACAGACACACACAAACACAGGCACAGGCAAAGACATACACAGACACACACAGGCACATACACAGACACACACAAACACAAACCGGCACACACATGCACAGACACAAACACAGGCACACACAGACACAGACATACACAGGCACACAAAGGCACAGACACACACACGGGCACACACATGCACAGACACTCAGACTCACACACACACAGGCACACAGAGGCAGGCACGCACACACAGGTATACACACAGGCACACATACACAGACCCCCCCACACACAGGTGCACACAGGCACATATGCACATACACACACACAGGTGCACGCAGCCACACATGCACAGGCACGCATGCGCATACACACACAGGTGCACACATGCACACACACACACACAGGTGCACACAGGCACACATGCTCATACAGACACATACAAAGGTACACACCTGGGTGCACACATGGCTCTGGCTGGCCATCAGCCCACTGAGCTGGCTCTGCAGGGAGCTGGTGCCAGGGGCTGAGGCCATGGGTGTGGGGCCCAGAGGTCAGGCTGAGCACAGTCCTTCCCCTTGGTCCGCCTTGTCTGTTTCCTAAGCCTCTTACTTCTTCACAATCACCAACAGGCCTAGAAGCTTCCCTCTTCACAACTCCTAGACTAGGGCCTGGCACATGACAGGTATTTGACAAACACGTCTTGACTAAACTGACTGCCAAGAGCCATAGCCGAAGCCCCTTTCTCCTGCAATCACCCATGTCCCTTTCTGAGCGTGGGGGACTAGTTCCTGGATTCGATTTTCAGGGGCCTCTTAGTTCCCTACCTGGCTAGGCTGCCTGGGACCATTTCCTCCACTGGTCAGCTCATCTGCAAAGGAGGGGCTGGGCTGCTGGACCCCCAGTGCCTTCCGCTCTCATGCCAGGCACTGCGATTAGGCTTGCCACATGCTCCCTACGGGCGTGCCAAGAGTCACCATCTTTTTACAAACAGAAAAGTTGCTGTTTGGTGGAAAAGTACTTTTGATGGCACAGTAGGCTGGAAAAGGGCAGGGTCAGCCCGCGGACCTGACCTTCAGGACAGTGGCTGGGTGTCAAAGCAAGAGCCCGGGTTCAGAGCTGTAGGCAACATACAGTGAGAATCTCAGCCAAGGGAGGAGAGGAGCAAAGGGATTCAGGACACGTGGCATCTCCTTAAACCCACGCCAACCCGTGGGATGAGTATTACAGTTTCTGCCTCCTCATGAGAGGTGGTAACTGGCCACGGGACCCACACTGGAGGCCAAGCCTGGATTGGAACCCAGATCTGCACCCAGGGACCCTGCTCCTTCACTCCCAGGGCTGCCTCCTGATTCATAAGGCTTTGCTGGCCTAGTGCCCATCATAAGCTCCCAACACCAACCGTTTGCCCCTACCATGAGCCGCGGGCCCTCACCACGAGCCGCTGGCACCATCCCACAGGACCGCATGACTCATGAACCATCCCTGCTGCAGCTGAGTGGAGGGTGTGGAAGTCCTTAGCAGAGTTTCAGAAGAGAACAGACCCTGATAAATGTCAGCTTCCCATCTGCCCTCCAAGGCGTGGTGAGGCCTCAGGTCTCAGTTCCCACATCAGTGTCCATTCATCACAGCACCTCTCCCCACGGAGAGAACTCGCTTCTCCATTTCCTTACGGCAAACCATGTGACTGCAATGGCAGGAGTTTGTCATGGGGCCCAAGACAGAGCTGAACCAGCTTGTTCCATTCTGCCAAACTCAGGAACCTGGAGAGTCTGAGTTCCAGGCTGGGAATTCCGAGGAAGAAGGGCTGGGATACATGGCTGCCGAGGTGTCACCGAGCCCACCGTCACACCAACTTCTGCCCCTGCAGGGCACAGACCTGTCTGCCCAGGACTGCCTGGGCACAGAAGCTACCGCCTTTGCTTCTGAGCCTCTACCCTAAAACCTGGAGGTGGAAGGCACCACAATTCCTCATAAGCAGAGACCCCCTGCCTGCCTCAGGTTTCAGAGTCCTGCCCCTCTCTAAAGTCCCCATTAGGGCCAGGCGTGGTGGCTCACGCCTGTAATCCCAGCACTTTGGGAGGCCGAGACAGGCGGATCACGAGGTCAGGAGATCAAGACCATCCTGGCTAACATGGTGAAACCCCGTCTCTACTAAAAATACAAAAAAATTAGCCGGGTGTGGTGGCAGGGTGCCTGTAGTCCCAGCTACTCGGGAGGCTGAGGCAGCAGAATGGCATGAATCCGGGAGGCAGAGCTTGCAGTGAGCCGAGATCGCAGCACTGCACTCCAGCCTGGGCGACAGAGCGAGACTCTGTCTCAGAAAACAAAAAAATAAATAAATAAAGTCCCCATTAAAATGGCGATTTGACACAGCGCTTAGAACAGGCTCTGAGTCAAAGGCCTTGGTACAAAGCCTTGGTCCCACCACTTCCTCATGCAGCCGGGAGCAGAAGTTCAGCTGTTCCCCAAAGCTGGCACAAGGAGCCACAGCTGGAAACAACAGGCACCCAGCACTCCATGTTCCAAACATTTGGGGCGAGACAGACACTGCAAACAGACGAGAGAGTTAGAAGAACCAGTCCTACCACAGCTACCTCCCCGTGTTCCCAGGCTGAACTGGAAGGTAGAGATGGAGAAAAAGAGTTAACAGCCTGCTACCAGCAGGGCACCTCACCCCAGGTCAGAAAGGAGAAAGACACAGGGGCACTGCTCTCAGGGACTGGGCAGGAAGGGGGCCCGGGCAGATGCTTGCTGAGCTGGGACTGTTTGCAGATGGAGTCCCGGTGGAGCCTGACCTGTGCCCTGGTGATCTGGAGGCACCAGGCACTTGGAGGGTGATGCTTGCTTCCTCCTGGGATTTTTACAGGTAGGAGGACCCCCAGGCAGGCAAGGAGTGAAAAGCAGCCAGGTACAGGGTCCTGAAGACCCTAGTTAGGCATCCAGCCTGTCATCCAGGTGGCCAAGTGGGAGTGGAGGGGCCTCAGTGGTCCCATAGCTTTCTAAGAAAAAGCCCTAAAACGGCTTTTCGAAAAGGGGCCTAAAGCCATGGGGCTGCCCCCTGAAGAAGGAATTAGGATGGAAAGGAGACCAAAGATGGGGCTAGGAAGAAGCTGAAGTCTGTCATGTCCACATGGCCACGTGGCAGAGTTTCCCACAGAGGCGGCACCAGAGCAAGACCAGAGGCCAATAGGCTAGCAGTCATGAGACAGTGTGCCCCTCCCCTGGGCAGCCTGGGAAGATGGAAGGGGAGAGGCTGAGAGCATGGGGCACACCCTCTGCGCCAAGCCCTGCGGCTCGAAGCCTGGCTGGCCTTGGACAGGGTGGGAGAAGCTTTAAATTAGATGTAAAGATTTAATAAAGGAGTATGGGCCGGGCACGGTGGCTCACGCCTGCAATCCCAGCACTTTAGGAAGCTGAGGCGGGCGCATCGTCTGAGGTCAGGAGCTCGAAACAAGCCCGGCCAACGTGGTGAAACCCTGTCTCTACTAAAAATACAGAAATTAGCCAGGCGTGGTGGCACACACCTGTAATCTCAGCTTCTCAGGAGGCTGAGGCAGAATTGCTTGAATCCAGGAGGTGGAGGTTGCAGTGAGCCAAAATCACACTACTGCAGCCTGGGTGACAGAGCCAGACTCCAAAATAATAATAGTAATAATAATCACCGAGTATGACTAGAAAGCCACAGGATCTGCCCAAGAGGTCATTAGGGGTGGAAAGAGACTTAACCTGGCAGAATTTAAAAGCAGTGATTTAGGGGGAAGTAAATCAAATTGAGTCATGATCGCATTACCCTCAGATGTGTACCCAAGGGCAGCTGGGGCTGCGTTCTGCAGCATCGTGTGCATCGCATGGAGGCTCAGACCGGGTAGTGTGGGCAAGCGTTCTCACCTCTCTGAGCCTCAGCTGGGGGGTAACAGTGCCCTCTGGGTCACCAGGGAGGGTAAGATGAGTAAGGCCCAGGTACAGGGACCCCGCAAAAGGACAAAGGACCGACAACAATAGGAAAAAGCTTCCTCTCCATCTCGGACTTCCCCTTCCAGTTCATTCCCAATTCCCAAACTGTCCCACAGCTTCCTTCACACCGTCCTCTCCTCCTCCCCACCCAGCTTCAGCCTCGAGACACCTGCTTCTTCTCAGAGGACTCAGTCTCATTCAAGTCTCCTGATGCTTCAATATCCATTCCCTTCAGTGCTCCGAATTATGCCTTAACCGTGCTCTATATATACTTTGATTCTCTGCAACCCAATTTTGCGCTCCTGGAGAACACGAGGTTGCATTTAGAGGTGGGTATGTTTTCCCATTGTTAAAAGGTTTCATGGCCGGGCGTGGTGGCTCACGCCTATAATCACAACACTTTGGGAGGCCGAGGCGGGCAGATCACTTGAGGTCAGGAGTTTGAGACCAGCCTGGCCAACCTGGCAAAACTCCATCTCTACTGAAAATACAAAAATTAGCCAGGTGCAGTGGCAGGTGCCTGTAATCCCAGATACTCGGGAGGCTGAGGCAGGAGAATCGCTTGAATCCAGGAGGCGGAGGTTGCAGTGAACCCAGATCACAACAAAGCAAGACTCTATCTCAAAAAAAATCAAGAGGTTTCACATACTGTACATAAAAGACAAGCCTCACACTCAGCACAGATGTGCATCGAATCCCAGCTCCACCATGCACTGACAGTGTGACCTTCAGCAAGTCATCTATAACCTCTCAGCCTCAGTTTCCTCCTCTGGAAAATGGGGACAATATCAGTACTTTCTTCAGAGAGTTCTGGTAAAAATAAATATGACCAATTGCTTAGAAGTGTGCTTTCTTCGCCAGGTGCGGTGGCTCATACCTGTAATCCCAGCATTTTGGGAGTCTGAGGTGGACAGATCATGAGGTCACGAGGTCAAGAGATCGAGACCATCCTGGCCATCACGGTGAAACCCTGTCTCTACTAAAAATACAAAAATTATCTGGGCATGGTGGTGCATACCTGTAGTCCCAGCTACTTGGGAGGCTGAGGTAGGAGAATCACTTGAACCTAGGAGACAGAGGTTGCAGTAAGCCAAGATCAAAAGTATGCTTTCTTTTTTTTTTTTTTTTTTTTTTTTGAGGCGGAGTCTTGCTCTGTCGCCCAGGCTGGAGTGCAGTGGCCGGATCTCAGCTCACTGCAAGCTCCGCCTCCCGGGTTCCCGCCATTCTCCTGCCTCAGCCTCCCAAGTAGCTGGGACTACAGGCGCCCGCCTCGTCACCCGGCTAGTTTTTTGTATTTTAGTAGAGACGGGGTTTCACTGTGTTCGCCAGGATGGTCTCGATCTCCTGACCTTGTGATCCGCCCGTCTCGGCCTCCCAAAGTGCTGGGATTACAGGCTTGAGCCACCGCGCCCGGCTGCTTTCTTAAACTTACTTCTGAATTGTTAGCTGTTAGCCCCTTCTCCAAAATCGCATTTACTTGGTCTGAGATGGAGGCCCAAGCAACAGTCATTCTTAAAGCTCCCCACTTTAGGTAATTCCAATGGTTTGTGTAAGAGAAAGAGGGGGTGAGGGGGAGAGGAGGAGATGGGAGGCAGAGCTGGGTTGGCGACAAAAGGCCGACCACTTTACAACTCCCCAGAAGTATCACAGTTTTGTCAGTAAGCCAGAAATAGCTTTGTTCTGCCAGGCTCTGAAATGCCAGCACTCAGAGATGGAGACCTGCCACCTTCTCCAGCCAGCCACCCTGTGCCCTCAGGCGAAATGCTCTTTGCTGTGGTGCCCGCAGAGCTGGGAGATACAAAGAAGACAGGGCCGTGATGGGCCTCGGGGCCGGAGTGGCTCTGTCTGCCTGGTCACTTTTTCCCTTGCTCAGCATTTACTCACCAACCAGCAGACAGTGCAGAAAATGTGCAGCCCGGCCCCTAATCCGGCTCTAAGTTCAGAATTTGCATGTGATTACCAGAGAGCTGTGGCAGTTCCCTGCATTTTCCTCTTCCCCCACTGCCCCCCAAAAGGGGACAAATATAAAGAGCTCAATGTGCAATACCACCACTGCCACAGTTCTTGAGGTAACATCACCTCACCTGTCTTTTGCATCTTGCTGGAACCACCCCACTTCAATTACAAAGCCCAAGTGTCTGTGCAATGCAGCTGACTGCCTGAACTGGTTTGCTGGTTTAAAGGTAGTACTTGGACAGACAATACACATTACTCTCCGACTGGAAAATATGCTGATACGCTGGACTTATAAGAAGTCTCTCAGCATAGACCCATTTTTAAAAGATTATAATATCTACTAAATATTGCATACGCTATTTTTTAACCAAAAGTATTTCTTCGAAATTTTCAGTCAGTGGCTTCCACTGTACCAGAGCAATCCTTTTCCTACTTTTTTTTTTTTTTTTTTTTTTTTTTGAGACAGGGTCTGGCTGTCACCCAGGCTGGAGTGCAGTGGTTCAATCTCCGCTCACTGCAACCTCCGCCTCCCGGGCTCGGCCTCCCACCTCAGCCTTCTGAGTAGCTGGAACTACAGGCAGGCACTACCACACCCAGCTAATTTTCGTACATTTTGTAGAGAGGAAGTTTCGCCATGTTGCCCAGGCTGATCTTAAACTCGGTGGCACAAGCGATCCTCCCGCCTCCGCCTCCACAATGCTGGGATTACAGGCGTGAGCCACCGCATATGGCCTCTTTTTTAAAATAAGTGACTTTTTCTCAAAAAAAAAAAAAAAAGCAAAAAAGACACTTAAAAGGAATGAGATGCCTGCTTGCACAGGGTCTCTGCCCATCCGACAGTTCTTAAATTACCCTCACCAGGTGACACCGTTGGCGTCTTCCCCTTCGGCAGAGTCCTAGTGAAAATTGATATCTTAGTACTTGGAAAACTAATGGGAATCAGAAATGATGATGCCCGTGATGACTGCGCACCGCGTTATTAAACCTTTGTGCAATGCGTTACAAAGTATTTGCAAAGTGCTCAACAATTACTGCACTCTCAATTAAGTCAATCATCACCAGTAAAGCAGCGGCCACGTTAATTCACCTACTCTCCGATTAGCTTATTGAATAATATGCCCCATAAAATGATTTTTGTGTGCCTGTAAAAGAGCCCCAGTCAACTTTTATGGCCTTTTCTTGGGGCCTCTCAGATGAGCTCAGGCAGCAAGTCTGATGAGCGGCAGCAGCTCGGAAGCTGGGTGTTACCCCAGCCTGCCGTTTAGCAATCTGGTGGAATGAGTTAGTAAGCCGCAGTTCAGTAGAACTCCTAAGCCGGAGGTTCAAAACATCTCATCAAAAACAGCACGGTCCCACCCTACCAGCGCTCAAAACAGCAGTGTCGGGCCCAAATCTGGAAGCTAACGTGCAGAGAGGACCTTTCCAGGACGGTAGTTAGGTGCCTTGGGAGGGGGGCAAATTCTAGAGTTCAGGCCTCCCTTGGGGGCACACCTTCCATCCGTACTAACTGGCGTGTGCAGGCGCTGCTGCTTAGCGCTTTGCACGGAGAAGCGCCCCGAACCCACCAAACGATGCGGAGCCAGGGGCAGCGAGTGACCGGCGGCCCTCAGTCCTCCCCTTCCTTCTCCTCGCCCCTTTTGGGAATGGCAGGGAGTTTCCTATGAGAAATGCCGGCAAGCAGGACAGGATTCGGACTACCCCAGAGCCGGAGCCTTCTCCCTACATTCTCAGCCCTAGGGCCGGACCCGCCCCCGCGGCTGCCATCGTCCCTGCCCCCGGCGCCCCGCGGGGACCACTCCGCCAGGTGAGCGGAGCCTCTCTGAGACTCACCTGCGTGAAGTACAAGTTCATCAGCGTGAGGGTGAAGAACTGCAGGCACACGGGGAAGCAGTAGAGCAGCCAGAAGACGAAGGGGCTGAGCGAATTGGCCGCCACGAAGTCTTTGAAGTAGAAGGAGAAGAGGACGGTCCGCAGGGAGGCCCAGAAGAGGCAGAGGAAGAGGAAGACGCTCTGGTAGCTGAGCCGCTTGTGACGGTAGCGCAGCACCAGCCAGAGCTGCACGTAGATGAACACGAAGAGCAGCGCGTAGAACACGGTGTAGACGACGGTGAGGCCGAGCTTCACGTAGGGGGGCACGGCCGGGGTCAGCGTGGGCGGCAGCGAGTCGTTGCGGGCCGGGTCCCACGGCGGGGTCTCCATCGGGCCGGGGGCGCTGCCGCGCGGCCGGGGGCGCTCCGGCCTCATCGGGGCTCGCGGCCGCCGCCGCCCCCGCGGGGGTCTCTGCGCATCGCGCTCCGCCCGCAGCCCCGAGACTGGAGGAAAGAAAACAAGCCGCACTTCCTCCCCCAGCACCACATGATTCACTGGGGCGGCCTTTGTCTGCGATTGGCAGCGCCGCGCCCGCCGCCCCCGCGCGCCGACCGGCCCCGCGCGCCCCCGCCCCGGCCCGCGCGCCCCGGCCCGCCCTCTCCCGGGCACCGCGCGCCTTCGCCCCACGAACCTCGGCCCGCCCTATCCTCGCCACTGCGCGCTCCTGCAGTGCGCGCCCCCAAAGCCGCGCGCCTCCTCCCGGCCCCTTCCCCATCCCCGGGGCCGCGCGCTCCCACACTGCGCGCCCCCAGAGCCGCGCGCCTCCTCCCCGCCTCCGGCCCCCTCCCAGGACCCCTCCCAGTCCCAGGGGCCGCGCACTCCCGCACTGCGCGCCCCCAGAACCGCGGCCTCCTCCCCGGCCCCGGCACCGCCCCGCGCGCCCCCAAAACTTCCCAGCCTGCGCCGCGCGCGCCCCCAAAACTTCCCAGCCGCGCCCGGCGCCTCGGGGGATCTCGCTCCTGGCCTCGTGCATTCTGCTGCTGATTGCTTGTTTTGCAGAAGTTAATTCCTTTATTTAAAAACAAAAAATGTTTTTTTAAAAAAACTTTACAAGTCCTTTCCGTCCCCCTCTTTAAAAATAAACCTTTACGACTCTGTAGCTATGAACTGGCCGGCGTCTGGAATGACGTTAATTTCTAAATGCAGAAATGCCAAAGACAGGGTTTGTGTTTTTGAGGTCAAATTTGTATAGTCGGAGTAAGGAAACAGACGGTGCCTGCGGCTGCTGCCTCCTTTCGGATGCAAGCTGGGCTGTTTTCTCCCGGAGAGCCTCACGCGCTCCCAGCGCCTCACCTCCCAGCGACGCAGCTGGTGCCGGGAGGCGCGCGGGCCGCGGGGCAGTGGATGGAGCCCACTGGGCTTCAGAGAGAAGTGGGGCAGCTGACGGCACACAGCCTCCCTTGTCCAATCCAACCCATTCCGAAGGAGGGTCTGTCCCCGCCGCCCGAGAGCCCTTCTCTTTTGCTTTTGCTGAGCAGCTCGCTCCTCGACGCTGTACCTGGACTTAGTTTTTGCCCCGGGGCACCACGCCACCCTTGTCTTGGGAGAGCTGGGGAGTGCTCTGGGAAAAGAGGGAAAGCCGGGCTGCCCTCTGGAAACATTGCTGGGCAAGCGTTTCTGGTAAACAGAAGAAAGAAACCCGGATTTCCGAGGGTCCAGTAGTTGTGATTTCTTTTCTTACTCCACTTCGTGTCTAATTGTGTGTTCTTTTTCCAAAAGAGGGCCTGGCATATCCACAATCCACCCTGGCTTTTGCTCAGAATTACTTAGTGGCTACAGCGCACCAAGCGTATTCCAGGTGGTTCATTGGGGCCAAGTGTGCCTTTGGCGTGGAGCTCCTTTTCTAGTTTTTCTATTTTTCTCTCTCTTCCTATCGCTATTTCAAGAGGCAATATGGAATTGGTCTCCGCCTCTGGTCTCGTTCCCCTCAATCCCCGTTCTGAACACCGCAAGTGGAATGATGGAGTGATCGTTCTAAAGAACACCTGGCCGCTTTACTCCCGGGCTTAAATGCCTTTCCATTGCTCCTCATAGTTCTGGGGATAGAGTCTAAACTCCTACCCTAGCTTACCTCCCTGGCTTATCTCTTCCAAGGTGTTAAACAGTGTTAACTTTCCAGAACTCTCCACCCACCGTACTCTCAGGATTAGGCTAGGGTTTCACCTGTGTGCTCCCCAATCTCCTTGCCTAATTGTTGGTTCCCCCCCACCCCCCGCCCAACACATTTATGTGTCCTTATGATAGAAACTATGTCTTGTTTACCAGTATCTCCCCTGGCACATTGGAAAAACATCCGCATACATTTTATTATACTGTTTTATTATACTGAAGAAATATTGTTTGTCAACAGAGGTCCAAACTGGTATTTCTCCCTCCAGTGTGCATGGATTCTACCTCATGATCCAAGAGGGCTACTGGCTCCCTAGACATTGAGTCCACATCCCAGGCCAGCGTCAGGAGGAACAGGGGAGACTAAAGAGCCCTTGTTTCTCCTGTTTCTGGAGCCTTCCCAGAAAGACCACACAATGCATCCACTTTTAGCTCATTGGTAGGACTTAATTACCCTAGTAAGCTGGCTACAAGAGATTGGGAAATGTAGTTTTAGTCCCCACGGCATTGTACACAGCTGAAAGTCATGGTTCTGTAATTACGGATGAAAGGGTGAATGGATTTGGGAAAAACTAGCCATCTTTATCATGCCTTCAAAGCGGACAAAAAGAATGCCAGATGGCTACAACAGTTCCCCTTTTTGACTACCTAGTATCAAATGTGTTTCTTATCATCTTTACAATTCTGAAAATAAGGATGATATACAATAAAGATGCTCCCACTTTATATCCCTTGTACAATTGGAAACTATTCCAAGCCAGGTGCTCACGCCTGTAATCCCAGCACTTTGGGAGGCCAAGGCAGGTGGATCACCTGAAGTCAAGAGTTCGAGATCAGCCCGGCCAACCAGGTGAAATCCTGTTTCTACTAAAAATGCAAAAATTAGCCAGGTGTGGTGGCACATGCCTGTAATCCCAGCTACTCTGGAGGCTGAGGCACGAGAATCACTTGAACCCGGAAGGCGGAAGTTGCAGGGAACCGAGATTGCACCACTGCACTCCAGCATGGGCCACAGAGTGAGACTCCATCTCAAAAAAGAAGAAAGAAAGAAAGAGAGAGAGGAAGAAAGAAGAAGAAGAAAAAGGAAGGAAGGAAGGGAGGGAGGGAGGGAGGGAAACAGAAAAACACATTCCCTCTTTCCCCCCAAAAGGATCATCATTTTCTGTGTCCAGCTCCAAGCCCAGGAGTTCTGGGTGACAGCCATTCCTCTAATTCTATCACTATCTCCTCTCAACATTCTGTATCTTACGGACTAAATTATTAAGTTATCCATCACTAGTTTGTCCTATATAAAATAGTAGAGAAAAAAAATGTAAAGGAAAGGAGAATTCATTATTAGGTTGGCACCAAAGTAATTGTGGCTTTTTGCCATTCAAAGTAATAACAAAAACCAAACTACTTTTACATCAATTTATGAAATACATATATATGATACAGCAAGAAAAAAATATAAGTTAGAGTTCTTGTTTTTCTGACTGGTCCTAAAGCTGTAATTGGTATTTATGACTGCTCTCCTTAATGGACATTACAAAATCTCCCTTTCCCTTCATCAGGAATCTCAGCTAGTCAGGGGTAGCCCTGATTTCTGAGGAATCTAATCTCGTTAATGTTTGCCACTGGACATGCCAGTAGCAAGAGGCACTACCATGACTGAATTCTATCTATTCACCTTTTTATGCTCATCATGTAACAGCAACTCTGCTTCCCCTTAATAGTTACTATCATCACAGCCAACACCATCATACTATTTTTTGCAATACATCCACTAGCATGAGGAGTCTGAAGTAGCCAGGGTCTCAACTTTTATTTCAGTTAAACCACACTTGAATATCCTGGGGTAGAAGAGTTCCTCCTTGGTTACTAAGACCTTCAAACTAGCCAAGTGTAGAGGCAAAGGAACAGGAAACACAAAAATTTGCAAGTAAGTCATTGCGTGTTAGCGAAAGGCATCATTCTCTTGGTTCCTGTAGCCATGTATACTGACTGCCAGGACAAATAGCACTATATGTCAGCTTTGGGTTCCAAAGAAATTCTATGTATTATAGGATACCAATACTACCTTTCTGTGCGCTGTTGTCCTGCAGGCACAATAACTAAGTCTATAGTCAGTTATTCCACTACTGGATAAGGCCAGCTGCTACTTGAGGGACAGAAATTCGCCCACCAATTTCTTCTTTTAGTATAAACTGAGGTCCTTGTTCAGAGCAATGTTGTATAGGATACCATGATGATGAGCGATGCGTTCAGAAAGTCCCGAGACAATAATGCAGGCACAGGGGGCAAAGAAAGTCAGTCCAAGTTCAGAAGCATTGTCTATTACATCGAGCACAAATTGCTGATGTCCTACATGATTAAAGGTCTATGTAATCTGCTTTCAGGTGGCTATCTAGGACTTCTCCTGAGTTTGGTACCTCTTGGAAGACTCGGAGTTGGCTGGCGATGCTCATGAAAAGCCAAGTCAGCCTTGGTGGGGATGTCCAGATTGTTACAAAATGGATCAATCAGTCCCTACCTGCATGGTCACTGTGTCCATTAGCCCATTGAATAGGCAGTGGGCTAACTGGGGGCAGAAGACATCTTCCATACCAGGACAGGTCAATGTGTCCACCTGAATGCTGAGCGTCTCCAGTAGAGCTGGGTGTTTTGGGGAACCCGACTTGGTGGCTTGATGGATCAAAATAACATGCAGCTTGAGATGGGCAGCTCAAACTGCATGGTAATCTGACTTCTTGATGAGACATTCAGTCTCTTTCACAGCCCAGGAGCAAGCCAACTCTTTTTCTCAAAAGAAAAATAGTTATTTGACAAATAAGGCATGTATGTGTTCCAAAACCCTTATAATTGACGCTGTGATTCTCCTAACATTCTCTTGTCACAGGTAATGTACACCTCTCCAATCTGCCATGGACACTTTGAGCACCGTTAGATCCACTGAGTCACAGATGACAAAACAGATGGCATTGCAGCCTGAACCAAATGGAGCATCTCGTCTGCCCTGGGCCTCTTCTCAAAATTAGCTCCCTTTTGAGACACCCCATAAGTGGGTCAGAGAAGCACACTAATGTGACAAATGTTACTTCTGTAAATAGGACCTCAAAGCATTATGCTTCTGTTTCCTATTTCCGGTGTAAGGTGTAATATCTCAGCCTTCATTTTGGAGGAGCTATCTCAACCTAGACTCCCTGAAATGCTTCCGTGAGGTCACAGGCCCCTGTAGACTCATGAAATGTACATGTCTCTTACATGCCTAGAATAACTGCCATCCCTGCCTTGTAGGTCCTTACAGCGTGATGTCATTAATGTAGTATCACTGTGATGTCCTGAAGAACATTAAAATGATTAAGATTTCTGAAGACCAAATTGTGGTGTGGACCAGTTCCTCCAGGGGCTGTGTGGGCTTGCTGTAATGAAGTCACCACCATATGAAGCTTATGATTACCTGTTTTATTTTCCAAGACCCCTCCATCTGTGTACCAACGGAGCAGTTAGATGAAAAAGTGATGGGAATTTACCACTTCTTTTTTTTTTTTTTTTTTTGAGATGGAGTCTCACTCTGTTGCCCAGGCTAGAGTGCAATGGTGTGATCTCGGCTCACTGCAACCCCTGCCTCCCAGGTTCAAGCAATTCTCCTACCTCAGCCTCCTGAGTAGCTGGAATTACAGGCACCCACCACCACGCCTGGCTAATTTTTTTGTATTTTTAGTAGAGACAGGGTTTCACCATGTTGGCCAGGCTGGTCTTGAACTCCTGACCTCAGGTGATCCGCCCGCTTCAGCCTCCCAAAGTGCTGGGATTACAGGTGTGAGCCACTGTGCCTGGCCTTTTTTTTTTTTTTTTAAGATGGAGTCTTGCTCTGTTGTCCAGGCTGGACTGCAGTGGCATGATCTCGGTTCACTGCAACTTCCGCCTCCCAGGTTCAAGCAATTCTCCTGCCTCAGCCTCCCAAGCAGCCAGGATTAGGAATTTAGTGCTTCTTTGGCATCCAAGTTTCAGTCTGAGAATTGGATGTGGGTACAACACTCTCTGTTGGGATGGTGTAATTCAGACCTAGGGAGTTTTGATTTTGTTTTTGTCAACTATATTAAGCAGGCCCATAGAGGACCGCCCATCTCATTTGTCCTAAAAGCTTATATCCAATTAGTTTCTGCCAAAGATCTTTGATGTGCAGGCAATTCTGACTGTCAGACTGGCCATTCTCAGACTGGTCATGATCATCATGCCTTCTATTGGGATAACCTCTCCCTTACTGGTGGTTGTGCTGCCATTGACCTCTGGCACCCAGGATCCTGGCAAACATGAGGGAGTCCACCCCTCTCCAGCAGCTCTCAGTAGCATCCCTGATGTACAGAGTATAGCCATGACAGTATTTTTGAGATATACTTCTCTCACCAGTGTCTCGGTGCCTTGACAAAGGGAGTGTCTTCTGGTCCCTCTCCAGGGACCAGTTAGGGGATTGGTGAGTGAGATTTGCACAATAAATCCACAGCAACAGTCCTATTTCCTTGGATTCCTGCTTCTACATTATGCTGGATAATTTCAGGCCTCTCAGCTTCTCTTGAATGATGTGGGCTGCCATTAATTCTAGGTTTCATTCAACTAATGAACCAGACAAACAGACCCCTCTCTCTGCTCCAGGAAGCATATTGAACTAGAATCTCTTGGTAAACAAATGTTCTTTGCCTCCTAGTCTGGTTTAGCACCCTCAAAATCCATTCCCACATGTATTCCAAAGACTTTTTTCCAGTATAAAGAGCAAAGTCTTGTAGTTACTTTGGTGTGTAGTTCTCCATCTAGGGTTGGTTTTATAAAATGAGGATATATTGGTATCTAGTTCGGTCTTTGAAAACAATGAGAAGTGGGAGATACAAGGCAACTTGACTTCCTCAGGCAAGAACCTTATAGTTCTTCCAGCAAAGCGGGAACAGCCTCCTCACACAGGGAGAAAGGGCTGCTTTCTGTGATAAGGGGAGCTTTGTGCACTCAGTCCTCAGTCCCATCTGTCCCCATTCTCCATCCCCTGATTCCAGCTCTTTCCAATCAGTCCCCAAACTATCACGTAAGAGACCAGAGGAGGCTGTGCATTTAACAGATGTTGAAAATCAGAAACCTGGCTCAGTGCGGTGGCTGACGTCTGTAATTCCAACACTTTGGGAGGCTGAGGCAGGAGGATCACTGAGGTCAGGAGTTCGAGACCAGCCTGGCCAACATGGTGAAACCCTGTCTCTACTGAAAATACAAAAACTATCTGGGTGTGGCTGTATGTGCCTGTAATCCCAGCTACTTGGGAGGCTGAGGCAGGAGAATCACTTGAGCTGGGAGGTGAAGTTTGCAGTGAGCCAAGATCATGCCACTGCACTCCAGCCTGGGCAACAGAGTGAGACTGTGTCTCAAAAAAAAAAAAAAAAAAAAAGGAAGAAAGAAAGAAAGAAAACCAGAAACACACAGGCTCTCCCTTTTGGCCATGGTTGCAAAAGATGAAATATTTTTTTGGCATCATCATTGAAAGTCATCAAAAGTCCTTGGTTTTCAGACTGTGTGCCTTGAACTAGAATTTCAGCCCTTGCTATTCACTTCTCAAGCTATCCAGCCATTAGAATCAACCACTTTTGCCCACAGCTCTTAAATTCTTTGTGTCCCTCATACTGTTGTCTGGCAGCATCACTCTGTTTCTGAAAACTTTAATGTCAATGGGATCTTCATTGTACTGGGTTACCTTTACCGCTGGTGACAACAAATGACAATTTATGCCATGAACCATCTTAACACTATCTCAATTTTCATTTTCCTCCAGCTCAACCAGACATAATAACCAAGCTCAAATTCTCACCATTCTCTGAGAGTATGTGGCTGCCAATACTCCTGGTGTCTATTTCTATATTTCCTGGAGTTATTGGTCGCAAGCAACAGACGTAAGATTTGGTTAATTTAAGCAGTAAAAGAATTCATTGAAAGGCACATTATGTAGTTCACAAAATCTTCAAGATTGCTGGAGGAACTTGGAGATTAAGAAGAAGGAATGATACCCAAAGCAAGGCTGCAGGACTGGTTCTAGAATAACATCACTACCCCTACCACTGGCTCTGATACTAGTAGTTTGCCCCACAGAAAATACAAATGCTAGACACTGGAAATTGCTTGTATCCGGCAAGAAGAAAGTTGTAAGTGTCAGAAAATCTGGCTAATAATAGATTAATAGTAAATGTTTGTCTTTCTTACATATCTAGATGTCAGTTGTTGCAAGCATTGATTCAACCATTTAAAAAATCTGTCAGGGATCCTGGCTCTATCTATCTTTCTTCTCTATCATCCTTAGCATATTGGCTATAATCTTCAGAGTTGTGCTCTCATGGTTGCAAGATGGCTGCTCTAGCTCCAGCCACTACATTTGCATTCAAGGCAGAAATTGGAAGAAGACAGAGGACAAGGTTTTACCAAAAAAACCCAAGTCAGGCCTCCACCTATATCTTTCTGGCCAGAAGTGTGCCATAAGCCATCTGGAGCTCTAAGGGAAGCACTCAGTTGGCATGTCCAGCCTCTATAGCAGGGACAAGCAAAGGGAAGAGGTTACAAAGGGTTTTGGATAAGTGAATCCCTCTGTAGCATAGATTATGCAGTCCATGCTTCCTTAAGTCACAAGCTTCCAATTCAAAGTCTGGAGCAGGGGCATTTGATTAGCAGAGCCTAGACCACGTGCTCTCATCTTAGCAGCAAGAGTGGCTGGGAGCATGACTCCCTGGCATCTGCCGCTTCTGTGGAAGCTTCCACTTGGTTCCTTTCAAGTGGGGAATTTCCCAGGTGGAGAAAGGGAGTGCCCAGGCTGGAAGTCCAGATGGGGACAAATACCTTTTCCTACTGTTACAGATCTTCCTAGATTATGTTATGCATGTTGTTAAAAGTTGAAAATTGTTCCAGCATGGTGGCTCACACCTGTAATCCCAGCACTTTGGGAAGCCAAGGCGGGTGAATCACCAGAGGTCTGGAGTTCGAGACCAGTCTGGCCAAAATGGTGAAACCCTGTCTTTACAAAAATACAAAAATTAGCTGGGCATGATGGCAGGTGCCAGTCATACTAGCTACTCGGGAGGCTGAGGCAGGAGAATTACTTGAACCCCTGGAGGTGGAGGTTGCAATGAGCCGATATCACACCACTGCACTTCAGCCTGGGTGACTGAGTGAGATTCCATCTCAAAAAAAAAAAAAAAAAAAAAATTGAAAATTCACGTTTTGGAAAATGTATATCACATTTGCATGAGATTATCTTTTTTATGATCTGTCCTCAGGAATTCTTTTCTACTTCCTTTTAAATATTTAGGGAGTAAAAAGAAGGCAAGCTAAAGATGGAATTCCTGGTTTGCAACTTGGCTGGTCTCTGAGATCAGGCTACCAACAGGCGTCTCTTGCAGTTCCAAACCTCCTAGCCTGCCTCTATACTGCTCAGGACTCCAGGAACCCCCAGTGTGAAGCTCCTTCGTTCCACTGACAGCAGCATGTGCGATACCCCTCCCAGAGTTTATTAGAGAAAATCCCACTGGGGCTACCTGCTTGAATTAAGATCTGGTTTGTAACTTATGACTGGAGGGATGAAGACAGTTTAACACAGATTTATGGTGATAGTTGCAGGACTTGGTGAATTTACTAAAAATCAATGACTTGTGTACTTGAAATGAGCGAACAGACCCCTCCCATACTTCCTGCCCAATAAAACATGTCTGTCTGTGTTCCGCTTCAGAGGACTAGAATTTCCAAGGTGGCAAGTAGCTCGTTTCAACAACCAAATCCATGCTAGTATTTCCCTGGGAAGGAACACTTTGTACTGTTTGGTTCTGCTGATTCCGGCTATAGAAATAAATTATCATTAGGAACCATATAACCAGCCGTAGCCTGCTCAATCTAGAATATTAATAGAGGCCCCCAGAAAAAACACACTAGCCAGAAGGAATGTCAGTCAACTAAGGAGGGCAGACCCCTTAAAAAATGGAAACCTTGACCTAATAGCAGAGAATCCCACCATCAGGCTGGACTTATTCATATTCATAGTTGTACATTGTTAGAGGAAACCACCTCAGCAGTTAGAGTAGAATTCTAAAAATTCAAGCTTTGAGAACTTAGTGTCATGTGGCTCTCAGTCTCTGAATTCTGCCCATAAAAGACTTTTTGTTTGCTCTAAGCAATGACCAGTCCTGCTCCACCAAACCTAAAGTGTTAGAAACACACAGTTACCTCTTCATTTTCAAGATCAGCACGTATTAGGTGTTAGATTCATTATTGAATGAACAACTGATTCACTGGCTGGAATGTTTGTTCTTAGCCACTCAGGACAAAGTCTACATTTTTTGTGAGCTTTTTCGTTTAAGTCACAATCTTAAAATTTGAATGCTAAGAGTTTCAAAGGTTTTAGGAGTGCTGAGATTCAGGGAGTAGGTAAGATAGCATAAGTGACAAGTAGGGTTTTACAAGCTAAGATTATTCTTGTGTAAATGCCAGGAGTGTTTTAGAAGTTCCTATTTTAACTAACAAATTGTACTTTTTGTAAGATATACATGAATTTTATGCCTATTTTTTGCTCTCATGTTTGTAATTCCTAAATTGAAAGACCATTAAGCATATCAGATTTTTAAAAAACATTATTGAATAAAAGTTCACTCATTTCAAAGTGTATAAGTCAGTGATTTTCAGTAACTTCACCAAGTTGTGCAACTATCACCATAAATCTGTCTTAGACTGTTTACATCCCTCCAGTCATAAGATAAAAATCAAATTTTAATTCAAGCAAGTAGTTCCAGTGGGATTCTTCATAATAAACTCCAAATCTAGGACAATCCCTAACTAGTACCTAAGCAAACAGGCAGGTGGTGTAACCTTCCTAGAGTTGCTCAGAAATGCTCTCTTAATGATTCAATAATTTCATTAAAACTTTGGAATTAAGTGGATCTGAGGTAAAAAAGGAAATTTAGTCTACAAGGTCAAGAACATAGACTATTTCCTATTCACCTGGAAACAGAATGAAATAGTTGCTATAAAGGAATCTTAAGAAGCATGTTAACATCATACCCTCGGCCGGGCGTGATGGCTCACACCTGTAATCCCAGCACTTTGGGAGGCTGAGGTGGGTGGATCACAAGGTCATGAGTTTGAGACCAACTTGGCCAAAATGGTGAAACACCCTCTCTACTAAAAGTAAAAAAATGAGCCAGGCGTGGTGGTGTGCACTGGTAATCCCAGCTACTCAGGAGACTGAGGCAGAAGAATCACTTGAACTCGGGAGGCGGATATTGCAGTGAGCTGAGATCAAGCCATTGCACTCCAGCCTGGGTGATATAGCAAGACTCTCTTCCCCCCACCCCCCAAAAAAAAACATCATTCCCTTCTCCAGGAAGTCACAGTGAGTGATTTTCTCAAGTTTCAGAGGGCAAAATTAGATCCAGTTCTTACCAGAAGTTATTGCAAAGGCATTTAAGCTGCCTGATAATGTTCAATGTTCTTCCTAATAGGTTCCTATTTTCATCTCCAGAAAAGGCAGTGTTTCAAGGAGCTCATGCAGGAAGACATGGCTAGTTGCACCCACACAACTTCATTACATCGAAGGGACTGAGCACTGACCAGATCTTGCTTTCAGTAGTATGAGATTCATGCACTGCAGGGAAAATTAGCTATTATGATTGCACCATGGGTGTCCCTGGGCACACAACATGTATAGCCATTGATAGTGGTTGAAATCTCCAGGCTTTGGTGAACTATGCAAGAAAGGCTTTACCTATGGCCCTAGGGCAGGGTAAAAGGAATGAAGGTGAGGGATACGTTGAAAGTAGTGCTGAGAAAGCAGTTCCAGAGGCCGGGCCAGATCCAGTTTTTGTGGGGCCTGCAACCTTATTCAATACTGGAGATCCTCTTTAAGGAAAGAAACAAATGGAAGAACATTCCATGCTCATGGATAGGAAGAATCAATATCGTGAAAATGGCCATGCTGCCTAAGGTAATTTATAGATTCAATGCCATCCCCATCAAGCTACCAATGACTTTTTTCACAGAGTTGGAAAAAACTACTTTAATCTTCATATGGAACCAAAAAAGAGCCCTCATTGCCAAGACAATTCTAAGCCAAAAGAACAAAGCTGGAGGCATCATGCTACCTGACTTCAAACTATACTACAAGGCTACAGTAACCAAAACAGCATGGTACTGGTACTAAAACAGAGATATAGACCAATGGAACAGAACAGAGCCCTCAGAAATAATACCACACATCTACAACTGTCTGATCTTTGACAAACCTGACAAAAACAAGAAATGGGGAAAGGATTCCCTATTTAATAAATGGTGCTGGGAAAACTGGCTAGCTATATGTAGAAAGCTGAAACTGGATCCCTTTCTTACACCTTATACAAAAATTAATTCAAGATGGATTAGAGACTTAAATGTTAGACCTAAAACCATAAAAACCCTAGAAGAAAACCTAGGCAATACCATTCAGGACATAGGCATGGGCAAGATCTTCATGTCTGAAACACCAAAAGCAATGGCAACAAAAGCCAAAATTGACAAATGGGATCTAATTAAACTAAAGAGCTTCTGCACAGCAAAAGAAACTACCATCAGAGTGAACAGGCAACCTACAGAATGGGAGAAAATGTTTGCAATCTACCTACGCATCTGACAAAGGGCTAATATCCAGAACCTACAAAGAACTCAAACAAATTTACAAAAAAAAAAAAAAAAAAAACCCCATTAAAAAGTGGACGAACGATATGAACAGACACTTCTCAAAAGAAGACATTTATGCAGCCAACAGACACATGAAAAAATGCTCATCATCACTCGCCATCAGAGAAATGCAAATCAAAACCACAATGAGATACCATCTCATACCAGTTAGAATGGTGATCATTAAAAAGTCAGGAAACAACTGGTGCTGGAGAGGATGTGGAGAAATAGGAACCCTTTTACACTGTTGGTGGGACTGTAAACTAGTTCAACCATTGTGGAAGACAGGGTGGTGATTCCTCAAGGATCTAGAACTAGAAATACCGTTTGACCCAGCCATCCCATTACTGGGTATATACCCAAAGGATTATCATGCTGCTATAAAGACACATGCACACATATGTTTATTACAGAACTATTCACAAAGCAAAGACTTGGAACCAACCCAAATGTCCATCTATAATAGACTGGATTAAGAAAGTGTGGCACATATATATACCATGGAATACTATGCAGCCATAAAAAAGGATGAGTTTGTGTCCTTTGTAGGGACATGGATGCAGCTGGAAACCATCATTCTCAGCAAACTATCGCAAGAATAGAAAACCAGGCTGGGCGCGGTGGCTCAAACCTGTAATCCCAGCACTTTGGCAGGCCGAGACGGGCAGATCACGAGGTCAGGAGATCGAGACCATCCTGGCTAACACTGTGAAACCCCGTCTCTACTAAAAAATACAAAAAACTAGCCGGGCGTGGTGGCGGGCGCCTGTAGTCCCAGCTACTCGGGAGGCGGAGGCAGGAGACTGGCGTAAACCCGGGAGGCGGAGCTTGCAGTGAGCTGAGATCCGGCCACTGCACTCCAGCCTGGGCGACAGAGCGAGACTCCGTCTCAAGAAAAAAAAAAAAAAAAAAAAAAAAAAAAAAGAATAGAAAACCAAATACCGCATGTTCTCACTCACAGGTGGGAATTGAACAATGAGAACACTTGGACACAGGAAGGGGAACATCACACACCCGGGCCTGTCATGAGGTGGGGGAGTGGGGAGGGATAGCATTAGGAGATATATCTAATGTAAATGACGAGTTAATGGGTGCAGCACACCAACATGGCACATGTATACATATGTAACGAACCTGCACATTGTGCACATGTACCCTAGAACTTAAAGTATAATAATAAAAAAGAACTTTTTTTTAAAAAAGAAAGAAAAATAAAATTACATATACAAAACTTAATACTAAAGTTAATGTTTATTTAGAACAAGAAATTTATTTGGAACAAATTACAAAGTTTCAGAAGACCAATACTACAAATATCACAAAACTCAGAAGAATAATGCAATGTTTTTGCTTAGTAATTGCCCGAGGTACCTCTGCATTTTTTTGGCTGTATACCCCTCTTCATATAAAAATGATTCTGCACACCTATAGTCCTAGCTACTTGGGAGGCTGAGGTTGGAGGATCACTGCAGCCCCTGAGTTTGAGGCTGTAGTGAGCAATAATCATGCCACGGCACTCCAGCCTGGGCAAACAAACGAGACCCTGTCTCTAAAAATGAAAATTAAAAATAAAACAAATGACAACAAAAAGAATAATTCTGCAATAATATCTTTCTGTAGAGGGAATAGAAAGATAATTCTTTCCTCTTGCACAATTGATCACGCCTTGTTTTTGTTATTAAAGTTCAGGAGAGTTTGGTTCAGCTTCGCAACTCGTTAGTCTTGTAGATTCTTAGGATTGTTTTCAAGCTTGAGGACATGGTAATGAACTTTTCTTTCATTTATGGTTCAAAAGCTTTCAGAGCATTTCAAGTTTTCTTGTGCAGCAATTAATCTTAAATAGTCTTTGAGTTGACACTCTTCACCTAGTTTATTGTGATGTCCATGTACTGGCATAGTATGAGTTTTAAGGAATCTTCATGGTTCAGGCCCAGCCTGCAGGAAGGGAAAACAAAGGCTACCCCATAAAGAATGCAGGCCAGCACTTGAGGCCCAAGGAACTTGGCCACACCCAGAGCACCATTTGCATTTTTCCTCTGCAAGGCAGAGCACAGTGACTGCTTTGTGTTTAGAGAGGGAAGAAGGACCTCTGTGCCCACAGCACAAGTAAAGGCCTTCTTGGGACAAGAGTCATCCTGTGTCTTCTCATCTGGAGACTAGGGGACAATGGGAGAGAAAGGAGGCAGGAAGGCAAGCCAAGGGGTCCTGCAAGTGGGAGCTTTCTGAGCTCTGGGAGATCCAGGTCTTGGCTGGTAGGATTTGGCCGGGAGGCCCCGCTTCAGACAGATGCCCTGGGAGTAGACAGACCCTGCTAGAGTAGACAGAGAACTTAAACTTGGTCCAAGAGCACCTAGAAGCAGATTCTTCACAAAGTGCCTCTTAGTTGCGCTCTCAATGTGGGAAAACAGCAGGGACTGCAATTTCAAAAGGAATAATGCTGGATCTCATACTGGGAAATCGACCAAAAGGAATCAGCAGAACAGGGTAGGGGAAAGCCTGGGTCTTACAGGGCTTTTCCCAGGAGAACTGGAATTACAGGTGCTAGGAAGCAATTTGGAGAGTCAGTGGATGGGTGAGTGGCTGCTCTGCTCTGCACACGACCACAGCAAAAAGCCACAGGAGTGGCTGCAGCAGCCACGGCCTGACTCATGTATGCTGCCTCAGCACGTCTGGGCTGTGGGAATATTGCCAGCCTTCTGCTTGAACAATCTCCACAACCAAGCCTCAGGGCGATCATCTATGGCAGTCTGATGAGAGCCCACCACCAGATTACAGCAGCAGCCTGCACAGTCCCCTCTCAGCAAGCTGGGTGAGTTTCTAGAGCAAACTGGGGCCCCAGAGAAGGAGGCAGGCCACTGGCACACGGATGCCAGCTACTGAGGTGAGAAATGGGTCGCTCTGAGTTCTGCTGGGATGCACAAGTGCTGTGCTTCACTGAGGTACTGTAAGCACAGCCTTGTCGATACCCACAGCTCTTCCTGTCCAGACTAGGCCATCAACCTCACAGAGCTACTGTGAAAATGAAATATTAAAATAATGCATGTAAGTGCCTAGCCCTACATCTGGAACATGAGAGCCCACCAATTGGGAGCCATGAATGCTGTTGATCCTGACAGTTTAACCGTGGTGATGGAAGACCTTGAGCTGTTCTTACATTAATGGTGACAGGTAGATGCTGGTCTGCCTCGCTCTTTATGTCTCTCCCCCTTGTAACAACTGACTTGGGGCTGGGCGCGGTGGCTCAGGCCTGTAATGCCTGAGGTCAGGGGTTCGAGACTAGCCTGGCCAACATAGCGAACCGTATCTCTACTAAAAATACAAAAATTAGGCCTGGCGTAGTGGCTCATGCCTGTAATCCCAGCACTTTGGGAGGCCAAGGTGATCACTTGAGGTCAGTAGTTCGAGACCGGCCTGGCCAACATGGTGGAACCCCGTCTCTACTAAAAATACAAAAATTAGCCAGGCATGGTGATGTGTGCCTATAGTCCCAGCTACTTAGGAGGCTGAGGCAGGAGAATCGCTTGAACACAGGAGGCAGAGGTTGCAGTGAGCCGAGATCACGCCACTGCACTGCAGCCTGGGCAGCAGAGTGAGACTCCATATCAAACAAACAAACAAACAAACAAACAAAAAGTGACTCAGCCATGCATGGCCCTGAAATGAGCAGTCACTTACTAGGTGCACAGTTTCCCAGCTCCAGGACTGAGAATCACAGGATTAAGATGGAAAGAAGGAAGTATACAATTAGGGAGGGCTCAAGGGACAATGAGGAACTAGGAATGTAAAAGAAAAAGAAAGGACACAGAAAAGTAGGGGTTCAGACAGCATAGCCTGTGTGAGCTGCGAGGAATGAGAGCGAGCAGGTTTTGGAGAAACCTAAGGAGGTCAGACCATAAGAGGTAGAGGGGGAGGAGGACCACAGATTGGAGTCAAGCCAATCAAATGAGCAAACGAACCAAAAACAACCATTTTTAAGGTGTTAGAATTAAACATTTTAGGCCGGGCACGGTGGCTCAAGCCTGTAATCCCAGCACTTTGGGAGGCCGAGACGGGCGGATCACGAGATCAGGAGATCGAGACCATCCTGGCTAACATGGTGAAACCCCGTCTCTACTAAAAATACAAAAAACTAGCCGGGCGACGTGGCGGGCGCCTGTAGTCCCAGCTACTTGGGAGGCTGAGGCAGGAGAATGGCGTGAACCCGGGAGGCGGAGCTTGCAGTGAGCTGAGATCCGGCCACTGCACTCCAGCCTGGGCGGCAGAGCGAGACTCCTGTCTCAAAAAAAAAAAAAAAAAAAAAAAGAATTAAACATTTTAACACACAGTATTTTGTTCATCCCTAAACACGTCTTTATTAACGTATAATTATTGTTCTCCCTAACAGACGATTAAAGGAAGCTCAGGGTTAGGGACCTTCCCTAAAGGCACACAGCTAACTGAGGTCAGAGCTGGCCCAGAAAGCCTCATGTCTAGCTCTGAACCACTGGGCAATGTGGCCCAAAAAGCCCAGTGAGGACTCACCGCTTCCGCCAACCTGGGATGAGATCACAGCCAATTCCATGGTTATAATAGTGGCCCCTGGAGCTGATGACCTTATGAACTGCAGTTCCCCTGCTGCCCTGTCTGGCTGGTGTCCTTCAGTATGCAGCCAGGCTCTGGACTCTGGTTCCCCCCAGCAAGGGCAGTGAGGCCAAGGGCCAGTGAGCAGCCAGTTCTGTTCCGCTCCAGTAAGTGCTGCTCGAGTAATGGCATTTTAACTCTGAGCTGCTGTGGAGGTTGGATCTTGGTCTGGATCCTTTTTGACTCTGCAACAGCAAGCTGTAGAAGAGTCAATGCTGGCCAGGCACAGTGGCTCACACCTGTAATCCCAGCCCTTTGGGAGGCCAAGGCCCGCAGATCACCTGAGGTCAGGAATTCGAGACTAGCCTGGCCAACATGACGAAACCCCATCTCTCCTAAAAATACAAAAATTAGCCAGGCATGGCGGCAGGTGCCTGTAGTCCCAGCTACTTGGGAGGCTGAGGCAGGAGAATTGCTTGAACCTAGGAGGTGGAGGTTTCAGTGAGCCAATACCGAGCCACTACACTCCAGCCTGGGTGACAAGAGCAAGACTCCATCTCAAAAAAAAAAAAAAAAAAAAAAGGGAGAGCTTTGTTGGTTGATATTAGTTTGCAAACCAGGAAGCGATGGTCTCCAGCTGGGACTGAAGGTGCTCGCTCTTCAAAGCGGGAAAGGGCAGGATGGGTGTTATGCTTCACAGGGTCTGTGTTACACAATAGAGTCATGCATATTCAGCAAGTCTGGGGCAAAATCGATACATATTTGTGAGGGGAGCTTAGTGTATGTGCAATAGGTAAACACATATGTAACATACATCCCATGTTCACTTTGTGGGGGGCCTAGATTGGGCTCTTTATGTTGGTGGAATTGGGCTCTTTATGTCAAAGGTAACCTAGAGAACACAGACAGTTTGTGTGCAGTCTCTAGATCTGATTGCAACTGGCTGGAGGTGTGCAGTTGCTTGTCAGGAAAGAGTGTGTGTAAGATGGTCCTCTGTCCAGTCGAAGTTTTAGTGGTCTGGGTTGTAAATCAGAGTTAGGATAATTTGCTTGTTAGCTCCTATTGTTAGGGAGTTTAGCAAGAGTGTGGTTTTTCCTGTAGGAATTTAAGAAGTTGCCATGCCTGCCAAACTTTGAGTCCACCTGTCGGTAAGTTTTGGCTCCTTAACCTTACGGTCTGTCTTAGTTGATAAAGGAGTGTCTATTTTGGCGTTTTGTTTTGTTTTGTTTTTGAGACAGGGTCTTGCTCTGTCGGCTCACTGTAGCCTTGACCTCCTGGGTTCAAGTGATCCTCCTACATCAGCCTCCCAAGTAGCTGGGACTACAGGTGTGCACCATCACACCTGGCTTGTGTGTGTGTGTATGTGTATGTGTGTGTATGTGTACGTGTGTGTATATGTGTGTGTATGTGTGTATGTATGTGTATATGTGTGTGTATGTGTGTGTATATGTGTGTGTATGTATGTGTGTGTATATGTGTATGTATGTGTGTGTATGTGTGTATGTGTGTGTATATGTGTGTGTATGTATGTGTATATGTGTGTATGTGTGTATATGTGTGTATGTATGTGTGTGTATGTGTGTGTATATGTGTGTGTATGTGTGTATGTATGTGTGTGTATGTGTGTATGTATGTGTGTATGTGTGTGTGTGTATGTGTGTGTATGTGTGTGTATATGTGTGTGTATGTGTGTATATGTGTGTGTATGTGTGTATATGTGTATGTGTGTGTGTATGTGTGTGTATGTGTGTGTGTATGTGTGTGTGTATGTATGTGTATATGTGTGTGTATGTGTGTTTGTGTGTATGTGTGTGTGTATGTGTATGTATGTGTGCGTGTGGTCTCCCTATGTTGCCCAGGCTGGTCTTGAATTCCTAGGCTCAAGGTGTCCTCTCACCTTGGCTTCCCAAAATGCTGGGATTACAGGCATGAGCCATCGCACCCGGCCAGGGATGTCTATTTTGGTCTCTCAGATCATAACCTAAGACAGATACACACCCACCCTTGTGATATGTGCTTAAATAGCCATCGGCAAACGGTGCCAGGAAAGCCCATGGGAGGGAGCCCCAGGCTGTTGGTGAGAACCTGAGCAGCTGTCACCACCATCGGAAGAAGTGGTCTGGTTGGTGTCAGCAGACGCTGCTCAGCAGAGCCTACTGGAGTGAGAGGCAGGCCAGAGCCCCGGAAGGAACCACTGACCAAGAGTAGCTGAACACCAGGATCTGACTCCATAGAGACTATATTAGTCAAGACCGGCCGGGCGCGGTGGCTCAAGCCTGTAATCCCAGCACTTTGGGAGGCCGAGACGGGCGGATCACGAGGTCAGGAGATCGAGACCATCTTGGCTAATACGGTGAAACCCCGTCTCTATTAAAAAAATACAAAAAACTAGCCGGGCGAGGTGGCGGGCGCCTGTAGTCCCAGCTACTCGGGAGGCTGAGGCAGGAGAATGTCGTAAACCCAGGAGGCGGAGCTTGCAGTGAGCTGAGATCTGGCCACTGCACTCCAGCCTGGGTGACAGAGCGAGACTCCGTCTCAAAAAAAAAAAAAAAAAAAAAGTCAAGACCGTCTGAGCTGCAAACGTCATAAACCACATCTCATTTACTTCAGCAAGAAAGGAAGCAGGGTTAGCCAAGGAATTGAAGCCCAGGCTGGCCTGAGACATGCCAGAACCAGGTGGAATCTCTGGCAGATGCCTGCTCCCCAACAACTCCAAAATGGGGTCTTCTCTCTCTGGCAGGGCTGCGGCTGCTACCGCTCTGCATGCGTTTTCAAAGCTCTGCCAGGGGAGTGGGTCTGTGGCTCACACCTGTAATCCCAGCACTTTGGGAGGCTGAGGTGGGAGGATCGCTTGAGGTCAGGAATCTGATACCAGCCTGGGCAACATAGCAAGACCTTCATCTCTGCAAAAGAGCAAAAAAATTAGCCAGTGTGGTAGTGTGCACTTCCAGTCCTAGTTAATCAGGAGGCTTAGGCAGGAGGATCACTTGAGCTCAGGAATTCGAGGCTGCAGTGAGCTGTAATGGTACCACTGCACTCCAACCTGGGTGACAGAGTGAGACCCCAGCACTTAACAACAACAAAAGAGTAGTCAGGAAGGCAGCTTCCGTCCGCAGGTGTAGCTGGAGAATTCCTGGGGACAGGGTCAAGGGTCTCACCCTAGGGTGAAGTCTCCTTCACCCGCTTCTGCATGGAAACTCCTTGACAAGTGGTTGGTTCAGCCTATGCCCTTGTAGCAGCACAGGGCTTGGCTCTAAACAATCAAGACAACTTCTCTAGTTGAATATATTTGAGAAATGCAGGGCTAGGCAAGGTGTGTTAGTCGGCTTGAGCTGCCATGACAAAGTGCCACAGACTGGGAGGCTTGAACGACGCAGATCTCCAGTTCTGAAAGCTGAAAGTTGGAGGCCAAGGTGTTGGCAGGGCTGGTTTCTCCTGATGCCGCTCTCCTTGGCTGCAGACAGCCTCCGTCCTCTGTGTCCTCACACGGGCTTCCTTCTGTGTGTTTCAGTGTCCTAATCTCCACTTCTCATCAGGACCAGTCATATTGCATTAGAACCCACACTGATGGCCTCATTTTACCTTAATTACCTCCTTCTATTTGGAGAGAAGGCCCTCTCTCCAAATACAGTCACGTTCTGGGTACTGCGGGTTAGAGCTTCAACATGTGAATTCCGGGGGAAATACCCAGCCTGTGACACAAGGCTCACCAGGTCATCTGAGGTGAGTGGTGGCGGAAGGGAAGATTGCCTGTGATCATCATTCCTGCTGCTCAGTGGCTTCTCTCTCTGTGCCAGGCTTTTTCTATGTACTTTTCATGCAGTCGGGAAGTAACTCCTATTATCCTTGTAATGACCAATGAATTGACATTTCCCAAGAGGAGCAAAACAAAACAAGACCCAGGTATCTGGACTGGTCTTGAACTGGAACAGGAAAGATGCAGGCAGATGACGGTTCACTGGAGCAGGCCCTGTTCAGCGTGTGCTTTCATCCATCTTCAAAGCACATTTGCAACCTGTTGCTTGTCCAATGTGTTGGTTTCAAGATCATTAGTTAATCAAATCCATCAACAGATGTACTTAATTTACTGAATTTACTAAAGATTTACTTGGTGTTAGGCATGGAGCAAGACAGTTGGAAAGTTTGCAACGTTCCCTTGCTCCTCTGTCCCCACCTGCCCAGGTCCTACCCTTAACTATTACTATTGGTTTCTTTTGTAGCATTCCAGAGTTTTATTTTATTTTATTTTCTGAGATGGAGTCTTGCTCTGTTGCCTAGGCTGGAGTGCAGTGGCACTATCTCGGCTCACTGCAACCTCCGCCTCCTGGGTTCAAGCAATTCTCGTGCCTCAGCCTCCCCAGTAGCTGGGTTCACATTTTAGTGGAGAAAATAAGGAAGATACTCAAATGAGCCTATGAGTACACGTTGTAGTAAGTCCGATGGAGGAGGAAAAAGAGATGCTCTGAGGAGGAATAGCGAGGGGCAGCACTTGGGCTTGGGTGGTCGGGGAAAGCTCTGGCTCAGCGACATTCAGCTGAGATCCACCGAGCTATGAGAGGGCTGTTGAGGCGTGGATAGGACTGTACAAGAGAAGGGTCATTCCTCGAGCCCAAAGCCTGTGGTTTTCTAATACAATGTCATTTGTGGGTTCCCTGTTGGCTCATCAACTACTAAACACGTCTTATGTGCCCAGATTGGTACCAGGCAATTTGGGATAGGATGAAAACAAAGTAGAAAACATGCTGTTTGACTCCAAAAAACTTACCTCCCAGTTGAAGAAGTGAAAATAACCCAGAAACAACCACAGAGTGCTTTACGGAGTCAGGGGATATGGCTGGGTGCGGTGGCTCACGCCTGTAATCCCAGTATTTTGGGAGGCCGAGGTGGGTGGATCACGTGAGGTCGGGAGTTGAAAACCACCCTGGCCAATATGGTGAAACCCCATCTCTACTAATAATACAAAAATTAGCTGGGCTTGGGTTACGTGCCTGTAATCCCAGCTACTTGGGAGGCTGAGGCAGGAGAATCGCTTGAACCCGGGAGGCAGAGGTAGCAGTGAGCTGAGATGGCGCCACTGCACTCCAGCCTGGGTGACAACAGCAAAACTCTGTCTCCAAAACAACAACAACAACAACAGAGTCATGGGTTAGGGGAGGAAAGAAGGCGAGATGGAACCAGGTGTGATTTATTTAGCAGGTGGGAAAATGGAGAAGGCCTGACAGGCAGAGAATCGAGGTGGGTATACTTGTCTTAGGGAGACAGACCGTGGTCCTGGAGTCATTGGTGTTGAATCCCAGCTCCTCCCTGTGCCAGCTGGGTGACACGGGGCAAATTATTTTTTCTGTCCAAACTTCAGTCTTCGAATCTGGAAATTAAGTTGTGTTTCTACTTCTTATGTGGCTGCAAACATTAAATGAAGTCAGACGAATGTAGGATTTTGGAGAACGAAATGCCTGTGGCCCACAGCCGCCTACGATATGGGGGTGGACATCTCCTGGGGGGCGGAGCCGGGTGAATTTCCAGTGTCGGCTGCAACCACCAGCTCAGCCTCCTGGTTAATTACCATCCTTAGGGCTACAGACAGCAGGCCTCATCTCTGCCCCCTAATTAGCAGTCCTAACTAAGTGATAGGTGGGTTTGGTGGAAACCACACACAACTACTGAGGAAACCAGCTGGGTTTGTAAAAGGAAACCAATCTCCCTGTCCCTCTCCCTGCCCCGCTCCCTCCCCACTTCTCTTCCCTTTCCTTCTCTGCAGTGACCTAGCATTTCACTCAGTACAGCCAGCTTTCAAAGAACTCTAGGCAGCATCGCTCCCTCCTCGATGAATCAACTCTAAGGCCATTTATCTCAACTCATAACGTGAAAATAGTTAAAATCAAGAGTGAAACGAAGTTATATTTCCCCTAGAGAATCAAGAGTGAAACTGAAGTCGTTTCCTCTAGAGAAGCCCCTTGAATATCTTGGACATTTCTTTTCTTTTTTTTTTTTTTTTTTTGAGTCGCTCTGTTGCCCAGGCTGGAGTGCAGTGGTGCGATCTCGGCTCACTGCAAGCTCCGCCTCCCGAGTTCATGCCATTCTCCTGCCTCAGCCTCCCTAGTAGCTGAGACTACAGGCGCCCGCCACCACGCCCGGCTAATTTTTTGTATTTTTAGTAGAGACAGGGTTTCACCGTGTTAGCCAGGATGGTCTCGATTTCCTGACCTCGTGATCCGCCCACCTCGGTCTCCCAAAGTGCTGGGATTACAGGTGTGAGCCACCGTGCGCGGCCTATCTTGGACATTTCTTTTTTTTTTTTTTTTTTTTGAGAAGGAGTCTCGCTCTGTCACCCAGGCTGGAGTGCAGTGGCCAGATCTCAGCTCACTGCAAACTCCGCCTCCCGGGTTTACGCCATTCTCCTGCCTCAGCCTCCCGAGTAGCTGGGACTACAGGCGCCTGCCACCTCACCCGGCTAGTTTTTTGTATTTTTTTAGTAGAGACGGGGTTTCACCGTGTTAGCCAGGATGGTCTCGATCTCCTGACCTCGTGATCCGCCCGCCTCGGCCTCCCAAAGTGCTGGGATTACAGGCTTGAGCCACCGCGCCCAGCCTATCTTGGACATTTCTATCAGCAACAATCCTCTACAATCAGGTCACGGTCAAGGGGGAGGGGAGAAGTCTGTGATTCCCAGCACCATGAGAGGACGCAGCCACCACTTTGATACCTTGGAAAATGTGGATCAGTTTAATCTGAAAAATGTTGAACAATCTTTAAACACAGATGTCCCCACTTTCTGGATTTTCAGGTTGAAAGAGATGGAAACTACCCCGTTTGTTTTACACATGAAGGCTGCTGGGCCTTCTGAGATTGGCTAGTCAGTGGCAGATCTAGAAAAAACCGGGACTCATGTTTTCTGATGCAGAGATGTCTTTCAGCCGCACCACTCTGCCTGCCTGCCTGCCTCTCGTGTGAGCGCATCTGAAGCAGCAAGCTCTTGTAGACTGTGACCGGGAGGCAGGGAGAGCATCCCCCTCTCCACCCTCCTTAAAATGCCTCCCGGTAAGAAGTCTCTCTACTCCAGTCCAGGATTATAACACTACTTTATTTCCTTTATTTTCTTAGGACCATGCAGAGACTGCATGCATTTCCTCCAAGGCTTTGTCACCCCGGGAGGTCCCTCAGTAGAAAGGATGTTTACATAGTGGGAAGGGTCAGAACTTTCCAAGACCTGACTTCCAGTCTTTGCTCTGCCCCTTAGTGATTTCCACTCCATCGAGACATTGATCTCTTTTCTAGAGCAGCGCACATTTATTCATTGTCCAAATATCAGGTACACTAAGCATTGAGACATAAAGAGGACAAGCAAGACCTCCTCCACGCCCCCCACCCCCGCTTCTAGGACCTTGCCCTGTTGTGGAGACAGATGGGCACACAGGCAACTACATCCTAAGTTCTAGGATAAAGCGACCACATATGCAGAGACAGGGAGGCAGGAGGCAGCCTGGGCTTCCAACACTGGGACTGCAGACGATTCTACTGCAGACTGTAAAGGGGTGGGGTGGGGTGGGGATAATGTTAGAGGTCGCCGGAGGCCGGATGACAAGGGACATCCTATATCTAACTAAGGAGGTTAGATGTTATCCTGTCAGCTCAGGCTGCCCTTGTAGACTTGAGGGCAGCATTACATTTCCCTGGCAGAAAGATCTTAGTTGTCTAATCAGCAAGGCCAGAGGCAGGGAAACCAGGCAAGTGGTTATCAAAACGTTCCAGGGAGTGAGGATGAGTTCCTGAGCCAGGAGAAGAAGAAGCCTGAAGAAAGGACCCTGCTTGAGTCCAGGAGTTTGAGACCAGCCTGGGCAACATAGTGAGACCCCATCTCTATTAATAAAATAAAATAAAATAAAATGGGAAGGCTAATTTAAAAACATGAAAAGAGGCCAGGGACAGTGGCTTACACCTGTAATCCCAACACTTTGGGAGGCCGAGGTCCGCAGATCACCTGAGGTCAGGAGTTCAAGGCCAGCCTGGCCAACATGACGAAAACTCATCTCTTACTAAAAATACAAAAAAGTTAACCTGGCGGGTTGGTGGGCACTTGTAATCCCAGCTACTCGGGAGACTGAAGCGGGAGAATCACTTGAACCAGGGAGGTGGAGGTTGCAGTGAGCCGAGATCGCACCATCGCACTCCAGCCTAGGAAACAGAGCGAGACTCCGTCTCAAAAAAAACAAAAAGAAACAAAACAATCAAACAAACAGAAAAACGTGCGAAGAAAAGAACAAGAAAACACCCAAGAATTAGTAGTAGGAAACTCAAGACAGAGAGTGTTATGGAAACCTGGGGAGGAGATAATTCCTGAGAGAGATTGGAAAGCAAGATTGTCAAATGCTGCAGACCAGAAACAAGACAAGACCAGGAAACAGCCCATGAAATTCAGCCACCAGGAGGTCTTTGACAGCCTGAAGGGGGTCGGTTCCGGGACCGCCACGGGCAAAAGCCAGACTGCAAGTGTTAAAGAGAAGACACAAAAGCAAGGTTAGGAAGAAAGCCTCAGCTTCCTCACCTGACAATGAGGACGGCAATAAAATGTTATCAGACTGTGGATTCAAAAGCTTACCCATGGATGATTAAGAAGTTCCGGAGCTGGATGGTGGTGGCAACTGCAACATCATGAATGGACTTAAAGGCACTGAATTGTATACTTAAAATGATTTAAATGATACGATCGATCTTATGTATATCACAGCACTAAATTGTATACTTAAAATGATTTAAATGATACATTTTGTCTTATGTATATCACCCCACTGAATTGTACACTTAAAATGATTTAAATGATACATTTTGTCTTATGTATATCACAGGCACTGAATTGTATACTTAAAAGGATTTAAATGATACATTTTGTCTTACATATATCACAGCACTTAATTGTATACTTAAAAAGATTTAAATGATACATTTTGTCCTATGTTTTTTAAAGGGGGAGAAAAGCTTACAGAAAATGGCAGTGTTCTGTGTAGGTGTTGTTTATTTATTTAGAAGGCTGAGGAGGAGTGGCTTGTGCTGAAAGCTTGGAGAGATAAGGGGCTGAATGATAGGAGTTTGAGGTGTCGAGAAAGCTCAGAGGAAAGGAGGCCACACCCCACTCAGGTAACAGGTCCAGGCTGGTCCCTGACAAGTGTAAGATATGGGAGTCAGAACTGACTGTGGCCCAGCAATCAAAGTGTCTTCTTTTGAGGGGGAGGCTAAAGGGAGAAGGGAAGGCAGTGACTTCTCAGAAGCAGCACCGCCATCCTCACCTAGGCACAGGGTCCTCTGAGTACCAAATGAGAAATTGTATGCGAAAACCCTCGGTGAAATACCGCGTCCTGGAGGATCACGAGGTAGACCATCATTAGTGTCCCTCTGACCTTACGATTTTGCATTGTAGTAATTAATACAATATGAAATCATTTTTATTTTATTGAAGAGAATTTGGAAAATGTAGAAAACCATGGAATAAAATTAAAAATTATCATTGTTGGCCGGGCCAACATGGCAAAACCCATCTCTACTAAAAATACAAAAATTAGGCCGGGCGCGGTGGCTCAAGCCTGTCATCCCAGCACTTTGGGAGGCCGAGACGGGCGGATCACGTGGTCAGGAGATCGAGACCATCCTGGCTAACACGGTGAAACCCCGTCTCTACTAAAAATACAAAAACTAGCCAGGCGAGGTGGCGGGCGCCTGTAGTCCCAGCTACTCGGGAGGCTGAGGCAGGAGAATGGCGTAAACCCGGGAGGCGGAGCTTGCAGTGAGCTGAGATCTGGCCACTGCACTCCAGTCCGGGCGACAGAGCGAGACTCCGCCTCAAAAAAAAAAAAAAAAAAAAAAAAAAAAAAAAAAACACAAAAATTAACCGGGTGTTGTGGCACATACCTGTAATCCCAGCTACTTGGGAGGCTGAGGCAGGAGAATTGCTTGAACCCAAGAGGCGGTGGTTGTGGTGAACCAAGACCATGCCATTGCACTCCAGCCCGGGCAACAAGAGCGAAACTCTGTCTCCAAAAAAAAAAAGAAAAAGAAAGAAAAAACCCACTTGCAGTCCCACCACCCAGATAACTGTTAGCATTTGGGTCTGTTTAAAAAAAAAAAAAAAAGGCCGGGCGCGGTGGCTCAAGCCTGTAATCCCAGCACTTTGGGAGGCCGAGACGGGCGGATCACAAGGTCAGGAGATCGAGACCATCCTGGCTAACATGGTGAAACCCCGTCTCTACTAAAAAATACAAAAAACTAGCCGGGCGAGGTGGCGGGCCCCTGTAGTCCCAGCTACTCGGGAGGCTGAGGCAGGAGAATGGCGTAAACCCGGGGGGCGGAGCTTGCAGTGAGCTGAGATCCGGCCACTGCACTCCAGCCCGGGCGAGAGTGAGACTCCGTCTCAAAAAAAAAAAAAGAAAGAAAAAGAAAAAAACAAAACAAAACATGACCTTACTTTGACACCAGAATGGAGTGCAGTGGCGCCATCACTGCTCACTGTAGCCTCAACCTCCCTGGGCTCAGGTGATCTTCCCACCTCACCTTCCTGAGTAACTTGGGCTGCAGGCATGCACCATCATACCTGGCTAATTTTTGTATTTTTTGTAGAGATGGGGTTTTATCATATTGTCCAGGTTGGTCTCGAACTCCTGGGCTCAAGCAATCTGCCCACCTTAGCTTCCCAAAGTGCTGGGATTACAGGCGTGCACCACCACACCTGGTTAATATATTTAAATTGTGTGTGTGTGTGTGTCTGTCTAGAGACATGGTCTCATTGTGTTCCCCCAGGCTAGTCCTGGCTTCAAGTGATCCTCCTGCCTCAGCCTCCCAAAGTGCTGGGATGACAGGTGTGAGCCCCAGCTCCCAGCCTTCACTAACACTCTGATTAGAAAACTGGTTTTCCCCTACCCCTGCCTTCCAACATGGCGTCCACTCTCTAACCCTCCCACCACCTACCCATTTTCCTTTGAATTAGACGGATGCTTAATAACTTCTCTAGGATACGGTTAGTGACAAGAGAAATAACGCCCTTCGGACGGAATTGGCCACACCCTGAAATTATCTAAGTCAGTAACATTTAGCAAACACTTATAAAATTCCTCTGATGTGCCTAACGTTTCATGAAATGGTGGATGTACAAATATTAACGTGATATGCCCCCCACCCTCAGGAGGTGCTTAGCTCAGTGGGGAATGTGGACACACAGGTGGGTTGTCTGAGGCAGAGTCTGTGCACTGAGCTGAAGGTATGCCACACCATCTGCTGAAGTTGTCCCCGTTTAGAAACATCTGTGGTTTCACATTGCTCTGAATGACATGTGATGTGGAAAGAACTGGCTGTAAGGCATACAGCAGGAAAGCAGATTGCGCAGCTTGGATGGCACAATCCTATCAGGACAGGGCACCAAGACCTGTCCTGTGTGATCCTTTCTACAGAAACAACAATAATGACACCTAGCACCTCTTTGGGCACTGATTATCTGTGGGACTGTCACCACGCCAGCACAGGAGACGGAGTCTACGCCAGGCCTGTGGTAGTCCATGATTGCACCCGTGCCACCTTTCACCATGAGGATGCCTGCCACCTTCAGGATCACATCTTTGGGTGAGGTCCAACTGGAGAGGGAGCCCGTCAGCTTCATGCCAATCACCTTGGGGCACCTCAGCTCCCAGGGGATCCCAGCCATGATCTCCACAGCATCGGCACCCCCAACTCCAATGCAGATGCCCCCCAGGCTGCCACCATTGGGGATGTGGGAGTCAGTGCCAATCAGAAGATCCCTAAGGTATGCATAGTTCTCCAGAATAATCTAGTGAATGATTCCAGATCCAAGCCTCCAGAAGTCCACACCATATTTGACACAGGCAGTTGCCAGGAAATTATAAACTTCCTGGTTGATGTCCTTGGCCCAGCGCAGGTCTTTCTCGTCCCCAAGCTGGGCCTCTTATCAGATGGTCACTGGATGGTGGATGGCACGGCCGCCCTGGGCAGCCCACTGCTGATGAACTGCAGCATGGCCACGCGGTCCAGCCGCAGCCACAGGTATGTCTTGCCCTGCTCGACTTCCTGGCTGGCCGGGTCATCCAGGTGTCCATACACAATCTTCTCCAAGAGGATCAGAGGCCGGTTCAGTCGTTTGCGAACAATGTTAATGTTCTTCTCTAGCAGCTCATAGTGGATGTACTCATTGGCCTCAAAGTAGCTCATCGCCATCTTGGCCCGTTGGCACAGGACTGAGGCCACACGGTATCGCCGCACACCCAGAGCTTTCTGCAGTCGGGTCACCAGTAGGCTGTAGGGTGCCATTTTGTGCACTGACAAAGATGAGGGTGTGTGAATCTGCCTCCTTATCAGTGATGTCACTCTCTCTGGTTGGCTGCTCCAGGACACCATCCCTAACCCCATCTGATTAGGGATGAGATGAGACGCCTCCTCTCACTGCTGTCACATCAGCCTGAGCAACCTCATCACACGGACTCTCTGTCACTTGCTCATCGCCCACCAGACATCCAAGACCTCTGTGTGGCTGGCAGATGCGTGAGCATGAAGTGTGCGGATCTGGGAAGCCTCTGGGCTCCAGCACCAGACACACCTGGGCTTGATTGCCGCCTCCTCCTCCGGTTGCCGGCTAGAAACCCTTTCACCAGACGCCTAGGTTGCTTCAGGTTCATTTTCCTCTTCTGCAAAATGAACATCCTCTTACTCATCTTGCAGGGATGATGGAAATACTGAACTATATCTACAAATAATTGCATATATTAACAACGCCAGCCACATAGTAAATTTTCATTCCTTGCATATATCGCCACCTAGTGGACATCTTTAATCAATAAGATTAAATCCGCCTGGACATTCCAGGCACGATTTCATACTCCTCCTTTCCATCCTGCCATCCTCAGCCAACTCACTGGATACACCTGGACTGGTGCTGTCCAGCCTGCAGGCCGCCAGTCCCATGTGGCTGCTGACCACTTCAGCTGTGGCCAGTTGGAACGGAGACGCGCCCGGCCCCCAACATTTGTTTTTAATATTGATTACATTATTACAATTGTTGTCATATTTCTTTTTACCTTTTTAAATGAGGCTGCTAATGGCCGGATGCAGTGGCTCATACCTGTAATAACAGCACTTTGGGAGCCAAGGCGGGGCGATCACCTGAGCTCAGGAGTTCGAGACCAGCCTGACCAATATGGCAACACCCCATCTCTACTAAAAATACAAAAATTAGTGGGGCGCGGTGGTGCACACTTGTCGTTCCAGCTACTCGGGAGGTTCAGGCAGGAGACTCGCTTGGGCACGAGAGGCAGAGGTTGCAGTGAGCTGAGATCGGCTCAGATCATGCCACTGCACTCCAGCTTGGGCGACAGAGCAAAACTCCATCTCAAAATAAATAAATAAATAAATAAAGGCCGGGCGCGGTGGCTCAAGCCTGTAATCCCAGCACTTTGGGAGGCCGAGACGGGCGGATCACAAGGTCAGGAGGTCGAGACCATCCTGGCTAATACGGTGAAACCCCGTCTCTACTAAAGAATACAAAAAACTAGCCGGGCGACGAGGCGGGCGCCTGTAGTCCCAGCTACTTGGGAGGCGGAGGCAGGAGAATGGCGTGAACCTGGGAGGCGGAGCTTGCAGTGAGCTGAGATCCGGCCACCGCACTCCAGCCTGGGCGACAGAGCCAGACTCCGTCTCAAATAAATAAATAAATAAATAAATAAATAAAAATAAATAAATAAAAAATAAAAGAAGCAGCTGCTAAAAACTTTAAACTGCATATATGGCTCAGCTTTGGGATCTGCATCATGTTTCTACTGGACAGTGAGTGCTATTCTACTCTCAAAAAAGAATCTGGAGGCTTGTGTCAATTCGTTCACTAAGTGTGTGTGTATGCAGGTGGGTGTTTCAACCCTCATGACTGACACTTTTCGAAGAGGCCACAGATAAGGAGCCAAACTGTACCCGGAGATGTTCCAAGCTGGATAATTTAAAAAGCAGTTTTCTGATTCTGGTGATCATGGCTTGGAGGCATTGTGATTCACCCTTGCAAATTTCTGAGAAATTAGAAGAAATTAGTCGGTAAAGACCAGAAAGCAAACGTGAGAAGATATAATTAAAGGGGCCACTGATTGGGATAAAAGGCTTATTTACATCAAGAGTCTTTCAAAGAACAGAGAAACCAAGCAGTCAGTTGAACATTAAAAAAAAAAAAAAATTAGAAACAAGGCAAAGACAAGTGACCACACTAGAGGAAGCAGATACATCAAAAAGTCGGAAAGATAATGAAAGATGAGAATCTAATTGTAGAGTGTACAGGTTTAGATCAATTATTAAAAGCTCCACACACACATTTGGATAGAAAAAGGAGAATGCAAATTCAGAGAAAAACTCAAAGTCCTCAGTTATTTCCTCTCCATCTCCCTCAGCCTCAGTTTCTCCATCTTATGAAACCAGATGATTTGTAAGGCTCCTTTCAAATCCATATTTGTCATTCTACAAAATAAATAGCTGCATGAAGATCTTTTACTTCTCAGTTTTTATCTCCAAAATTTCATAGCCAATTCTTGCAGAGAAAATAAAAATTACATATGAGCAAGAAAGGCTAATTGAAATAATCTTACCACCTAGAGATAGCCACTGTGAATACTTTAATGTATATTCTTCCTTATTCATATAGATATACATAGAAATAATATTGTATAAATTTTGTTTTGGCCTTTCTTTGTCAATGAAATATTGCAAGGATGTTTTCCTGTCTTGGTTTCCTTTCCACATCATTGTTTGTGACCGCTGCCAAGTATTTTGGTCTAAATGAAAGTATCAGGGTATAATATTAGTTGCAGTGAAAATGCAAGTGTCTCCAGGTTGGAAGAGATGAGGAAAGTTGAGAAAAACAACATTTTTCCTTGCACGATGCCTTCTACTTTACAAAAGACTTGTATAAAAGCTTTGTAATCAGCTGGGTGTAGTGGCTCACACCTGTAATCCCAGCACTTTGGGAGGCCGAGGCGCACGGATCATTTGAGGTCAGGAATTCGAGACCAGCTTGGCCAACATGGTGAAACCGCATCTCTACTAAAAATACAAAAATTAGGCCGGGCGCGGTGGCTCAAGCCTGTAATCCCAGCACTTTGGGAGGCCGAGGCGGGCGGATCACGAGGTCAGGAGATCGAGACCATCCTGGCTAACACGGTGAAACCCCGTCTCTACTAAAAAAATACAAAAAACTAGCCGGGCGAGGTGGCGGGCGCCTGTAGTCCCAGCTACTCGGGAGGCTGAGGCAGGAGAATGGCGTAAACCCGGGAGGCGGAGTTTGCAGTGAGCTGAGATCCTGGCCACTGCACTCCAGCCTGGGTGACAGAGTGAGACTCCTTCTCAAAAAAAAAAAAAAAAAAAAAATACAAAATTAGCTGGGTGTGGTAATGCATGCCTGTAGTCCCAGCTACTTGGGAGACTGAGGCAGGAGAATCGCTTGAACCCTGGAGGCGGAGGTTGCAGTGAGCCAAGGTCATGCCTCTGCATTCCAGCCTGGGGGACAGAGTGAGATTCCATCTCAAAAGAAAAAAAAGCTTTGTAATCTACAATGTGTTTTTACATCTTCTCTTAAGACTGCCCAACTAGCAGCGCCTAGCATACGGGAAGCATCAATAAGTGTTATTACATAAATGGGAAATCAAACAAATACGCATTAGCATATGTATCCTTATAAAACTGGATTTGATGGGCCTCATTCTCATAATTTTATGAATTTTAAGGCTACCTCTATTACCTTGATAAAATCCATTATAATTTACATAGTATCCACACAGACTGATCTCATTTGAGCCTCCCAGCCACTCTGTAACTAGGGTAGATAGCGTCAGTCTCATTAAAGGGAGGCCAGAGGCTGCGGAGGAGATAATCAGGGTCAGATAGTCAATCAGTGGAAGAGCTTGAGCTTAGACTCAAATCCATGACACTTTCAGCTGCTTCCTGACCATGACAAAATGTCCCGCCCCACCTTTATTTAAGCAGTTTGCAGTACAGTGAGGCAGACTCACCAGTATGCAGGTAAATGTTTAACATTCAGCTCTCGGGGAGTGGAGGGAGCCCTGGTTTGTGGAGTTTGCTGATTTCTCTGGTGTGAATACTTCCACATGGCAGATTTGAAACTACCGACGCAACGTGATGACGTCATTGTATAGCGACGTGCACAATCAGCTCACGGGTGCCAGCGGGCTCCAACGCATCCCTGGGTGGAATGAACTTTCTTTCCACCTGATTGTTAATTCCTGGAAGCCAGGAACCACATCTCGTTGTAATTTTCACTGTGCAATGCACACAGATGGCAATACATCAGCATTCAGGCTCAACAGCATTGTCCAGCCTGGGTTTCTCACTCTCTGGTTTCCTCACCTGCCAGCCCTCTTCCCTTCGACCTAGTGAAGTACTTGGAGACAATCCTGTCCCCTTTACCATTTCCTTTTCCTTCCTCTCCGTTCACGTCCGGGTCACAGCCTGAGGCAGAGTCAGGGGCCCAATGCAAGAAGAGAGGCTGTGGGAACCTTAGGATCTTGCAAGGTTTTGTTTGTTTGGCTTTTTGTTTGTTTGTTGAGACAGGGTCTTGCTCTATTGCCCAGGCTGGAATGCAGTGGCATAATCACAGCTCACTGCAGCTTTGACCTCTCGGACTCAAGCACACCACTGTGTCTGGCTAATTTTTTTTAATTTAAAATTTTGTTTTAGAGACAAGTTCTCGCCATGTTGCCCAGGCTGTTGGATCTCATGCTTCGCGGTCTTATTTTAAGACCAAGCTTAGCGTCTTCTTCCTGTCCTGAAGTTCTGACACTCACCTTCTCAAAACGCCTGGGCAGCTGCTTCCATGGGGGCCAGTGGGAGGGGCAGAGGGAGCAGATGGGAGACGGCTCTGACCCTCAGTATTGCAGGGCTATTTCTTCAAAACTGAACTGGCACAAAACCCATCAACTATTTGGAAACCAGGATTCCTAGCTTCTGGTTTTACTGCCCAGGACTACAACTCTTGGGGCTATTTTTCTTGCCAGACATCTTACTGGGATTTTCTGCTGTGAAGAGCACTTCGTGCTGGTCTGCGCTGATAAAGAAATGTCATTTTCTTGAGGGTGGATGTGCTGATCTTGAAACAACGAAGAACGCGCAGGGAGGCGGAGAAAAGACAGACTTTGGCGCCATCTACTGGAAACTTCTGTTTCTGCATGATGTGGATGAATTGGATAAAACTGACAAAATGGAAATTGTATGTATATTCTGTTCTTTGATACATGATTGATGTTGAAAATCTCTTATAAGAAGAAATGTGGAAAACTTATATTTAATGAATCATTAGTTAAATGCTAACTTCTCTTCTACTAAAACTTCTATCAAATCTGCTGTCGGGCAAAAATAGTTGAATTTTCATTCTACTCCAACCCACCCTCCCTTACAAATACGGTGCTAATATTCAGGAACATAGCCAAGGACTAGAGAAGGGACAGCAGGCAAAACAAAGGCTGTGCAAGTCCACTGGCCTGAAAATCAAGTCCAGAGAAAGGGAAAGTGATTCTACCTGCAAAGCCAACGCAGCCCCTTGTGTGAGGAGGGGCGGACAGGTACCTCCAGCAACTTCTAAAAATCAAGTGACCACAGCAAAATGGAAACAAGAAAAGAGGCACCAGCTGCAGTCGCCACGGAGCCCCTGCTTAGCGGCGGCTTTGCTGGAGAGTGTCCCCCCTTTGTGGGGTGGGGCCGGAGCCTCAGACACCCGGTGTTGGGGGCAGATGTCTTCGCTCATTCCCGCGTCACTTCGGAGGTTCATCTACAAAAGCCAAGCCCCAGGCCGCTGGGCTTCATTTTCACACCAAACAGCACAGTCAGCCACGCCCCAGGCTGCTTTCTCTCTGCCACGTTTACGTTGTAGTTCATTCGAATCCATCTTCAGCAACTTACTTGCTGTATAGTATTTCAGCACACTGAAAAATAACCTTTTCTCACGCCGGAAGCACTAGACCTGTTTTTACAGTGCTATGACTTGTCGTCTGATATCATTCAGAGCTTTTCCAAAACTGCCACCGCTATCATCTTGCAACCGCCTGTGAAGTGGGTGAGACAGTGCTGCTCCTAGTGCCAAGAGGGGAAACTGAGGCCCCTAGAAGGCTGAGCGCATCCTGTCACCGCGCACGGCCCCTCCAGCACCTCAGCCAGGTTCTCAGCCTCTCTGTGATGACTTACAGACCGGGGAGGCTGACGGTGTGTGGAGTTTCGAGTGGGGTCACCCTCACCAAAGCCTGCAGGGAGCTACTCTCCCACCCAGCCACCCCAGGCTGTCGGGGCAGGTGTTCCTGGGGCTGAAAGCAGAAATGTGGGGGAGAGACAACACCCCCAAAGACCCTGTGGAGAACACTGAGCTGGGGGTGATACGAGTTGGCCAGTTACATACATTTTAAATAGAGACGGGGCTTCGCTATGTTGACCGGGCTGGTCTCGAACTCCTGGGCTTAAGGGATCCTCGTATCTTGGCCTCCCAAAGTGCTGGGATTACAGGTGTGAGCCACTGTGCTTGGCCTTAACCAGCTATTTGTTGAGCCCCTACTGTGTGCTGGTGGCCTCGGGCAGACAATGACAGACTGGATGCTGTGTTGTCCTCATGAGGCGTCCAGTTAGAGGGAGCAGAGACAACGGTACAAATAACTACCATGCAAGCAGGAAATGGCCACTGTGCAAGATGGGCTGTGCTAGGAGGCTTCAGAGGAGGAGTGTCCCTTCCATACTCGAGAGGGACAGGGGAGTGCTTGGAGGGCCTTTAATGGGCCTCTGAATGGGAGAGTAGGTGTGAAAATGGTTTGGGATTCTGTACCCACACACTCACACCCCACACTCATGCACACTCACACTCACACAACACTCACCCACGCATACACATACACCCACATAACACTCACCCATATGCACATCCACATTTACACACACAACACCCACAAACACCCACATAACACTCTCACACACACACTCAGGTAGCACTCACACACTCATGCACACTCACACAACACGCACACTCATCCACGCATACACATATTCACACCCACAACACTCACCCACATACACAGCCACATTCACACACACACCCACAAACACCCACATAACACTCTCATACACACACCACACACACGCACACACGCACACTCACACACTCATGTACACTCATACCCACACAACACTCACCCACGCATACACATACACCCACATATGCAGCCACATTCACACACACAACACCCACAAACACCCACATAACACTCTCAAATACACACACACACACTCAGGTAGCACACACACTCATGCACACTCACACACAACACACCCACGCATACACGTACTCACACCCACATAACACGCACCCACATACACAGCCACATTCACACACAACACCCACAAACACCCACATATTCTCACACATACACACACACACATCCACAGAATTACATTTACATACACATGCGCACATGTACACACACACACACACACAACACCCACACACACATGCATACAAAGACACCCACATGACACTCAAATTCACACATACACATTCATACACTCACCCACCTCCACATTCACACATACACTCATATTCACACTTGCACACACACAAACAGAGGCACATCCTGAATTCCTCTCCACACCTCAGGCTTCCCAGGGCGGCCACAGGGGCCCGGTCTCTGCCCCAAATCCCCGAAGCTGTTACAGGTGAGATCCGCTGACGAGCAGGCCACATGTGTACCGCTGATGCTGAGACTCGCCAGGGTTTTCTCTGAAGCAAGATGCAAGAGGAGCATCCCTTCCCACCTGGCCTCCTTCTAGACTTGCTTTCAGCTTCGCTGGGCCCGGGGCTGCGGGAAGCCGGGCCGCCTGGCGTCGTTGGCTTGGGCCTGTGTGGCTGCTTTGCCAGGTTTCTACAACCAAAAACGTTGGGGTGAATTATGGGCCTGGGAGCTACTTCTGTGTTTTCTGGGGACTCCCAGCCCTCCCGGAGGTGGGACAGTGGTCACTAAAATTGTTCATTGGTAGAGTGTTTTGGGTTTTGCTTTGTTTTTAGGACATGTGGCCGTCAAGGATGGGGCAGAGTGGTGCAAAAGGCTCAAGCTCTGGAATCAAACAGATCCCAGTCTCAGTCCAGCTCTCCATCAGCTCTGCCCCCTTGAGCCAGCTCTCTGCACCCCACTTCCTCATCCATAAAATGCTGTTGATAATAGTACCTGCCTTGTGTAATAGGTGTATCGAAGGAAACAGCTGGGGATTCGTATGCTGTCTAGCACGCTGGGTGTACTCAGTACATATCAGCAATACTGTTTTACTATCGTTAGGCACCAGGGAAAGAGGGAAGGGAGAAGTCAAAGAAGACTCGGGTTTTAGACAGAGCGAGTCCGAGAAAGGCAGTGTCCTGGGCTGTGTCCATGAGGAACCTGATGTCCATGAGGAACCCAGGTGTGTAAGTGCATTTGGAAAATCTGTGAATTCCAGTTTTGGAAGTGCTGAATTTAGGATGTCTGGGGCATATGATGGAAGTGGTCACTGGGTATTGAGAAGAGAGATCAGGCTGGAGTTGGAGATGGGAGATTCACAGCACATAAGCAGAGGTCTGGGCCAGCAGAGGATAGGAGGTCATTTGGAAAGGGAGCTCCCAATAGGAAGAAGACAGAACCCAGAGGGCCCGGCATGTAGAGGTGGTGGGAAGAAGGAAGCCCATACGGGTGCGGGGGATTGTTGCAGATGGAGGAGGGAGGCCATCAGAAGGGACCCTGCCAAGGGAGAGGAGACCTCAGCCAGCACCCACTGGGTGCCTCTCCACTGAGCAGCCTACAAAGATAGATGAGACCCTGGCGTGGCTCTCAAGAAACTGACGGACTCTAGGAGCTCCTGCAATGCTATTTAATTGCTTCTTTTTCTTTCTTCTCTCTTTCTTAGGAACAAAGAATCTTCAGTCTTATAAGATACAGCCTGTGGGAGCTCAGAGGCTCAGCTCTCCGTGTAGGGGGCAGGTCTGCTGAATGCATTACGTGGGTGGGCTGGCCAGAGCAGATGTCCTGAGTTGCCTTCCAGATCCACGGAGCTCCCCCCGGGGCATCATGGCACACCGCCCCAGACAGTCAGTAGTTTGAGAAGAGAGCTAAATGCTCTGTTTGGGAAGGAAGGAAGTGTTGGAGGTCTCCAGGAATGCAATGCAGCTATATTACCATCTTTGGGATAGCAAAAGATACATGCCTTTCAAATTAATTTTAAAGCATGTCTAGTTTTGCAACAAAGCCACACATGTCTAGGGCAGGCAAGAAGCTAGATTTATGCAAGTCGAATGATTAAATGTAAACACGTGTTAGAGGGAGCCTGATGGCTGGGCTCGGTGGCTCACGCCTGTAATCCCAGCACTTTAAGTAGCCAAGGCAGGTGGATTACCAGAGGTCAGGAGTTCAAGACCAGCCTGTCCAACATGATGAAACCCCGTCTCTACTGAAAATACAAAAAACATTAGCCAGGCATGATGGTGAGTGCCTGTAGTCCCAGCTACTCGGGAGGCTGAGGCATGAGAATCACTTGAACCTGGGAAGCAGAAATTGCAGTGAGCTGAGATGGTGCCACTGCACTCCAGCCTGGACAACAGAGTGAGACTCTGTCTCAAAATAAAAATAAAAAAAAATAAAAATAAAAAAAAAAAAAAAGAAGGAGCCTGATGATGAATGGGAACACTCAATATTTGCTCCCATAGCTCAGCTGGTTAGTGTGGAACTGTACCTCACCCGCCCTACTGCCTGTCAAATTCTGCTCCCATTGTGATGAAAGACCGCCCCAATGCACATATGTAAAAGATGCTCCCTATATGCCCGCTTTCTCTAGTAGGCAACTCTGTCCAACCTCTTGCTCATATTCTGATAAGAGTGCACAGATTGTGAGCACAATGTGAACAGTGACTTTTAGCACTGTGCGAGGAAATCTTGGAATGCCAGTAAAATCCAGGTTAGTTAATGTATAGGTACGTAATGATGAGGAGGAAGGTGGTGCAAGAACAAAAACAGGTCTCTTGTACTTAATGGGCCAGGAGTTGTTTTAAGTACTTCACATGCAATAACTTGATCCTTACAACAACCATCACAAATGAGGAAACTGAGACAGAGTTTAGGTAACTTACCCAAGATTGCACAGTGAATAAGTGGGAGAGGCAGGATTCGAACCCAGGCAGCCTGCCTGCCTCAGGGTCCTTTTCTTTAGATACTATGGTAGCCGCATCTCTGCATGATCTCATGTGACTTGATTAGCTTAACTTAGCTTTTTCAAAAATTAAAATCTCTTTATCCTCTCCCTATTCCTAGTTCCTTCCTTCCTTCCTTCCTTCCTTCCTCCCTCCCTCCCTCCCTCCCTTCCTCCTTTCCTTCCCCCTTCCCTCCCTTCCCCTTCCCCTTCGCCTCCTTCCTTCCTTCCTTCCTTCCTTCCTTCCTTCCTTCCTTCCTTCCTTCCTTCCTTCCTTCCTTCCTTCCTTCCTTCCTGATGGAGTCTCACTCTGTCACCCAGGCTGGAGTGCAGTGGTCCAATATTGACTTACTGCAGCCTCCACCTCCTGGGTTCAAGAGATTCTCCTGCTTCAGCCTCCCAAGTAGCTGGGATTACATGTGCACACCACCACATCCAGCTAATTTTTGTATTTTTAGTAGAGACAGTGGGGAGGTTTCGCCACGTTGGCCAGGCTGGCCTCAAACTCCTGACCTCAAGTGATACACTCGCCTCAGCCTCCCAAAGTGCTGGGATTACAAGTGTGAGCCATAGCGCCTGGCCCTATTTTCACTTCTTTCTAATACTTAGTGCTCTCTCTATCTCCTGCGCTTGCTGATTCACATATATTCTCCCTTCAAGTCTGCCTTGACAGCCTTCTCTTTTCAAGGGCCTCACAGCTACCTGGTTCCTTCTCTCAAAAGTTCCCTCTTCTGCAGGTAACTGCTCACTCACTTCCCTTGGACTACCCCTCTGTCTCCGTCAGTGTGAGGTGGGTTGTGTCCAGGGTCATCCACCAGAGGAAAGGGGACAGAAACCATACTTCTTGGGTCCAAAGGGAGTCAAGGAGATCAAGGACCAGGTTGGAAGCCCTTGAAATTGGTTGAGACCTGTATTTGGTTTGGGAGGCTATAGGCAAGGTAGAAATGAAAGGCTGTTCTTGGTCGGGCATGATAGCTCACACCTGTAATCCCAGCACTTTGGGAGGCTGAGGCAGGTGGATCACTGGTGAAGTTCTACAGACATTTAAAAGCAACAATAATAATTTGTTGAATACAGTGAGTTTTAAATTTCTCTTCAAAGAATCAGTATGTCAGTATGTTCAGTGCTTTGTTCTCCATTTTAAAGTTGAACTTCCTCATTCTCCTCAGCCCTAGTTTCACTAAACAACCTTTTCCAACAGCTCCAATGAGTAGTTCACATCTGTTCCCCTGGTCACCTGTTCCATCCTGAGTCACCCTTGGTCACCTGCTCTGACCTGAATCATCCAGAGTCACCTGTTCTGTAACTGCCCTTCCCACTAAAATACTCATCCCGCCACTCTGGCTCATACCCCTGCTCTCTTTAAAGTAGCCAGTTGGAATTAGCTTAGACTATGCGGTCCAACCCTAGCCAATAGGGGAACAACGCCGCAGTAGGGGCTACCTGTGTCAGGAATAAGAACCCCTTCCCCTCCTTTGTTCAGGTGTGCTCTTGCCATTGTTTCATCTGTGAGTCACACCCTTCTATACCCTCCCTTGTTCAGGTGTGCTCTCACCATTGTTCCATCCACGAGTCACACCCTTCTATAGAAGTAAAATTGCCTTGCTGAGAAAATTAAATGTATGTATAAGTGCTACTTCATTTGTGGCACCCAAAATTTATTTACAACAAACTTTACACAAATTTTTCCAGAAAATGGAAATGGAGGGCTTATGTTACCTGATTTTAAGATTTACTAGAAAGATACAGTAGATGTGACAGGGTGGTATTGGTAGAAGAACAGACATGAAGATCAATGGAACAGAATAAAAAGTTGAGAAACAGATACATGGTCAATTAATGTTTGATGACTACCAACAAAATTCAACTTGGAAAGGATGATCTTTTTTGAAAAAGAAACAACCGGATGTTCATACACAAAAGTATCCTTAACTTTCACTTCACATGATACAAATATTTAACTCAAAAAGGGTCTCAGACCTAAATGTAAGAACTAAAACTATAAAAATTTTAAAACAGAGGTCGTCATACTTTTTCTTAAAGGGCGAGGTAGCGGATGTTTAGGCTTATGGGCCATGTGGTCTCTGTCATGACTACTTAACTCTGTCATACCACCAAAGCAGCCATAAACATTACGAAAATGAAGGGTATGGCCATGTTCCAGTAAAATCTTATTTAGAAAAACAAGCCACTGGCGTGCAGGCCATAGCTTGGTAACCTGTGTTCTAGAAGAGAACATACAGAAACTCTTTGTGAGGTTGAGTTAGGCAAAGATTTCTCAGAAGTGAGTTTTAATGGTATTTGAGATTTGTTTTAATTGGGTATGGTAAGACATGCAAATATGAAAATAATTGTTATGAAGGAAAAGATTTTTGTTATACTCACAGTCCCTAGAGACAGGAGGCGTGGTACTCCATGCAGGGCCACAGGGAGAAGTACTCAGGCAAGACAGCAGGCTGTGGTGATGCGAACTGGGGGTGGGAGCCTATATCATAGGTTTTCGCGGGAAGAAATAGATGATGCAAGATAAGCAGGCCAGTCAGGGTTAGTATTGGGCAGTTTGAACAATTTGGTGGCTCTGGGCCACAGGGACTGTCCCTAGCTCTCTGGTACCAGGTTCTGGGATGACTAGGGCAGGTAGATAATGGCGTGGAGTGTGGGAACCCACTAAGGGAAGCATGTTCTTTGCTATCTCTGGGAATTAGCTTACCCTGCCTGGGAGGGGTAGCCTCTTTTGGCTCAGTAAGGTCTCAGATGTCAGAGCATCAACAATACCAAAAATAAGAAAAGGTAGTTAATACAAATGACTCTAAAAGCACAATTTGTAAAAAGCAATCAATAAATGGGTCATCATCAAAATTGAAAACATTTGCTCCTCAAAGTACATTGTTGGCTGGGCATAGTGGCTCATGCCTGTAATTCCAACACTTTGGGAGACTGAGGCAGGCGGGCCACTTGAGCCCAGGAATTCGAGCCAGCCTGGGCAATATAACAAGACCCCAATCTCTACGGAAAAAAAATAGCTGGGCAAGGTAGCATGTGCCTGTAGTCGTAGCTACTTGGGAGGCTAAGGTGGGAGGATGGCTTGAGCCCAGGAATTTGAGGCTGCAGCAAGCTATGATTATGCCACTGCACTCCAGCCTGGGCAACAGGGTGCGACTTTGTTTCAAAATAAAACTACACTGTTAAGAAAACAAAAAAGCAAGCCATAGAATGGGAGAAAATATTTGCAAAATATGTATCTGTTAAAGGAGTTGTATTCTGAATATATAAAGAACTATTACAAGTCTGTTATAAGAAGCTAAACGAGGCCGGGCGCGGTGGCTCAAGCCTGTAATCCCAGCACTTTGGGAGGCCGAGACGGGCGGATCACGAGGTCAGGAGATCGAGACCATCCTGGCTAATACGGTGAAACCCCGTCTCTACTAAAGAATACAAAAAACTAGCCAGGGCGACGAGGCGGGCGCCTGTAGTCCCAGCTACTTGGGAGGCGGAGGCAGGAGAATGGCGTGAACCTGGGAGGCAGAGCTTGCAGTGAGCTGAGATCCGGCCACCGCACTCCAGCCTGGGCGGCAGAGCCAGACTCCGTCTCAAAAAAAAAAAAAAAAAAAAAAAAAAAAAAAAAAAGAAGCTAAACGAACTAATTTAAAAAATTTTAACACTTTAAAAGTGTTGGGGAGGAGGTGAAATATTTGAATAGACATTTCACCAAAGCAAATATACAAATGGTTAAGGAAATCAACATTATTCATCATTAACAAAATACAAATCATGGCCAGTCATGGTGGCTCACACCTATAATCCCAGCACTTCGGGAAGCTGAGGCAGGCAGATCACCTGAGGTCAGGAGTTTGAGATCAGACTGGCTAATATGGAGAAACCCCATCTCTACCAAAAATTATCTGGGCATGGTGGTATGCACCTGTAATCCCAGCTACTCGGCAGGCTGAGACAAGATAATTATTTGAACCTGGGAGGCAGAGGTTGCAATGAACCGAGTTCACACCACTGCACTCCAGCATGGGCAACAGAGCAAGACTCTGTCTCAAAAAAAAAAAAAGAACGAAAAGGAAAGCCCTACCAGCTCTGTGAACTGGACAGATTATGGAACTGTTCCATGCCTGTATTTCCACACTTACAAGGATAATAATAATTAGCTCTCAATAAGTGTCAAGTTTCTGTCTCCTTTCCTTCCTTTCTTCCAGACTGTTAGTCTGAGCCAGCTATAAATCAAGACTGTCATTGATGGGTGGGGATTGGTGACCTCCCCCCTGAGGTCTTCAGATAGGAATCATGTCTCTCTAAAGGGGCGATCTCTAGATGTGAAGACTCTCATATGTGTCAAAATGTTAAATGTGCAAATCCTTTCTGTTCTGTAAACCTATGTGATAGAAAGGCTGGCAAAAAAAAAAAAAAAAAAAGTGTAAAAAATGTGTAGAAGGACGTACATTGCTGTTTTGGCCAGGTGCAGTGGCTCACTCCTGTAACCCCAGCACTTTGGGAGGCCGAGGCAGGCATATCGCCTGAGGTCAGGAGTTCGAGACCAGCCTGGCCAATATGGTAAAACCCTGTCTCTACCAAAAATACAAAAATTAGCCAGGCATGGGGGTGTGCACCTATAGTCCCAGCTACTCAGGAGGCTGAGGCAGGAGAATCACTTGAACCCAGGAGACGGAGGTTGCAGTGAGCCGAGATCATGCCACTGTACTCCAGCCTGGGCAACAGAATGAGAGTCTGACTCAAAAAAAAAAAAAAAAAAAAAAAAAAAAAAAGTACATTGCTGCTTTCTTTGCAATAGCAAAACTTGGAGACAACCTCAATGTCCATCCATCAGTAAGGCTTGGCTATGTGAATGAAGAGATTTCCATTTCCTGGCCAGGCACAGTGACTCATGCCTGGAATCCCAGCACTTTGGGAGGCTGTGGCGGGTGGATCACGTGAGGTCAGGAGTTCGAGACCAGCCTGGCCAACATGGCAACACCCCCGACTCTACTAAAAATACAAAAATTAGCCGGGAGTCGTGGCACATGCCTGTAATCCCAGCTACTCAAGAGGCTGAGGCTAGAGAATTGCTTGAACCCCATAGGCAGACGTTGAGTGAGCCAAGATTGTGCCACTGCACTCCAGCCTGGGTGACAGAGTGAGACTCCGTCTCAAAAAAAAAAAAAAAAAAAGATTTCCATTTCCTGGAATACAAGAGAGCTGATGGACAACATAAACCAGATCTGTGTACAGGAACTTAGGGAACAGCACCCAGCACATTGCTCCATGAGAAACCCATGTGGACAGCAGCGCATACAAAACAATCCCACTAAAGAAAAAGAGTGTGTGGCAGAGATCTCCAGCTGTTCCCCCATATCCTTTATTTCATTTAGTAAAAGAAATCCGGCCCCCTCCAGCCCCGTTTTAAGTGGTTGGCTTGGGTGGGTGTCAAGGTTCTAGGGCAATGTGGCTGAATCCTACATGTAAGTGGGCAGTCGTCACCTCCCTTTTAGCCAGCTTTGTCAAAAGGTCTAAATTCTGGCCACAGGATGTGAGCAGAAGTGATATATGCAATGAAGGGGTCGTATCCTTCAAAGGGAAGCTAGTCGTTGTTCACGTCGTCTGTCCCCTTTCTGCAGTGACACCCTGGAGATAATGCTTTGATGTAGACAAGGGCCCCCTGCTACAGGACGAATCTTCATGCAACAGAGCAACTGCCTGCCTTGTCCCACTCCTCTAACGGCTTCTAGAAAGAGAAATTCACTTTTATCTTGTTTGAGTTACTGTAGTCTGGGGACTGTTAACAGCTGCAAATCCCATGTAGTAAGTAACACAATGCACCTTTATGGTATTACCTTTGCTAATAATGATAGTTTACTGACATCTAGTGCTTATTATGTGCCAAGCACTGTTCTAGGCACTTTACATAAATAACTTGTTTAAACCCCACAACAACCCTGGGAGGTGCGTACCATAATTGTGCCCATTTCACAGATGAGAAAACTGAGACACAAAGAGGTCAAGTATCATGAAAGGTCACACTGCTAGGAGGAGCAGCAGAGCTGGGGCATGCACTCAGGTAGTCTGACTGGGTTAGGTCTGTGTTCCTAACCATTGCATGCATAGAAAACCATCCTGGAGGTACAGATCCAAAATGACATCTGGAGTATGCGATGTAGGCAAGGGAGAGAATAAATTTTCTTTTTTACATTATACTTCTCTGAATGTTTGAATTTTTTATAAAAGTCATGCATTACTTCTATAGTTTTAAAAATGGAAAAACTGTAAAAGTCAAGCTATTTTACTGGAAAATAAATGTAATAGGGAGAGGTAACCTTAGTTTAAAATAAAACTGAGGTGGGGCGTGGTGGCTCACACCTGTAATCCCAGCACTTTGGGAAGCTGAGGCTGGTGGATCACCTGAGGTCAGGAGTTCGAGACCAGCCTGGCCAACATAGTGAAACCCCATCACTACTAAAAATACAAAAATTAACTGGGTGTGATGGTGCACACCTGTAATCCCAGCTACTCGGGAGGCTGAGGCAGGAGAATCGCTTGAACCCAGGAGGTGGAGGTTGCAGTGAACCGAGATCGAGCCATTGCACTCCAGCCTGGGCGACAAGAGCGAAACTCTGTCCGGGAAAAAAAAAAAAAAAAAAAAAAAAAAAATATATATATATATATATATATATATATATATATACACACACACACATATATATACACATATATATATATCTTTAAAAATCCCCTTCTCAAGCCTAGTTATTCACCTGGCCTCTCAGAGACGAGAGCTGTTCCATAGTGAGCCTGGTTCTCTAATGAGACAGAGTGAAGGGTGGAGCAGAGCAGAATAGAACTAAAAATGCTTTGCAGGGCCAGGCATGGTGGCTTATGCCTGTAATCCCAGCACTTTGGGAGGCCAGGGTGGGAGGATCGCGAGGTCAGGAGTTCGAGACCAGCCTGACCAACATGGTGAAACCCCATGTCTACTAAAAAGACAAAAATTACCTTGGCGTGATGGCGGGTGCCTGTAATCCCAGCTAGTCTGGAGGCTAAGGCAAGAGAACTGCTTGAACCTGGGAGGCGGAGGTTGCAGTGAGCCAAGATGGCGCCACTGCACTCCAGCCTGGGCAACACAGCAAGACTCTGTCTCAAAAAGAAAACAAAACATGCTTCGCAGATGGACCATGCTAGCCAGTTGATGTCATGTTCCACAAACAACCAGTTGAACACATTTCTCATTTTTCATCATTTGTTTTGTAATAATATATCTTCAGTGTAAACCCAGAAAGAGGAAAATAAAACCTCAGCCAACCACTCATCCCTTGAGAGGGTCTCAGGCACACAGCCTCTCTTACATTTATAAATATTTAGCACTCTAGTTCCTGGAAGAAGATAAGTACTTGTCTCTCCTAAACCTTCGTGTGGATGACAGCTCCATGGAGTATGTATTCTGAGCCAAAACATACCATATTTGGTCTGAAATGAGTGGACTGCTGATTGTTTTAGTTTCAGATCTTTTAACTGGGACAAAGGACATTTGGTCCATACAGTTACCATCCACAAGAATACATGGTCTCAGGGGTTTCTGCCCACTTCTGAACCTGCAAACCTTCGTAGTTGAGAAGGAAGATGTGTGCATGACACGGAACTGTATTCGAGCCCTGAGCATGTGTGGTTGTTTTGGTTTTGGGGTTTTTTTTTTTTTTGAGATGGAGTCTCAGTCTGTCAACCAGGTTGGAGTTCAATGGTTCAATCTCAGTTTCCTGCCACCTCTGCCTCCCAAGTTCCAGCAGTTCTCCTGCCTCAGCCTCCTGAGTAGCTGGGATTATAGGTGCCTGCTACCACGCCTGGCTAACTGTGAGCTGGCATGTTTTAAGTGTAAAGGGGCAAAGGGTATTTTGCGCTTCAGCTAGACTACTTCAAGAAAATAAGATCTGAGCCAGATGCGGTGGCTCATGCCTGTAATCCCAGCACTTTGGGAGGCTGAGGTGGGTGGATCACCTGAGGTCAGGAGTTCTAGGCCAGCCTGGCCAACATGGTGAAACCTCGTTTCTACTGAAAATATAAAAATTAGCCACACGTGGTGGCAGATGCCTGTAATCCCAGAGCCAAAACTGTGTCACTGCACTCCAGCCTGGGCAACACAGCAAGACTCTGTCTCAAAATAATAATAATAATAATAATAATAATAATAATAATAATAATAATAAAGATCTGATCTGAACAAGTTTTAGGTTAAACAAACGAAAAGAAAAGCCAACCCACGATACAATTATTCCCTTTTTAAAAATGATGTGTTAGTACAGGCATTATAATCATTGTTCTACTCATTTTTTTTTTTTTAAGATATGGTCTCACAGTGTCATCCAGGCTGGGGTGCAGTGGTGCAACCAAGGCTCACTGCAGCCTCGAATTCCCAGGCTCAGGAGATCCTCACACCTCAGCCTCCTGAAATGATCTTTGTTTTAAACACATCTCTACAGAATGTATCTTTCAGGACCTGTCTGAACACTGAGAGGAATGACTTGGCCCCTCCTCAACTACATGATATGAACTGCACAGGGAAATTGTTTTGTTAACTACTTGGCTCATGTATGAGTCATTTTCATGAAGCAAACTTTGCTTTGAACAGGGTGGTTTCTGCTCAACATCAGTTCAGTTTGGTAAGCATTTCTTTTCTTTTCTTTTCTTTTGAGATGGAGTTTCGCTCTTGTTGCCCAGGCTGGAGTGCCAGTGGCACGATCTCGGCTCACTGCAACCTCCACCTCCTGGATTCAAGAGATTCTCCTGCCTCAGCCTCCTGAGTAGCTGGGATTACAGGCGCCCACCACCATGCTTGGCTAATGTTTTTGTATTTTTAGTAGAGACAGGGTTTTGTCATGTTGGCCAGACTGGTCTAGAACTCCTGACCTTAGGTGATCCACCCGCCTCGGCCTCAGGAAGTGCTGGGGTTACAGGCATGAGCCACCGCGCTTGGCCTGGTACCCATTTAATGGGCGTCTACTATGTGCTTACTTTTGTGGGGGGACCTACAGTAAACAAGGAACTCAGAGTCTAGCGGAGAAAGAATCGGATATTTTAAAATAAACACAATGACAAAGATAGAAAAGTGATACCCCCAGCACTTTGGGAGGCCGAGGTGGGCGGATCACGAGTTCAGGAGATCGAGACCATCCTGGCTAACACCGTGAAACCCCGTTTCTACTAAAAATACAAAAAACTAGCCGGGCGTGGTGGCGGCGCCTGTAGTCCCAGCTACTCGGGAGGCTGAGGCAGGAGAATGGCGGGAACCCGGGAGGCGGAGCTTGCAGTGAGCCGAGATCGCGCCACGGCTCTCCAGCCTGGGCGACAGAGCGAGACTCCGTCTCAAAAAAAAAAAAAAAAAAAAAAAAAAAAGCGATAACATTTGCATTCCCCGGGTTTTCTGAGGGGCGGTAGTAGCGTGGTGCACAAAGCTCAAGGCAGAAGCAGAACCTGAGGACTCCATGATGGACGCCCACTCCCCTCCAGCCACGGCCCCAGCATCCAGGAGAGAAGATGTTTGTCTGCCGGTTCCCAGCCCACCCTGAGTTCCACCTGGGCTCTGGGTGCCAGGACTCTAGACTTACTGCATTCCACACCCTAGCTTCTGTGGTTACTATTGGCAATGGTGCACCAGGAGCACTGGGATTCTGGGCTGTGCGCCAAGGTCTAGGTTGCAAAGATGCCTGAAACCAGAGGGGGAAAACAGAGAAGAGTTCATCAAAATGATTAAAATTGCAAGGGATGGGGGGAAGGGAAAGTGATACCATTTCTGTGGTCTGAATGTGTCCCCTCAAATCCATATGTTGAAAATGTAATCCCCAATGCAATAATGTGGGGAGGTGGTTCCTAGCAGAGATGTTGAAGCCATGAGGGCTTTGCCCTCATGAATGGATTAATGCCACCATAAAAAGGGCTTGTGGCCAGGTGTGGTGGCTCACGCCTGTAATCCTAGTATTCTGGGAGGCTGAGGCAGGTGGATCACTTGAGGCCAGGAGTTTGAGACACACCTGGCTAACATGGCCAAAACCTGTCTCTACTAAAAGTACAAAAATTAGCCAGGCATGGTGGTGGGCACCTGTAATCCCAGCTAATCTGGAGGCTGAGGCAGGAGAATCACTTGCACCGAGAGGCAGAGGCAGAGATTGCAGTGAGCTGAGATCATGCCACTGGACTCCAGCCTGGGCAATAGAGTGAAACTCTGCTAAAAAATAAAAATAAAAAATAAAAAAAAGGAGGGGGGTGCTTGCAGGAATTGGCTTTCTCTCTTCTGCTCTTTCTCCACGTGAAGACAAAACGTTCACCCTCTCTGGTCCTTCCACCTTCTGCCATGAGAGGACACAGCAAGAAGCTCCACACCAGATGCCTGTGCTTTGACCCGGGACTTCCCAGTCTTCAGAATGGTGAAAACAACATTTCTGTTGTTTATATATCACCCAGTCTCGGGTATTCTGTTGTAGCAATGCAAAACAGACTAAGACACCATTCTAAGGCATGAGTGAGCAATTCTGCCTTCTTAGGTGCAGAAGAAGAACAAAGGAAACTCAAGAGAGAAGGTATTAACTAAGCAGAATTTTGAGAGTTGAGTAGGAGATTACATAAAGGCTAAGAGGAAGAGAAGGGCATCCAGGCAGAACGGACCGACGGGGACTGGGAGGCATGAGACAGCGCAAGGCTCAGGAACCTGTGAGTGGGGCAGGAGTGTGAGGTGGGGAGTGAGGGGCTGGCAAGGGTCCCTCTTACCCCATGTGGGAGCCTGGGATTGCTCCATGGGCCAGGGGCCCCTTGTAAGCACAGTCCTGGGGCCAGCTGTTGTCTGTGACTTCCCTCTGCCCAGAACAGCTGTTGTCTATGACAAAATTTTTATCAGTCTGTGGTAAAATTGTTAAAGATTACATATATTATAATGATATATTATTATATAACAAAATTACATATACCTATAATCATACATTACATCTATAATTATACAGATGTGTATAATTTATCTAAAGCAAATTTTTCATAGCATGAACTATATTCAATTGAAAGGACTCTCTTTGATTCTGTCACTTTGCTATCCGTGTATTTTGATGTTTAAACATCTGGTCATTAATCAAATGATGGTGACAATAAAAAGCTAGGCATTCTGTCAGTGACTTCGGTTTCCATTGAAACTTTCAGAGGCCCAGGGAGTCCAAAATTATGGGATTCACTGAAATAGGATAATTGATCAGATTTTCATTTCCAGAAACTCCCTCAACGGTGGTATGGAGGTCAGGTGGGGATGGGCAGACTAGAGACAACTGAGGGCCATGACACGAATGACTAGGGACCCAGCTCCCTACGTCCCTTGCTGTTTGTATTTCAGCATAGAAATCATCCTCTTATGCCTGAATTGGCAAGCCAAGTCACACCCAGCCTGGAAACAGCACCTGGGATGACCTCGGAGAGGAGCCCCCCGCGTCCTCTTCCTGTTGATTGATGTTGATTGGCAGGAGTTGGAGATGTCTTTTCTTTTTCAAGAAATTGTTAATTCTCCTTCCTCCAGTACTTCCAGTACTGAAAAACAACCACCTAAAGCACCCAACCCTCTCCCACTTGGTTCTTTTAAAGCCAGAACCTTTAATTTTGAATTAGAAATCCTTCATTTCCTCCGCTCTTATTTCAAATCAGAGAGGTTGCCTGAATGATCCAATGGAGCTTTACACTCTTCCTGAAAACCAAGACCCCACTGACTGGTTTGTATTCCCACCTCTGGCTTTTCTGCACGGGCCAGGAGCACTGACCGGCCTAGGTTAAATCATGGTACAGACCTGCCAGAATCAGATAGAATGACCTTAACAGCGGCTGATACCAGAATCTTTCTTAAGAGGGAGGAACAGGATGGAATCAGGCTTGGAAATGGGAGTTCAGAGACCAGGCGATGCCAGGAATAAATATGCCCTTCCAATAGCCACTCCCCTCCCCACTCCCCAAACACCAAGTAAACACACACACACACAAAGCATGAACACCGCAAGCACACACCACACATGCACACAGGCACAACACACACATACATACACCACTCACATATACACATACATATTTACCTATCTATACCACACACATGCGCACATCATTCACATACATATACACATATACATATACATGTACCACTTATACTCACATACACATTCATATATGTACACCACACACACACATACACACACCACATACCCAGATACCCACACATGCACATACACACCACGTATATAGACACACCATATACACATACATGCAGCACACACATACACCATATACATGCACCCTCCACATGCACACAGAACACACATATGCACACACCAGACACGTGTACACATATGCACCACACACACTTATGCTCACATGCGCACACACACCACACACGCACCACATACATGCACACACACACCGACCTTGCCCACTACTCCCTTCTGACTCTGGCTCTAGCCTCACTGCCCCTACATAACAGCCCTACTCCTGCCCCAGGGCCTTTGCACTGACTTCCCTCTGCCCGGAACACTCTTCCCCTGCATAGCTTCACGGCTCATTCCTTCACTTCCTTTTAGACTTTGCTTAGTTGCCGCCTTCTCAGTGAGGTTTTCTCTGATCCCTTTATTTAAAATTTCACATTTCCTGCCTCTCCCCACATTCCCAACGCCCCACGCCTCTCTATTTTCCCCAGAGCACTCAGCTTTTTTTAATAGATCATAACATTTACTTACTATGTTTATTTTCTGTTAACACTCAAGCATTGGAGAAGTGGAGAATCACCATGTGCCCTGCAAGGGAGGCTTGTGCCATCAGCTATGAGAGGTTGATTGTGTTTGGTTTTGTTTTATTATTATTATTATTATTAGAGATGGGGTCTTGCTCTGTTGCCCAGGCTAGAGTGCAGTGGTGTGATCACAGCTCACTGCAGCCTCAAACTCCTGGGCTTGAGTATCCTCCTGCCTCAGCCTCCTAAGTCACTGGGACTACAGGCACATGCCACTGTCCCTGATAAATAATTTTTTTTTTTTTTTGAGCAGGGTCTGACTTGTTGCCCAGGCTGGTGTGCAGTGCATAATCATGGCTCACTGCAGCCTTGGATGCCTGGGCTCGAGCGTCCTCCCACCTCAGCCTCCTGGGTCACTGGGGTTACAGGCCCATGCCACCATGCCTGCCTTGCTGATTTTTATTTATTTTTATTTTTTATAGAGATGGGGTCTCGCTTTATTGCCCAGGCTTGTCTTGAACTCCTGGATTCAAGTGATCCTCCCACCTTAGCTTCCTAAAGTGCTGGGATTACAAGCGTGAGCCATGGCACCTGGCCACGTTGTTTCCTATACTTGTAGAAGGGACTCCCTTTCTGTGATTTGTCCTGTGAAGGTGTTAAGCTTGGTCCTTTACTATGATCCTTGTCTCAGGGAATAAGAGTCCAGAAGTCAGCAGCTTGGACAGTGAGGACGGCTCCATGCCGTCCTTGGGGACCCCTGCAGATCACTGCAGCACCCTCCCCAAGTGTGCCTCATGGTTCAAGTTGGCTGCTGGAGTTCCAGTTACCACATCTGCATCCCAGGCAGCAGATGAAGAAAAGAAGGAGGATTTCCCAGAAGTCCCTCACTAGGTAAATACAGAGGATACTCCAGGTGCGTCTTTTAACAAACTGTTCATGTCACAGCATCTGATGGTTTTCAAATTTGCTGGCATTGTTTCTACACCAAATCTTTTCCCACTTGACCATTCAGCCATTATTAGTAGGACACGTGACAAGGTGCTGTACAAGTTTCTTCCCAGCATTAGAACGAAGAGTGGGTGGAAAGGTCCTTCCTTTATCTGTTTGCATGTCTAGGTTTACATTTTGTTTATCCTCATACCTTTGTTCCTGCATAAGGAATGGCTACTTTGTAATCAGAATTAAATGGGCTGTATCTAGGAAATCGCATTGTGACGGGAATTGTCCTGCCGGGAACCAGGACACAAAGCCCGATGCTGACCTCCAGCAGATCTTCAGCTTCGATCAAAGATTCTCCATCTAGGGTGCTTATCAGATTCTCTTTCAAGTTTCAACCTGCCTTTCCCTCCTCACCCCTCATTAGACCCTGACACATGCTCAGGCTTATCAGAATTTGCAAAAAGTAATTCTGATTCACCATTCTCCCCTCCCTCCTCCTCCCTGTCTCCCCACTGTTCAGTCTGCTCTGCTGAGAATGACTGTTATGGAAGAAAGCACGTCCCTTGCCCTGATAGAGTTTTTTTGAAAGCTGAAGAGGCTGCCGGGCCAGGAGGCGACGTCAGTATTATCTCAAATGCAAGTATCTCCAACTCTGGGTGCAGGAACCTCTTCAGTCAAAGACAGAAAGTTCACTGTGGATTTGAGTCACTGTTTTACAGCTCTGCAATGGAAAGAACTCTGTATTTGAAGAGCTGGCCTTGCCTCTTGCTTACTGAGTGTCCTTGAGCAAGGCAATCACTCCGATTCTCAGTGTCCTCATCTGTAAAATGAGAGATGAAGACACTCCTGCAGATTACATGACATTGTAGAGATATGTTGTACACTAAAGAGTTTGTGGACTAGATGAGGCATTGTTACAACCATTGGTATAATAGGGTGAAGACAAGGGCAAGATTAATTGTACGGGGGGCGTGGATTGGAGAAAGATTTTTGCAAGGGGGGTTTGGAGCTGGACCCGTAGGAAGGTGGAAAAGTATGCCTCTTTTATCTCTGGTGTTGGTGGTGATTTGCTTATGTCCTGCCTCTCAGGACTCCCCTTGCCCACATTCCCAACAACAGCAATACCATCAAAGGCCATCAAAATGTCCACAGCCTTTCACCCAGCAATCCCACTTTGGGGAAGAGGATTTGAGGAAAGAAGCTCTACAGAGAAAGAGCAATACTCACTGCTGATGCTTTTTAAAAATAGCCAGAAAAGGTTGGGCATGGTGGCTCACACCTGTAATCCCAGCACTTTGGGAGGCCGAGGTGGGTGAATCACCCGAAGTCCGGAGTTCGAGACCAGCCTGGCCAACATGGTGAAACCTCGTCTCTACTAAAAATACAAAAAAATTATCTGGGCGTGGTGGCAGGCACCTGTAATCACAGCTACTTGGGAGGCTGAGGCAGGAGAATCGCTTGAACCCAGGAGGCGAAGGTTGCAGTGAGCCAAGATCGCGCCATCGCACTCCAGCCTGGGCAACAAGAGTGAAACTCTGTCTCAAAAAATAATAATAATAAAATACAAAATAAATAGAATAAATAAATAAAAATAGCAAAAAAAAAAAAAAAAAAAAAAACCAAAAAACTGGAAACAACCTAAACGTTAGCAGTAGAGAAATGGTTAGATTAAGTGTGCACCAATAAATGGGATGTAAACAAAATATTAAGTATGAAACTATGCTGCAACGTGGAGGTTATTACAGTACCAGGCTAATGGAAAGAAAAAGTGAAGACCAAGTGATGTCTGTATGTTGTAATGGCAACCCTGTCTAGAATATTTGCATATTATAATTGATTAGAATATTAAAAAGAAAAAAGCAGTATTGGGGTAATAGTCTTATGTTGGTATAAAAATTTCCAAACGGGGGCCAGGTGCGGTGGTTCATGCCTGTAATCCCAGCACTTTGGGAGGCCAAGGCAGGCAGATCACCTGAGGTCGGGAGTTCGAGACCAGCCTGACCAACATGGAGAAACCCCATCTCTACTAAAAATACCAAATTAGTCGAATGTGGTGGCACATGCCTGTAATCCCAGCTACTTGGGAGGCTAAGGCAGGAGAATCACTTAAACCTGGGAGCTGGAGGTTGTGGTGAGCCGAGATCACACCATTGCACTCCAGCCTGGGCAACAAGAGCGAAACTCCATCTCAAAAAAAAAAAAAAAAAAAAAAAAAAAAATTACCAACAAACCCTTGAATATCATTACACTGGTGGAAACAGTGTTGTATTTGAAGTTAGAAGACTGCATGCTAGACCAGGCATGGTGCCTCACACCTGTAATCCCAGCACTTTGGGAGGCCAAGGTGGGTGGATCACCTGAGGTCAGGAGTTTGAGACCAGCCTGGCCAACATGGAGAAACCCCGTCTCTACTAAAATTACAAAAATTAGCTGGGTGTGGTGGCAGGCACCTGTAACGCCAGCTACTCAGGAGACTGAGGCAGGAGAATCGTTTGAACCCAAGAGGCAGAGACTGTGGTGAGCCGAGATCACGCCATTGCCTTCAAGCCTCGGTGACAGAGCCAGACTCCGTCTCAGAAAGAAAAAAAAAAAAAAGAAGACTGCATACTAGTCTTAGCTGTGCCGTTTATTAGCTGTGAGACCTTGGGAGACTATTTAAATACCCCCAGCCTCGGTTTCGTCACTGGTGAAGCAGTTTGTGGTAGGTAGCCCACGGGGCCGCTGTGGTGATTAGATGAGACAGTCTATGCATCACACACTGTAAATGGCATAGATGTAACCCTCCCCCTCATCTGCAGGGCAGTGAGTCAGCCAGTCCCCAAACCTCATCCCTGTTCTTAGACCTATGAAGGATAAAGGGGAAGGAGCAGGCCAGGAGGCAGGGAGATCCTTCAGCCTTGGGGAAGGAGAAAAGGGCAGGAACATTGGTGGGAGGACCCACAGCCTGCAGTGTGGATCTAGGAAAGATTGGGCTGGGCCACTGAGGCCTGCTTAGCAGATCGCTGGAGAGAGGAGCAGGCATCCTATAGGAATGGGCTTGCTCCAGCACCCCCACTGGGCTCAGGGACACGGGACCTCAGCGCCATGCAGCGGTGGCCCCAGAGACCAGCAGCTAGGGCTGTTTGTCAAGCATGCTTTGTGCCTTAGAGCTGAATGGAGTACACTTAGGGCCAGCATGTTCTCCTCTTCCTTACCCGTCACCTCCTCAGTTCCCCAACCTTTCTGAATCTGCCCCTGTCACGTATTGGAGTCTTCAACTTTCTCCTGCATGCTTCCATGTTCATGTCATTTATTTTCTAATTCCTCCCAAATTGTGCTGACAGAGTAATCATCGCAGAGCACAGCTCACCTTATGCCACCAAACACTTATTGGCTTCTCATTGTCTAAGAATCCAGCCTGTCTCTCCAAGCTAGTGTGACAGGGTGGGGCTAGGCCTGTTCTTCCAGCCTCCTCTACGTCTTAGCCTGATTGTCCCTGTCTGCGGACCTACATCACACATTGGGGCTGCTCATGTAACTATTTATTTAATCGTGAAAAACATAGGAAGCTGCTTCTGGTTGTGTGGTGAGAAATTACACTCAGGATCTGAATTTTGTGTCCAGGGAACCTCGATGGCTTTTGCAACCCATAGGAGTTTCAGAAAATGAGATTAGGGTAGAAGCAGCTTGCTAAGACCCCACTCCAGGTTTTCTGAGACCCACACACTTCCCTGCACAGGCAGAACACCAGCTGTCTTCCCATAGGCACATGGGAGATTTGGGAAGTCAGGCTCACAGAATATTCCTCAGCCAGCTGCTTCTAGAAAGATCTCTTTTGTGTTTATTTTGGTCACCTCTAACTTGTATAGGATTTCTGTGTCAAAACCCTCACATTGGGCCAGGGCGCAGTGACTCACATCTGTAATCCCAGTACTTTGGGAAGCTGAGGCAGGGGGATGGCTTGAGGCCAGGATTTCGAGACCGGCCTGGGCAATGTAGCAAGACTCCATCCCCAAACTTAAATTCCTCTGGATGTTCACTGCTCTGTTGAATCTGCCCAGAATGAACCTGTGCAACCTGACTTCCTCGTTTCCATGTGTGGCCTTCCAGTTACCCTGCTGGCTCAGCATTTGCTGTCAGAAGGTAACTTTTGCCACCGAAATGACGGTGTGGGGTTTTTAGTGTGCAAGAAGCCAAGGGCTCCTGGGAGCAAGTGGCAGCTCAGGAGATGTGCAGCAAGTGATGCTTTGAGAACGGCCTGGCAGGGGCATCCCTGTCTTTCTGCAGGGAGGCAAAGCTAGTCCCACCATGAAGTGGCTAGCAGCCCTCAGTCCCTGTGGCATAGATGCCATCCTTCTTAAGGATGGCACTGGCACACCTCTTTCTTGTTTATTTATTTATTTTTGAGACAAGGTCTCCCTCTGTCACCCAGGCTGGAATGCAGTGGCATGATCTCAGCTCGCAGCCTCAACTTCCCGGGCACAATTGGTCCTCTCACTTCTGCCTCCTGAGTAGCTGGGACCACAGGAGCGTGCCACCATGCCCAGCTAATTTTTGTATTTTGGGTAGAGATGGGGTTTCGCCATATTGCCCAGGCTGGTCTCGAACTCCTGAGCTCAAGTGATCCACCTGCCTTGGCCTCCCAAACTGCTGGGATTACAGGCGTGAGTCACCACGCCTGGCCAGTACTGGCAGATCACGTTCTTCCCAACTTAAATGATGCTAGAGAGAAACAGGTGGGCCTGATGAAAACTGATGATTACCGTGGCTGTGCTGATATCTATTACTGAAATGTGGTGGGTTCTGCTGGATTGCAACAGATGTGTTCCTAAAAATCACTGCAACAATAAAGCCACAGGGCTCACCAGGAAAACTGGGTTAGGAGTAGAATAATCAAAAACTTCATTAGTGACATTAACAACCTAGGAACCTAATAAAAATGGCAGCACAGTTTCATATATGTTCCATGGTTAAGAAATGCATATACAGTACAGCAACGACTAGGACGTCAGCTTGCAAAAGACCTGAAGTTCCCATGCAGGGTGTTCACCTACCCTCCTCCCCACTCACCGGCTGGCTCCCAGGCCCGCCACCTGTGTAAAAGAGGAAGAGAGCAAAACAGAAAGGAAAAAAAAGGGGATGGAAAGAAAGAGAAAAGAGAGGAAATACGCAAAGTAGGCTGAGAAGGAAGGGGGGGAAATTAAAGAGAAGGCGACCACACGGCCCAGTGGCCTTTGGAAGGGTGGCTGCTTGTGAGTTACTGTGAAGGGGTGGAAGGAGCAGCATCTGAAATTCAGTGTGGAAAGTTGGGACCCCAGGTGGGGGTGGGGGTGGCTCATTGTCCTGGCCAGGGTGGTGCATGAATCGCTTTGTGCACTCCAATGCAGCTCAGTTCACCCGCATGCAGTATTCTCTGTTCATCTAGTGTTTTTCAAAGACAAAATCTTACATGAGCAAGTGCGACATTCACATTATGCAAATTATTCCCTGATACAGGTACACCCTGTTTTATTAAGATTCACTTTATAGCACTGCACAGATATAGCCTGTTTTACAAATTGAAGGCTTGTGACTTCCCTGCATTGAGCAACTCTATCGGTGCCATTTTTCCAACAGTGTGCGCACACTTCACGTTTCTGTGGCAGCATTTTTTGACAATGAAGTATTTTTGGTGTGTGCATTTTTTTTCAGACATACTGCTATTGCACTTAATAGACTACGGTATAGTATAAACATGACTCTTTTTTTTCTTTTGTAAAGATAGGATCCTACTTTGTTGCCCAGGCTGGTCTCAAACTCCTGGCCTCAAGCTAGCCTCTCACCTTATTCCCCACAAAGTACTGGGATTACAGGTGTGACCCACCAGGCCCAGCTAAACATAACATTTTTTTTGTTTGGTTTTTTGAGACAGGGTCTTGCTCTGTCACCCAGACTGGGGTGCAGTGGCTCAATCTCGGCTCACTGCAACCTCTGCCTCTTGGGTTCAAGTAATTCTCCTGCCTCAACTTCCCAAGTAGCTGGGACTACAGACATGCGCCACCACACCCAGCTAATTTTTGTATTTTTAGTAGAGACAGGGTTTGGCCTGTTGGCCAGGCTGGTTTCAAGCTCCTAACCTCGGGTGATCCACCTGCCTCGGCCTCCCAAAGTGTTGGGATTGCAAGCTTGAGCCACCGTGCGTGGCCTAAACATAACTTAAAAAAAAAATTTTATTTTAGGTTTAGGAGTACATGTGCAGGTTTGTTATACAGGTAAACTCGTGTCATGGGGGGTGGTTGTACAGATTATTTCGTCACTTACATAATTAACCCAGTACCCAATAGTTATTTTTTCTGCTCCTATCCCTCCTCCCACCCTCCAACCTCAAGTAGGTCCCTGTGTCTGTTGTGCCCCTCTTTGTGTTCATGAGTTCTCATCGTTTAGCTCTCACTTACAAGTGAGAACATGCAGTATTTGGTTTTCTGTTCCTGTGTTAGTTTGCTAAGGATAATAGTCTCCAGCTCCATCTATGTTCCTGCAAAAGAGACATGATCTTGTTGCAGCTGTATAGTATTCCTTGGTGTATATGTACCACATCTTTTTTTTTTTTTTTTTTTTGAGACGGAGTCTCGCTCTGTCGCCCAGGCTGGAGTGCAGTGGCCGGATCTCAGCTCACTGCAAGCTCCACCTCCTGGGTTTACACCATTCTCCTGCCTCAGCCTCCGGAGTAGCTGGGACTACAGGCGCCCGCCACCTTGCCCGGCTAGTTTTTTGTATTTTTTTAGTAGAGACGGGGTTTCACCGTGTTAGCCAGGATGGTCTCGATCTCCTGACCTCGTGATCCGCCGGTCTTGGCCTCCCAAAGTGCTGGGATTACAGGCTTGAGCCACTGCACCCGGCCATGTACCACATCTTTATCCAATCTGTCATTGATGGGCATTTAGGTTGATTCCATGTCTTTGCTATTGCGAATCATGCTGCTATGAACATTCATGTGCATGTGTCTTTATGGTAGGATGATATTTATATTCCCCTGGGTATAGTCCCAGTAACGGGATTGCTAGGTTGAATGGTAGTTCTGCTTTTAGCTCTTTGAGGAATCACCATACTGCTTTCCACAATGGTTGAACTAATTTAGATTCCCACCAACAGAGTATAAATGTTCCCTTTTCTCTTCAACCTCGCCAGCATCTGTTATTTGTTGACTTTTTAATAATGGCCATTCTGACTGGTGTGAGATGGTATCTCACTGTGGTTTTGATTTCCATTTCTGTAATGATCAGTGATATTGAGATTTTTTCCTTATGATTCTTGGCCACATGTATTTCTTTTTCTTTTTCTTTTTTTTCTTTTCTTTTTTTTTTTTTTTTTTTGAGATGGAGTTTCACTCTTGTTGCCCAGACTGGAGAACAATGACACGATCTCGGCTCACCGCAATCTCCGCCTCCTGGGTTCAGGCGATCCTCCTGCCTCAGCCTCCCGAATAGCTGGGATTACAGGCATGTGCCACCAAGCCTGGCTAATTTTTGTATTTTTAGTAGAGGCGGGTTTCTCCATGTTGGTCAGGCTGGTCTTGAACTCCCAACCTCAGGCGATCCACCCACCTTGGGCTCCCAAAGTTCTGGGATTACAGGTGTGAACCACCATGCCCGGCCTGTGTGTCTTCTTTTGTAAAGTGTCTTTTCACATTCTTTGCCCACTTTTTAATGGGGTAGATTTTTTTGTCTTATAAATGTGTGTGTGTGTGTGTGTGTGTGTTTGTGTGTGTGTGTTTTGAAATGGGGTCTCGCTCTGTGCCCCAGGCTTGAATGCAGTGGCACAATCACGGCTCACTGCAACCTCTGCCTCCCAGGTTCAAGCGATTCTCCTGCCTCAGCCTCCTGTAGCGGGGATAACAGGCACATGCCACTGCACCTGGCTAATGTTTATATTTTTAGTAGAGATGGGGTTTCTCCATGTTCGCAGGCTGGTCTTGAACTCCTGACCTCAGGTGATCTACCCACCTCAGCTTCCCAGAGTGCTGAGATTACAGGCATGAGCCACCGTGCCCTGCCTGTCTTGTAAATTTGTTTAAGTTCCTTATAGATGCTGGATATTAGACCTTTGTCAGATGTGTAGTTTGCCAATATTTTCTCCCATTCCATAGGTTGTCTGTTTACTCTGTTGATAGTTTCTTTTGCTGTGCAGAAGCTCTTAAGTTTAATTAGATCCCATTTGTCAATTTTTGCTTTTGTTGTGATTACTTTTGCTATCTTTGTCATTAAACCTTTGCTTGCTCCTATATTCGGGATAGTATTACTTAGGTTTTCTACCAGGGTTTTTACAGTTAAACATAACTTTGATATGCACTAGGAAACCAAAACATTTGTGTAATTTCACTTAAATGCTATATTTGCTTTATTGCACTGGTCTGAAGCTGAGTCTGCAATATCTCTGAGGTATGCCTGTATGTCATCCAGGTGGAACAAATCTGCATTTTTAGAACAAGCGTTAGATTATAGGTTACTGCACTTAAGTTCAGTGAGAAGGCAATAGCATTTTGCGATTTTTATTTCTACCTTTCCAATGATAATATCTCATTTAGTCTTGCATTGGAATTCTTTGTTGGCTGTCCTTTGCTAGGTTTGTACTATCTTCAATGTTTTCCCTCACCAAAGGTAGCAATTTAACTAACTCACGAAAATACTTATTCTGGAAATTTGGTTGATTCTTTCTGTGTCTGGGAGTATTGCCCGTTGAACTATTGTCAGACTGCTGTCCAAAGTCCTTACTGTGGCCTGTGGGGCCAAGGGGTCTACCCCTCACTCACCCTGCTCCGCCCACCTGGCTCCCTTGCCAACCTTTGGAAGCTCACTTATGCTCAAGAACTTTGCACCTGTGGTCCCCAGGACCAAATGCAGCCTGGGCTCTTCCTTTAACCTACCCACTTGGCTCACTCCCTCACTTCCCAGGACTCTACCCCAAAGGTATTGAAGAGATTATAGAGAACTTTCCTGATATACCAAAATAAAATTGCACCTCTCACACCGAACCACATCATTCTGTATGCGTTTTTTTTTTTTTTTTTTTTTTTTTTTTTGAGACAGAGTCTTATTATGTCACCCAGGCTGGAGTGCAATAGCGTGATCTCAGCTCATGCAACCTCGGCCTCCCGGGTTCAAGTGATTATCCTGTCTCAGCCTTCAAGTAGCTGGGATTACAGGTGTCCCACCACCACGCCTGGCTAATTTTTGTATTTTTAGTAGAGACGGGGTTTCGCCGTGTTGGCCAGGCTGCACTGCAACCTCTGCCTCCCGGGTTCAAGCGATTCTCCTGTCTCAGCCTTTGGGTAGCTGGGATTACAGGCTTCTGCTACCACACCTGGCTAATTTTTGTATTTTTAATAGAGACTGGGTTTCGCGATGTTGGCCAGGCTGGTCTCGAACTCCTGACCTCAGGTGATCTGCCCGCCTTGGCCTCCCAAAGTGCTGAGATTACAAGCACGAGCCACCCGCGCCCAGCCTCCACTCTGTAAGTTCTTATGTAAATTCATTTTTATTTACGGCACTTTTCTTTATCTCCATCTGACACATTATATAATTGCTTATTCATTCCTTTATTGTCCGTTTTTCCCCATTAGAATGTAATCTTCAAGAGAACAGTGACCATATTTTGTTCTTAGGTGTGCCTTTAATGTCTAGCACTATGGGAGGCCGAGACGGGCGGATCACAAGGTCAGGAGATCGAGACCATCCTGGCGAACACGGTGAAACCCTGTCTCTACTAAAAAATACAAAAACTAGCCGGGCGAGGTGGCGGGCGCCTGTAGTCCCAGCTACTTGGGAGGCTGAGGCAGGAGAATGGCGTAAACCTGGGAGGCGGAGCTTGCAGTGAGCTGAGATCCGGCCACTGCACTCCAGCCTGGGCGACAGAGCGAGACTCTGCCTCAAAAAAAAAAAAAAAAAAAAAAAAAAAAAAAAAAAAAAAGACTGATCAAATTAACACATGGAAGTCCACTGTTAGAATAAGACAATTAACAACAGGAACTGAGAAGTCATACATATATGCTTTTAAGATTAACCTCCTGGCCAGACGAGGTGGCTCACGCCTGTAATCCCAGCACTTTGGGAGGCCGAGGTGGGAGGATCACCAGAGGTCAGGAGTTCAAGACCAGCCTGACCAACATGGAGAAACCCGTCTCTACAAAAATTACAAAATTAGCTGAGCGTGGTGGCGCATGTCTGTAATTCCAGCTACTTGGGAGGCTGAGGCAGGCGATTTGCTTGAACCTGGGAGTTCAACCGCGGAACTTGAATCGCGGAGGTTGTGGTGAGCTGAGATCTTGCCATTGCACTCCGGCCTGAGAAACGAGCAAAACTCCGTCTCAAAACGAACGAAAAGATTAACCTCCTAATACCTTCTTATAATATTGTCTTGGGATATAGCATAGTTATAAAAATGCTGTTTCAAAAACGATTTAGGAGAGAAAATATTTAGGAAAAAACCGATATCAACTTAAAATTTGATATCAACAGAATTAAACATTCCATTATTCCAAAATGGAATTAAATAATATGTAGATGCTTTAAGAATATGAAAGATAATGTTTTTGTTGTTAATAATAGTAATAATTCTGGAGTTTAAGGAAATATTACTAAGTAAATTTACTTTCTTAAAGAGTCACGTAAAGAAATCTGGCAGATACCACTTGAATCAATCAATCAGCATTAACTTCAGCAGTAATGGGACACAGTGGCATCATGGATCTCCTGATGAGATGTGCTGAGGACACCCTGTGAGTTTTGTAGCATTCCTCCCAGATTGCATAACCCTAATCTAATCATAAGAGAACAATTAGACACACCTGAATTGAAAGACCCACAAAACAACTGGCCTGTTCTTTCAACAACTGTAAATAACATGAACAAGAAAGAAAGGCCAAGAAAGTGTTCCAATTTAATGAAGACTAAAAGGACAGGACAGGCCAGGTGCAGTGGCTCACGCCTGTAATCCCAGCACAGTGGGAGGCTGAGGCGGGCAGATCACATGGCCAGGAGTTCGAGACCATCCTGGCCAAAACGGTGAAACCCTGTTTCTACTAAAAATACAAAAATTAGCCAGGCATGGTGTTGCACACCGGTAATCCCAGCTACTTGGGAGGCTGAGGCAGGAGAATCACTTGAACCTGGGAGGTGGACATTGCAGTGAGCTAAGATCACACCATTGCACTCCAGCATGGGAGACAGAGCGAGACTCCATCTCAGAAAAAAATAAATAAAAAAGAAAGAAAGAAAGAAAGAACAACAAAATGCAATGCATGATCTTGGGTTAGATGATCATTTTTAAAAAAGGTTATTACAAAGAACATTATTGGGACAATTGGTAAAATTAGGATACAGATTGTATATTTAGACAATACAATTGTGTTTTCTAGGTACAATTAGTGTACTGTGGTTATAAAGAGGAAGTCTTTGTTCTTAGGAGACCTACGCACAAGTATTTAGGCATGAAGGGTCATGATGTCTGCAACTGACTCTCAAATGGTTACGCAAACAACAATAAGAGCATACAAAGAGACGTTCAAAGAGGTAAAGCAAACATGGCAAAATGTTAACAACTGGTGCATTTGGTTTGCATTTGGTTTTTGAGACAGGATCTCACTGTCATGCCCAGGCTGAAGTGCAGTAGCACAATCAGAGCTCACTGCAACCTCAAACTCCTGGGCCCAAGTGATCTCCTACCTCAGCCTCCCAAGTAGCTGGGACTCAAGGCACATGCCACCACCCGTGGCTAATTAAAACAATTTTTTTTTTTTTTTTTTTTTAGTAGAGACAGGTCCCACTATGTTGTCCAAGCTGGCCTTGAACTCCTGACCTCAAGTGATCCTCCTGCCTCTGCCTCCCAAAATGCTGAGATTATAGGCCCGAACCTCTATGTCCGGTAATTGGTGCATTTGGATGTATTTTTTTTTTTTTTTTTACCAAATTTCCTGAGAGTTTGAAATTTTCCTTCCTTCCTTCCTTCCTTCCTTCCTTCCTTCCTTCCTTCCTTCCTTCCTTCCTTCCTTCCTTCCTTCCTTCCTTCCTTCCTTTCTTCCTTCTCTCTCTCTCTCTCTCTTTCTCTGTCTTTTTGAGACAGAGTCTCACTGTGTCACCCAGGCTGGAATGCAGTGGTGCGATCTCAGCTCACTGCAACCACCACCTGCCGGGTTCAAGCGATTCTCCTGCCTCAGCCTCCCAAGTAGCTGGGACTACAGGTGCCTCCCAACATGCCTGGCTATTTTTTTTTTTTTTTTTGTATTTTTTGTAGAGGTGGGGTTTCACTATGTTGGCCAGACTGGTCTTGAACTTCTGACCTTGTGATCCGCCTACCTCAGCCTCCCAAAATGCTGGGATTATGGGTGTGAGCCACCGCGCCTGGTCTTGGTTTTTTTTTTTGAAACGGGACTGTCACCCAGGCTGTGGTACAGTCGCTATCTTGGCTCACTGCCTCCTGGGTTCAAGTGATCCTCCCGCCTCAGCCTCCCAAGTAGCTGGGATTACAGACGCATGCCACCACGCCTGACTAATTTTTTGTATTTAAGTAAAGATGGGGTTTTGTCATGTTGGCCAGCGTGGTCTCAAACTCCTGACTTCAGGTGATCCATCCTCCTTGGCCTCCCAAAGTGCTGGGATTACAGGCGTCAGCCACTATGCCAGCCTGAAATTTTTCAAATTAAAAACTTTAAAAATGACCATTACCGCCAAAAACACCGAACAACCTGATTCAAAATCAGCAAAGACATGAAAAGATGTATCTCCAAACAAGATGTATGAATGGCCAATGAGCCCGTGAAAAGATGCTCAACATCCCCAGTCATTAGAGAGATGCAAATCAAAACCACAATAAGATATCACTTCAACTCATTAGATGGCTACTATTAAAAAATATAAAATAGTAAGTGTTGTCAAAGTATACAGAGAAACTAGAATGCTTGTACACTGGTGGTGGGAATGTAAAATGGTACAGCTGCCATGGAAAACAGTATGGCATTTCCTCAAAAAATTTAAACAGAATTACCATATGATCTAGCAATTCCCTTTCTGGGTATATGCCCAAAGGAATTGCAAAGAGGGTCTTGAAGAAATATTTGTCCATACATGTTCAAAGCAGCATTATTCACAATAGCCAAACATGAAAGCAACAGATATTTCCACACACAGATTAATGGATAAGCAAAATGTGGTACTACATACATACAATGTTTTTTTTTTTTTTTTTCTTTTGAGACAGAATCTGTCTCTGTTACCCAGGCTGGAGTGCAGTGGCATGATCACAGCTTACTGCAGCCTTGACCTTCTAGGCTCAAGCGATCCTCCCACTTCAGCCTCCCCAGTAGCTGAGACTACAGGTGCACACCACCATGCCTGGCTAATTTTTGTATTTTGTAATTTTTGCATTTTTTGTACAGATGGGGTTTCACCATGTTGCCCAGGCTGGTCTCGAACCCCTAGGCTCCACCTGCCTTGGCCTGCCAAAATGCTGAGATTACAGGTGTCAGCCACAACACCCAGCCTGTGCAATGAAATATTATTCAGCCTTAAAAAGGGAGGAAATTCTGACACATGCTACAGTATGGATGAACCTTGAAGACATTATGCAAAGTGAAATAAGCCAGTCACAAAAAGACAAATAGTGTATTATTCCATTAATATGACATCTAGAGTAGTCAAATTCTTAGAGATGGAAAGTAGAATGGTGATTGCCAGAGGCCAAGGGAAGGAAGGATGGGAAGTATTGTTTAATGGGTGCAGAGTTTCAGTTTTGTGAGATGAAAAGAGTCCTAGAGATGGATGATGGTGATGGTTGCACAACAATGTGAATGCACTACCATTTAATACATTGAATGTAATACTATTGAACTCTACACTTAAAAATGGTTAAGATGGGAGATATTATGTATGTGTAGTTTACCAAATAAAATTCTTTTTTTTTTTTTTTTTTTGAGACGGAGTCTCGCTCTGTTGCCCAGGCTGGAGTGCAGTGGCCGGATCTCAGTTCACTGCAAGCTCCGCCTCCTGGATTCATGCCATTCTCCTGCCTCAGCCTCCTGAGTAGCTGGGACTACAGGCGCCCGCCACCTCGCCAGGCTAGGTTTTGTATTTTTTTTTTAGTAGAGATGGGGTTTCACCGTTTTGGCCAGGATGGTCTCGATCTCCTGGCCTCATGATCCGCCTGTCTCGGCCTCCCAAAGTGCTGGGATTACAGGCTTTAGCCACCGCGCCCGGCCCAAAATTCTTTTTTAATAACTGAAGAGAGAAAAATATTTGCAACCATTACAATAACAATTGATTCTGGTAAGAGTCATTAATGGGGTTAAATTAGACGGTAAAAGTTTAATGAAAGAATATTTATATAGTGTCAAATTATCTGTTTCCAATATATTTATATATTAATTAGGAAAGAAAACCTAGTAATTTTACAGTGGAGAAATTAGGAGGTATAAATGTACCAAGTGATGAAAGTAAACACTATCAGCATTAGTACAAATGGACATGTTCCTTCTGATATGTTGCACTAAGAAGGACACAATATCACTTCTATGTTACTGCTGCCAAAATGTATGCAAAATCTGATCTAATTATGAAAGACACACTAGACAAACCCAAACTGAGGGACAGCCTACAAAATAACTGGTCTGTCCTCTTAAGAAATGTCAAGGGCCAGGCTCAGTAACTTGTCCCTGTAGTCCCAGCTACTAGAGAGGCTATGGTGAGAGGATCGCTTGAGGCCAGGAGTTTGAGGCTATAGCATACTGTGATCACACTGTGAATAGCCACTGCACTCCAGCCTGGGCATAGCTAGATCTCATCTCTTAAAAAAACAAAAGTTAAGGTCATGAAAGGTAAAGAATGACTGAGGAATTCTTTCAAGTTGAAGAAGACTGAAAGCACATGACAATTGAATGCAATTTGTAATCTGGTATTTTCTTTTGCTATTACAGGACATTATTTTGACATTGGTGAACTCTGAATAAGAGCTGTCAATTAGATTATAGTACGACATCAATGTTAATTTTCTTATTTTGGCAATCGTGTTATGGTTAGCTGAGAGAATGTTCTAGTTTTAAAGAATATATTTAAGCATTCTGAGGTAAAGAGGTATCATGTTTGCAACTTACCCTCAATGGTCCAGATAAAAATATATGTGTATATATGTATTGATGTGTGTGTGTGTGTGTGTGCATGCATGTGTGAGTGTGTGAAGAGACAGAGAGACAGAGACAGAGAGTGAGAGAGAGAAAGTAAACATGGCAAAATGTTGCTATTAAGGAAAATCTGAGTAAATGAGATATGGGGATATAAGGGTATATGGAACTTTTTTTGTATTATTTTTGTAATTTTTAGGTAAGGCTGAAAATTACATAAATCAAGATTAAAAATTAAAATAACAACAAAAGGCAAGTGAAACCCCAGCAGTGAATGCTGGAGGACTGATGATAATGAACCAGGTAAACATTCATGGGAAAACAGGATGTAGAACTATAGGAATTAAACTTTACCCTGAAAAGCTTGGCATCTTCCCAAACACATAGGTGGACATAATTGTGTTTTCCCAAAGTACTTTTTATCCTAATCTCCTTTGAAAACAGAATAAAGTGAGCACCAAATCCTGCTTCATTCTCATCCTTTGTCAGGGTGTCTTTTTTTTTTTTTTTTTTTTTTTTTGAGACAGAGTCTCGTTCTGTCGCCCAGGCTGGAGTGCAGCGGCACAGTCTCGGCTCACTGCAAGCTCTGCCTCCCGGGTTCACGCTATTCTGCCTCAGCCTCCCGAGTAGCTGGGACTACAGGTGCCTGCCACCATGCCCGGCTAATTTTTTGTATTTTTAGTAGAGACGGGGGGGTTTCACTGTGTTAGCCAGGATGGTCTCGATCTCCTGATCTTGTAATCTACCCACCTCAGCCTCCCAAAGTGCTGGGATTACAGGTGTGAGCCACTGTGCCCGGCCAAAGATGTCATTTTTATCTGAGATCACAATCGAGTGTGGGTTGTTTAAAATATTCCTGAATTAGGTGAATTCCCTGGAATTGGAACACTAATACATTTACATCTACATGGTATCTGGAAAATAAAGGAAAGCTCCATGGCCATACATGGATCAGTTTCCAATCCTCACAGGAGAGTGAGATTAGAACAAATGCCTCCTTCAGTGCTAGCCAGTTGAACTCTTTTCCCACTCGGCTGCCTGGACTTTTGTCTGAATCATCAGAGAGAAAAGTTACCTTGGGGCTGGGCGTGGTAGCTCACAACTGTAATCCCAGCTCTTTGGGAGGTTGAGGCAGGAGGATCACCTGAGGTCAGGAGTCCCGAGACCAGCCTGGCCAAAATGATGAAATCCCGTCTCTACTAAAAATATAAAAATTAGTCAGGTGTGGTGGCATGCCTGTAATCCCAGCTACTCAGGAGGTTGAGGCAGGAGAATCACTTGCAACTGGGAGGTGGAGGTTGCAGTGAGCCAAGATCACGCCACTACACTCCAGCCTGGGTGACAGAGTGAGACTCCATCTCAAAAATCAAACAAACAAAAAAGTAAAAGTTACTGTGGCTTCTTATAGACACACAGCCTGAGACCTGCTTCTCAAATTTTGTGTTTCTGCCTCATCAGGATGACAGCTATCAAGAAAAGAGTGTAAGTCTCAAAAGAGCTAGGTTTATTTTTTTTTAAAACTGGTGTATTACAGAATTGTGGGTGCCGTTGGTAATGCAGATATCAGATGATTCTTCAGCATATCACTGAGTTCTTAAACGGTTAAGAACCATGCACATTTTATTCATGTGTATGCAGCGTTGGGCTAGGCTCTGTGAAATCAGGAGAACAAATAAAGCACATGGGCTTTGCCCCCAAAGAGCTTTTATCCCCGAAAAACATACGAAACGACTAGAAAAAAAAGACCAAATTATTATATACACTTAGAAAATGTCCAGAGCACAATATAAAAGTAAGTATTCTATGATGAATGTGTTTGGAACTACAAATTCTAAAGGAGTGGACAGGGACACACTGTCCTAGTAGGAGACACAGCATCAATATCACGTCCTACAAGGACTGGGCAATGTGAGGCGAGTGCAGGGCTATAAATAGTAAATGACAGAGAATTTACCGTATATACTGGACTTACTCAAGCCAAGAGATACTGATGAAATAAAGGAGCAGAAGCATGCACAAATAGATCATGGGCATTATGTATAAACAATGGAGCAAATAGATGTTGTGGGTGGAAATAAAGGGAGAAATCTTTCCTTCCATAGAAGGGCAGGATGGTGCAGCAGAAATAATAATATCTTTGGTGTCAGACAAACTGGGATTCAAATCCTAGTTCTTTCACTACCTGTGTGAAACTGGGCAAGTTATCTCATCGCTGCAAACCTTGTTTTCCCCATATAGGGCTACTAGCTTATGCAGTTATTAGTATTAAATTGAATGCTACATGAAGCATCTAGCAGAAGCAGGATTCAACAAGCGATATCTCTTGTTGGTTTGTGTATTTCTTAAAGCATCGCACTGTGTTATTGCTGTGTTTGTCTCCCCAATAGATTGTGAGTTTCTCAAAGAAGGGATTGTGCCTTAATGGTCTTGGCATTTTGAATTTCTAGTATAGAAATTTCTTGATGACTTGGGGCCCCCACCTGACACTGGCTTGTGTTGTACACTGGTGACTTTGCCTCGGAGGGTGGGACCCCGTTTCCTGGCGAACCATCCTTAGGTAATAAGGATGGTTTGATATTAACTGAATACTTACTTTGTGCCCAGCTAGGAGCATTTAATGAATCACCTTATCTAATCCTCATGACAATCCTTTGATTTTAACTATGAACATCCCATACAAGCGACAAGGATATTGAAGCTTAGAAACCTGCCCACGCTTATACAGCTAGTAAATGGGGAGCCCTGACCTCAGCCAGGCTGGACTCGGGAGGCTGTGCTGAACCAGCAAAGCAGAGAACTGCTCTCCTCCTGTATTCCCCGAGGAAAGTTCCACGGATGGACCAATAGGAGTTTCAGAAGCTGCCTGAGTACCAAAAAGGGAGAGAATTCGTGAGAAGGGTAAGAGCATTCCAGGCACAGACCACAGCTTCAGAGACAGCTCTGATGTGTGACAGAGGCTGGGGTGGGGGTTTTTGAAGGAGGAGTGTTGGAGGCACAGACCAAAAAAGGCCGACAGAGCTTAGGGTTTCCCTCAACCACAGGGCATGGGGAAGTCTTGGGGCTGGTGGCGCCTGCGGGTGAACATAGAGAAGAATCTCCATACAGAGCTCCTGTAGCAGCTGGAACGGGCAGTGCTGGGGCCCAGAAGCCCAGAAACGGTCAGAACCACAGATGGCATAGAGTAGAGTCAGAAGTGTTTCTGGGGAGCAGACTGGGGACTCACAGGGCTGCATTGTTGGGAGGGAACTGAAGGAAAAGCACCGTATTTGACAACAGACTGCAGGCTGCATTTGTAACTCTTCAACAACAGGAGTAAAAGGTAGTACACAGATAGCACTTAATGCAGTGGTTATAAGTGGGGTCCTTGCAGCTGGGACACCTAGGGTCACTCACCAGCTCCCAGCTGTGTGACCTTAGCAACATGACTTAACCTCTCTGGGCCTCTATGCCCCTTCTCTGTAAAACAAGGCAGGTCTGTTTCCTAGGGTTACTGTTTCCTAGGGTTACTGTGAGTGCAAAATGAATGAGTATTTGTAGAACACACCTTGTCTCTGATGGGCAATAAATGTTATCTCTGATGGCTAATGAATTCAAAAGAAAAAGACAAGATCTCATGAGTAGATCAAAAGCGTTTTGCTTAGAAGGCATGTTTCCTTTGCTTTTTCTTCCTGTCTGCTGGTTCAGAACTCACGCCCCCTAAATTTTATACAGAATTTGCTGTTTTCTGAAGAATTATTATAAACTAGGTTCAAGGTCGTTAATTTTAGCTGCTGACAGGAAACAGGGATGTCCTGTTGACCCCTCCAAGTTAATAGGTATGACATCAAACATATCCAGCTCCAGCTGTCCCAGATCCTCTTCCCTGACGTCAAAAGGCAGTACTGGTTTTCCAGTCCTCTGAGTGCAAAACCTTGAACTCAATTTTAACTTCGTTTCTTCTCCTCCGCAATGCCAATCTTATAATCAGGTTTTGCTCCTTCTCTCATTTCAATGTTTTAGACTTGGCCCTCCAATAACTTACCTGTCTCTACCTTCACCCGGGTGCCTAATTAACGATTAACCGATTATTCAGGATACCACTTAAATCTCTTATCTCCCTTTGTCAAGAACTTTCAATAGTTTTTTTCTCCCAGTAATAGAGCGAATTCAAATTCCTAGAGTTGTGATTCAAGGCTTCAACCGGTCCCTCCCCAAATCCTCTGCTGGGGAATGGTGCCCTGAATCCACCCGGCTCGGTCCTCCCCCTCCCTTCTCTGCCTCCTGATGACATCCCATTCCTTCCAGAGGACCTGGGTTGATTCCCGCCATCCCATCTGCAGCTTTCTCCGCCAGTTTTTCCAGCCGTAATGTCCTTGGTGACGTGGGGCCCTCTCCTGACACTGGCTTGTGTTGTACACTGGTGACTTTGCCTCGGAGGGTGGGACCCGGTTTCCAGGCGAACCTCCACAGTAGGGGGCACAGGATCAGGCACTCAAAAATCGCTCAATGAATGGGTGGATGAGCCCATGAACGTGCTGGTGGCTCGGTCCCTTGGCTCATTCCCAGCTCCCACTCGGTCTTCCTACCAGGGTCAAGCGAATTGGAACCCGGACGCAGCCGAGCGGCAATGGGGTGGTCGCCGTTCCTGAATCCGGAGCGTTTCCACGTCGCGGGCTCTTCACGACCCAACCCTAATCAGAGGACCATGGTGCGGGTCCCGCGCTCTGCTCCCCCTCCCGGAGGCGCCGTTCGGTGGGAGCCGGGCTGCTTTCGAGAATCGCAGGCACCGGCGCCCACCGCGGGAGGTTCGGCTTCGCCCCTCGCCCTCCCCCTCGTGGCCATTGGGCTGCCCCGAGGCGCGCCCGCTGGACGGGGCGGGGCCCTCCCCTTTCCCCTCCGCTCCCCTCCCCTCCCCTCCCCTCCCCTCCCCTATTTCCCGGGGTGGGAACGCCGGGAGGCGGGAGGTGAGGGGGCTGCTAGGGGCGTCCGGTTACATCCCCGCCTTCCTCTGCTCTGGCCGCGGGACTGGGTTTGCGGGACCGCAGTTCGGGAACATGTTGGCCTCGAGCAGCCGGATCCGGGCTGCGTGGACGAGGGCGCTGCTGCTGCCGCTGCTGCTGGCGGGGCCTGGGGGCTGCCTGAGCCGCCAGGAGCTCTTCCCCTTCGGCCCCGGACAGGGGGACCTGGAGCTGGAGGACGGGGACGACCTCGTCTCCCCTGCCCTGGAGCTGAGTGGGGCGCTCCGCTTCTACGACAGATCCGACATCGACTCAGTCTACGTGAGTGAGCCCCGGGAGGGCGGGCGAGGGGCTGCAGGGCGCGGCTGGCCGGGGGCGCCCGTGGAGCCGGACGGACGTGGGCGTCGCAGGCGGGGACCGGGACTCGCTGGCCACCGGGGCACCAGGCACGGCGCAGGGTCTCCCGCCTCTGCAGGGTCCACGAAGGTCTCCCCGACCCGGTCCCTGTCAACCGAAGAGCGGGTCGCGGGGGTCTGGGTGGCTCCGCGCGCCCCCGGCCGTGACCCCGGCACCTCGGGACCCCGCGGAGCTTCCTCCCCGGCGGCTGTGGGCTGCATCGCCGCAGGGAGGTCAGTCCACGACCCTCGGTTGTCCAGTCCCTTCGGGGCTAGGACCCGGCCGGTCCCGGGTAGAGCCAGGTTCTCGCGCGGAGGCTCTGCAGGGCAAGAGCCGGAGCTGGGTCGCAGCCGGCGCGCGGGCCCCGGGACTCTTGTGGCCACGGGAGAGTTTCGCTGGCAGCCTCCTGTGTTTGTGTGTGGACTCCGGATGTGTCTTGGCAGTGATGCTGCTTTCCAGTTGGGCTCGTTTCAGAGTCCAGAGTCCAGAGCGGGAAACACAGGGCTCCCAGTGATCCAATTTCCTGTGGCCAGGCATTGTCACCACTGAAGCCCCAAACGAGGAGCAGGGCCAGATGACCTACAGCTCCCTGGAGCCTCCCCGGGACCGGCCCGGCCTGGGGGCGCTGTCAACTTGTTGAAGTCCTTTCGTGCCGCTGCCTTCCTCCGCTGCGCACCGTGTGGATTTCATATAAGGCTCGTGCGCATTCCAGAAATGTGGGGGGTTGGTCGGGGGGAAGGGGGTTGGAACTGCAAACGCGGCGGCTGCAGCCTGTCCTGCCCGTGACATGGCTGTGCTCCCGGTCTGGCCTGGGCACACTGCGCCTTAGACAACACTCACGTGGAACTTGTAGGCTTTGCCTAAAACGAATGAGCCCTTCAAGTCTGGATCCACAAAGAGCCCTCACTCTTGTTGGTTGACTGCCCTGGCCTCTTTAGACACTGGTGAAGCCTGTAGATCCCTTTTCAGTATAACGCTTTATTTTAGTTTTTAGAGAGATGAGGTCTTGCTCTGTTGCCCAGGCTGGGTGCAGTGGCGCCATCTTGGGTCACTGCAGCCTCCAACTCCTTGGCTCAGGCTGTCCTCTGGTCTCAGTCTCCTGAGTAGCTGGGACCACAGGTGAGTGCCACCATGCTGGGCAGTATAAAGTTTTAAATGCATAAAATAAAATCCACAAGATGACCAAGGAAGGCACTTATGTTGAAATACAGATCAAAATATTAAAAAACACACATCTTATGTTCTTATGTACTATATATGCTTATATGTGTACTTTTTTTTTTTTTTTTTTTGAGACAGAATCTCTCTCTATCCCCTAGGCTGGAGTAGTTCAGTGGCACAATCTCAGCTCACTGCAACCTCCATCTCCTGGATTCAAGTGATTCTCCTGCCTCAGCCTCCTGAGTAGCTGGGATTACAGGTGCCTGCCACCACGCCTGGCTAATTTTTGTATTTTAAGTAGAGACATGGTTTCACCATGTGGGTCAGGCTAGTCTTGAACTCCTGACCTCAGATGATCTGCCTGCCTCAGCAGGTGTGAGCCACCATGCCTGGCCCAATATAAGCTTACCTTTTTTTTTTTTTTTTTTTTTTGAGACAAAGTCTCACTCTGTTGCCCAAGCTGGAGTGCAGTGGCGAGATCTCAGCTCACTGTAACCTCCACCTCCCAGGTTCAAGTGATTCTCCTGCTTCAGCTTCCTGAGTAGCTGGGACTACAGGCACACACCACCATGCCTGGCTAATTGTTGTATTTTTAGTATAGATGGGGTTTCACCATGTTGGCCAGGCTGGTCTTGAACTCCTGACCTCGTGATCCACCCACCTCGGCCTCCCCAAGTGCTGGGATTACAGGCATGAGCCACCACGCCTGGCCTATATGCTTACTTTTAACAACATTAAATAACAAAGTATAGCAGTGGATCCAAGAGCAGTTCAGGTAACGATTGAACTTTGAAGATCATGAGCAATATTCTGAGACACATGTAGCAACTATGATATGATATGAAAAGATCTGTGACTTCTATTAGTGACTGTTTGTTGCCTGCATTCATAATTAGAGGAAATGCTAAATACCAGTTGTTTTTTTTTTTTTTTTGAGACAGAGTCTCGCTCTGTTGCCCAGGCTGGAGTGCAGTGGCTCAATCTTGGCTCCCTGCAACGTGCACCTCCTGGGTTCAAGAGATTGTCCTGCCTCAGCCTCCTGAGTAGCTGGGATTACAGGCACTCACCACCATGCCTGGCTAATTTTTGTATTGTTAGTAGAGATGGGATTTCACCATGTTGGCCAGGCTGAGTCTTTAATTCCTGAACTCAGGTGATCTGCCCACCTTGGCCTCCTAAAGTACTGGGATTATAGGCATGAGCCATCGTGCCCGGCCAGTTTATGGTTTTTCTCATGTAGAGACCCACTGAATAAGAACCTCTTTTTTTGTTTTCTTTTGAGACACAGTCTTACTCTGTCGCCCAGGATGGAGTACAGTGGCTTGATCGTGGCTCGCTGCAAGGTTTGCCTCCCGGGTTCAAGCGATTCTTGTGCCTCAGTCTCCCGAGTAGCTGGGATTACAGACGCTAGCCACCACACCCGGCTAATTTTTGTATTTTTAGTAGGGATGGGGTTTCACCATCTGTGGCCAGGTTGGTCTTGAATTCCTGACCCCAGGTGATCCACCCGCCTTGGCCTCCCAAAGTGCTAGGATTTCAGGCCCACCTAAGAACCCTTTTGTTAAATTGGGACCTGCTGTCTTCCTTTACTTGTGACATCAGACTAACCGCACTAAATTCTAAAGGTCTAGAAAATCTTTTTTTTTTTTTTTTTTTGAGACGGAGTCTCGCCCTGTCGCCCAGGCTAGAGTGCAGTGGCACGATCTCAGCTCACTGCAAGCTCCGCCTCCCAGGTTCATGCCATTCTCCTGCCTCAGCCTCCCGAGTAGCTGGGACTACAGGCGCCCGCCACCAGGCCCGGCTAATTTTTTTGTATTTTTAGTAGAGACGGGGTTTCACCGTGTTAGCCAGGATGGTCTCAATTGCCTGACCTCATGATCCGCCCACCTTGGCCTCCCAAAGTGCTGGGATTACAGGCGTGAGCCACCGCGCCTGGCCTAGAAAATCTATTCTCACAAAACAATTCCTGTCAAAGACTTTCCTGTCTATTTGGGTTTGATCTGCACTTCCATGAGAAAGGATCCCAGAGGTCTCTTTGCATCTTCTATCTGTCCTGTAGGTTGGGTTCCCAGGAAGCTGACTTTGACTATGCTGGAGATTGGGAGGCAGATTATTTCATTAGGGTGCTCCTTGGGTCCACACCTGTGGAACGGTGGGAAATGAGGCAGGATTGAGCAGAGGAGAAGCCCAACCGCAGGGCAGTCCCAGCAAAGGTCTCCGCCAGCCCCTGGGGGAGCTCTGGAGCTGGGATGGCCTTGCAGAGTTGTCTCAAGCCTTGAGGGGACTGGGCCCCTGTGCCCTTGCATGGATCAGTGAGTCAGTGAATCACTTGATAAGAGCTGTCCTGGATGGAGATACACCCGGGGGGTAAGGCAGTTTTTGTCCCTGGAAGTAACCCTCAAAGCTGACAGTGGAGGGCTACATTTCCAGGAGCTGAAGGGGGATCTGGTGACACACTGCAGTGTCCACCCCTATCTACAGCTGTGCAGATACTCTTTGCATATTGATGGAAGAAGGTGAATTGATAGGAAGTGTAGGCACAAAAGGATGGTCTTCACCATTCTAGGCATTAGGAAAATGTAAGAGACACCCACTAAGAAAGAAAAGTTATTGGTTGGGTATATCTCTGTATGTTAGAGAGACTTGCTAGTTTTATATGATTTAATCCTCAAAACATTCCTCCCTTTCTTCAAATGAAGAAACAACAATAATATCAATAATTAGTGACATGCCCAAGGGCATGTGACCAGTCAAATGCCAAAGCTTGAATGCTAACCCCAGTCTGTGTCTGACTCATAGTACTTTCAAGCATGAAGCCTAAAACATGTAGCAATGGATGTGAGGGATTGCTATGAGCAAGAGTAGTAAGAGAAGACTTCACAGAGGAGGTGACATTTAAGATTTCAAAGACAGGTCTAATTGCAGTAGGTGGATAGGAAATGGAGAGGCCATTCCAGATGTACTGCAGGAGTAAATGCATGAGGATGGGAAAAAGTTTGGGAAAACGATGAGTATCATCTGATGAAAGCAGGTAGTTCTATTGGAATAGGAGGTTTCTGTCTGGACAGGCATGTGGGGGTCAAAAGACAGAATGCATCAGTTAGCTTTTGCTGTGTAACAAACAATCTTGGCTGGGCACAGTGGCTCACGCCTATAATCCCAGACTTTGGGAGGCCAAGGTGGGAGGATTGTTTGAGCCCAGGAGTTCCAGACCAGCCTGGGTGACATAGTGAGACCCTGTCTCTATGAAAAAAAATTAAAAAGAAACCAACCTCAAAAACTTGTGGCATGTAATAATAAGCATCTATTGCTCACATGTCTGCAATCAGCTGGCAGTGGGCTGATCTAGGGTGACCTTGATGGGGTATTTGAGATGATTTTGTTCTGCTCCACAGGTCTTTCCAAGCCCATTTTGGCTAATATGGTAGCCACTAGCCCTATGTAGGTATCTAAATTTGTATTTATTGCAATTAAATACTATGAAAATTTCAGTCTTTCAGTCACACTAGCTGCATTCCAATGCTCAATACCCTCATCTCTAAAGTCCAATTTATCTTGGATCTCTAATACTTTATTTTATTTTATTTGAGATGGAGTCTCACTCTGTCGCACAGGCTGGAGTGCAGTGGCGCAGTCTCTGCTCACAGCAACCTCCACCTCTCAGGTTCAAGCGATTCTCCTGCCTCAGCCTCCTGAATAACTGGGACTACAGGTGTCTGCTACCACACCCTAATTTTTGTGTTTTTAGTAGGGATGGGGTTTTGCCAAGATGGCCAGGCTGGTCTCGAACTTCTGACCCCAGGTGATCTGCCTGCCTTGGCCATCCAAAGTGCTGGGATTACAGACATGAGCCACTGAGCCTGGCCTCTAATATTTTTTGACTGACTGAGTACATTAATTTTTTCAGGACACTGGGTATCATTTTTTGTAAATTGCAGTGCAGTGTTAACATCTGTCATATATTCATTCAACAGATGTTCAACTTCTTGCCTAACAGTGCTAGGCTTTGGGGATAGAGATTGAAAACAACACCAGTGTTGCCACTGCCCTCATAGAGTGTAAGGTCTAGTGAGGAAGACAGACATTAAATCAGTAATTATGCCTACATTGTGATGAGTTCAGGGCGGGTATATATTGGGGTGAAAGCTGAACTGATTGGAGAGATCAGGTGAGCCTCCCCCAGGAGAGCTGAGATCAGGGGGTGAGTGGAGTTTCACTATGTGGAAAGGGGAGGAGGCAGGAGGGTGGTTCCGAGGAGGAGGAGGAAGCATGACCGTATGTGAGACCCTGTCCCCTGAAAGGAATAGGAGCTTGGTGTGTCCTAGAATGGAAAAGTGGATGGGAGCGCAAGGCAGTGGCGTCAGATGAACTTGGAGAGCTCAATAGGGGTGGATCCCGCAGCGCCAGGTAACTCAGACCTTGCCACTCCCAGCCTAAAGCCCTCTAAGGGTTTCCTTTGTGCTTAATGAAATCCAAACTCCTCAGGCTGCATGGTCCGCAAAGCCTCAAATGGCCCAGCCTCGCTGGTCGCTCCGCCCACATGGCTTCCCATGTCTGCCTCATGTGCCAGGCTGCAGCCACCCTGGCCTTCTTTCTCTTCCTTGGCCATGGCCAGCTCATCCCATCCAGGTCGGGGCACCTCTCCTCTTCTTTCTACCGGGGACACCCGCCCCCAGCTCCCTGGGGCTGCGCCCTCCTGTGGTCAGGCCTCTGCTCACATGTAGCCTCTTCAGGGCGCCCTTCCCCATCCACCCCCTCGCTGTCTCCTTCCCGTCATAGCATGTCTAATCACCTAACATTAGTTTGTTCGCTTTTTGTGTTTTTGAGATAGAGCCTCACTATGTTACCCAGGCTGGTCTCAAACTTCTGGGCCCAAGTGATCCTCCCACCTCAGCCTGGCTGATTCTTTAAAATTTCATTTGTTTGTTGCTGGTCTCCCCCGTTAGAGTCTGAGCCCCATGAGTGCATGCCCACCATGTTCACCACCATCTGCTGGGCACTAAGGATCATGCCTGTGGAACATAGTGAATGCTCTGTTATGATCTGTTGAATGAATGAATGAATGAAAGCCTGTTAGGATTTTTTAAATTTTATTCTATGAAGCAATGAGGAGCCACTAGAGATTTCTTTCTTTTTTCTTTTCTTTTTTTTTTTTCTGAGATGGCGTTTTGCTCTTATTGCCCAGGCTGGAGTGCAATGGCACGATCTCGGCTCACCACAACCTCCGCCTCCCAGATTCAAGAAGAGATTCTCCTGCCTCAGCCTCCTGAGTATCTGTGATTACAGGCATGTGCCACCACGCCCGACTAATTTTGTATTTTTAGTAGAGACAGGGTTTCTCCATGTTGGTCAGGCTGGTCTCGAACTCCTGACCTCAAGTGATCTGCTTGCCTCGGCCTCCCAGTGTTGGAATTACAGGCATGAGCCACCGTGCCCGGCCATTAGAGATTTCTAAGTAGATGGCTGACACGATTTAACTTTAAAAGATTATCATTTTCTTCAATAAATAAATGGCACGGTGGGGAAAAAGAAGGAAGGAGACCTGGTGTGGGTCAAAAGAGACTTCAGAGACTTGTTGACCAAATGCAAGTGAGGACTTTGTTTCAGTCTGATTAAGACAAATCGGCCATAAAAAGATGTCTTTGAGACAAACTGCATTTCCGGAAGAGGTATACATGCAAATGTGTAGATATAAGTTTCATTTCTCTTGGGTATATACCTAGGACTGGAATTCCTGGGTCATACGGTAACTCTATGTTTAATATTTTGAGGAACCGTCAAAGTGTTTTCCAAAGTGACAGCACCATCTGACATTCCCACCAAAAATATATGAGGGTTCTGATTTCTCAACAACCTCACCAACAAAAAGACATTTCTTATTTCTGTCTTTTTGATTTATAACCATCCCAGTGGGTGTGAAGTGCTGTGTTGTGAATCTGATTTGCATTTCTCTGATGGCTAATGATGTTGAGAATCTTTTCATGCACTCATTGGCCATTTGTGTATCTTCTTTGGAGAAATGCCTGTTCAAATCCTTTGGTCATTTAAAAAAGGCGTTGTTTTTTTATTGTTGAGTAGGGCATCATCTTTCAACAAAAGTACTTCATAAATGAGACCAGCCTGGCCAACAGGGTGGAACCCCATCTCTACTAAAAATACAAAAACCAGTCAGGTATGGTGCCACGCACCTGTAATCTCAGCTACTCAGGAGGCTGAGGCAGGAGAATCTCTTGAACCTGGGAGGCAGAGGTTGCCGTGAGTCGAGATCATGCCACTGCACTCCAGCCTGGGTGACAGAGTGAGACTGAAACTCTGTCTCAAAAAAAAAAAAAGAGAGAGAGAGAAGAATCCTTCATAAATGAAGCTGTATTTTTCACATTGGATAACATTGGCAGGCAAATGATGTCTGATTATTGCTTGGCTTGCCATGCTAAGATTAATACCTGGTGTTAAGGAGATTACAGCCAGATCATGCCTGTCAAGTTATATTTTTCCCCACGTGAGCAGCAACTGAGTTATGGGGTGACACTCACTTTAGCCTTATCATCTATTTCCTTGCCCACCAACCTTTCACCAAATAGTTTTAGCATCCATTGATGATCTTTGCCTGAAACAGTAATTAAATTAAAGGTTGCAGGATGCTGTTTTATTTTGTTTTGCTGGTTGCTTGCTTGTGTCTGTCATTCTTTCTGCATTTATTAGCTGGCATATTCTGTAAAGAGGTTTTCCTCATCAACCGTGACTTTTGGGTAACACTGATATACTGTTCCTTCTGGAAAGACAGATAAATACTTAACTCTTTTCCTGTAATTTTTTATGTTTAAGTTAAGGGATTTGTGTAATACAGTACTAGGCTCCAATTGCCACAGGCAAACTTCTGATATCTATATTCAGGTTGTTAAGGAGAAACATGTGTCTCCCCAGAGACTGGGGGTCTCACACCCCAAGGCCCTTGGTGTGGCATCCTCAAGAGCTACTTCTTTGACAGACACACCAGTGGTTAAAATTTAAAGAACCCAACAATTTTTTTTTTTTTTTGCCAGTCAAATTTAGCGTGGAGGGTTGTATATCAACTTTAGGGATACTAATGCTAATAAGTTCTGATAACCCACTACCATCGGACAAGCCCCAATCATTTTTAAATGTTGGAAAGTAATCTCAGGTAGAAATTTTCTGTAGAAGAGAAGGGTAACTGATCCAAAGTTACTTGGACATTGACTGGAGTATGTTGAAAATGTTGACTCATCTCTATTATTCTTATGTCAGAGGCATGTGAATAAGAGCAACTCAACCTTGAACAGGGGCTGGGTAAAATGAGGCTGAGAACTACTGGACTGCATTCCCTGATGGTTAAGGCATTCTAAGTCAAAGGATGAGGTAGGAGGTCATCACAAGATACAGGTCATGAAGACCTTCCTGATAAAACAGGTTGCAGTAAAGAAGCCTGCCAAAATCTATCAAAACCAAGATGGCGATGAGAGTGACCTCTGGTCGTCCTCACTGCTACACTCCCACCAGCGTCATGACAGTTTACAAATGCCATGGCAATATCAGGAAGCTACCCTATATGGTCTAAAAAGGGGAGGCATGAATAATCCACCCCTTGTTTAGCATATCATCAAGAAATAGCCATAAAAATGGGCTACTAGCAGCCCTTGGGGCCGCTCTGTCTATGGGGTAACAATTCTTTTTTTTTTTTGAGACTGAGTCTCACTCTGTCACCAGGCTGGAGTGAGTGGCGCGATCTTGGCTCATTGCAACCTCCGCCTCCCGGGTTCACACCATTCTCCTACCTCAGCCTCCCGAGTAGCTGGGACTACAGGCGCACACCACCACGCCCAGCTAATTTTTGTATTTTTAGTAGAGATGGGGTTTCATCATGTTGGCCAGGATGGTCTCCATCTCTTGGGCCTTGTGATCTGCTCGCCTTGGCCTCCCAAAGTGCTAGGGTTACAGGCGTGAGCCACGGCACCCAGCTGCTGTTCTTTATTCCTTTACTTTCTTAATAAACTTGCTTTCACTTTATGGACTTGCCCTGAATTCTTTCTTGTGTAAGATCCAAGAACCCTTTCTGAGGGTCTGGATTGGACCCCTTTCCGGTAACCCTTAGATTGTTCCTCAGCTTTATTTACTAATCCTTTTACTTCTATTTCTATTTCATGCCAGAGTCATTTCTTCTGTGGAGTTAATAGGAATCACTTGCAATTTGGACTTGGAATTTTGTTCTGGCACTTATAGTGTTTGATCTTAGGCAAGTTATATAAACTGAAACTCATTTTTTCTCAAAGAGTGAAAACAATATTAATCTTTACTAGGTTTAATGAGATAACTAAAGTAAAAATGCTTTGTAAACTGTAAAGTGCCTTGCAAATGGATGAGGCTCCAGGTCCACTTGTGGGCTCTAGGCTGAAATTAATCAGTCTCCACCTTGATTGTGTCCTGGATTTGCCTATTTTCTGGACTTCCTTTTTGTGTTTTACGTTTTTTTGGATTCTTTTTTTTCCAGCTTTTCGTAGCTGCCCAGTCACTAACTTTGAAGCCATCCCAAAAAACATTGCAACTTGCATGACTTTTGCCCCCAGTGTGTCTAAACTAGGCAGCCAAGTGTAATAGAAAGAACATGGGTCATGTACTCCAGCAGATGTGGGTTCTGATCTTGGTTCCATCACTTGCTGGCTGTGTGACATTAAAGCTAAATTAAAATCTCTTGTCATTTCCTTGTCTGTTTCAAGTATGTGAAAACAGGGATGGTTGTACTAAATGCTTGTTGTATGAAATTTTAAAAGATAAAAAGAGCCTTAGTAAAGGACCTCAACATTAGGTGACAGCCAATGTTTGCTGCCTTTCCACTCTTTATGTTAAATTATTTTAAGTTCCCGTTGCCTCCCACCCATGGAGTTTGCTTTTGCAAGTTTCACGTCTTCTCAGTACAGCGATTTGCATTTGTAAAAGGACGCTGTTTTTTTCTTATTTGTTTCTACCTCAAGTATTCTCTAAACACACGTTTTGGAGAAGGCTCCCCCCAAACTATTGCAGGCCGCTTTCTGCCCTGGGGACTGTTACTAGGCTCATTTAAGCCCCCCCAAAATGGCTGTTGTTTCACTTTTTCAGGGTGTATTTGGACATAAGAAATCTAACATAAATTACAAATTTTTTGAGCATCTGCATATAGACTTTCTCCAGTGATTCTTGCTGTCTGAAAGTTCACGTGAAAGATGAAATGAGACAGGAAATGCTTTCTATAATGGGAAACGCCCTCCCATTATAAGTTAGGTGCTCTGTCCATCCCCTTCTTGTCAGTTGGGTTGAAACAATTGTACATAAGTGGTTCCAGCTGTTACCCATGTGGTGCTTGGCATTTTCACTGTGGGTTTTTTTGTGATCTAATTGACATGCTCTGCCCTAGGGCAGCTGGATGAAAAGTCGTATTGTTTTCTGTGTTTCTTGGGGTGAGTGGGAAGACATGGTTCTGTAAAGGGGCATTAGTTTTACTAGCTGCATAGTGAGCTGAAGTTTAACTTTGCTAAAGGAACTTTTTCCCAGTGTGAACTGATATTGTAAGCAGTATTTCAGGGAAATATTTACATTGCTCAACATGCTGGAAATAGCTGTTTTTTCAGTAAAGAAGTTTTTACTCCTTAATGCAGATTCACAAAGAGCCTCACCTCCGCAATATTTGGTTACCTTACGTTACCTTAAGATGACAGTATTACATTATTATTATCAGCAGCACTCTCAGTGATTCAGATGGGCTTTCTCAGAAATGGATTCACCCCATGAGGGTTTTGCGATATGATCAATATAGCAAGGAACGTGCTGCTGCCATTGGGAGTCAGGGCTCTAAGATGCCAATTGCAAACTTAGAGAGAGAGGCAGACAGAAAGAAACATGTGATAAACCCTGGTTGGGAGGTCAGAAAGCCTTCACAAGGGAAAATGAGACTCTGCCAAGCACATGAGCTGAGGATTATCAAGAAGGTTTTTCGAGGTTTTCCCTTCCCTTCTGCTCCCTCCCCTCCCCTCCCCTCCCCTCCATCCCCTCCCCTCCCCTTCCTTTCCTTTCCTCCTTTCCCCCTTTCCTTTCTTTCTTTCTTTCCTTCTGTCTTACTCTGTTGCCTAGGCTGGAGTGCAGTGGCGAGATTTCGGCTCAATGCACCCTCAGCCTCCCGAGTCGCTGGGATTACTGGTGTGCATGACCACGCCCGGCTAATTTTTGTATTTTTAGTAGAGACAGGGTTTCACCATGTTGGCCAGGCTGGGCTCAAACTCCCAACCTCAGGTGATTCGCCCACCTCAGCCTCCCAAAGCGCTGAGATTACAGGCGTGAGCCACCACACTCAGCTGAGGAGGTTTTCAAGGAGGAGGGAATCATGGATCCAAAAGCATGTAGTGTCAACAAGGAGAGACACCATGGAGTTTGGAGAATCAAAAGCAATCTAAAATTTTTCTTCTGGCACATTTCTCCTCTAGCCTTTTACTCACCAACATTCATAAAAACGAAATCGTGGTCTCATAATCCATGTACTTTTTTGAGACGGAGTCTCTCTCTGTCACCCAGGCTGGAGTGCAGTGGTGCAATCTCAGCTCACTGCAACCTCCGCCTCCCGGGTTCAAGCGATTCTCCTGCCTCAGCCTCCTGAGTAGCTGGGATTACAGGCACCCACCACCATGCCTCGCTAATTTTTGTATTTTTAGTAGAGACGGGATTTCACTATATTGCTCAGGCTGGTCTCAAACTCCTGACCTCAGGTGATCCACCTGCCTTGGCCTCCCAAAGTGCTGGGATTATAGGCGTGAGCCACCTTGCCTGGCCCCGTGTACTTTTTAAACTAGTACAAATGTAGTGAACAGAAAGTAATACTGGTGACTGCTGTGTGATTCTTAGGTTTCATAATTTCTTTTTTTCTGGACTCAGGGCACTGTATGGGGTGCCTCAGGCTCTGTAACTTTTGATTAGTTTTAATGACAAAATCTGCTTTTACCAGCACCATCTTCTGCTCATTAATGTGGTCTAATGTGCCCAGTGCAACTAACACTCCTATGTCCCTGGGAGGGTAGTGGCAGTGGTAGGAAAGTCTGGGGAAGGAAGAAATGCAAAGACCATGAGGGATGGAGGTAGAGAGTGGAATGACGGTTCCCAGAGCCTGGGAAGGGTAGGGTAGGGGATGAAAAGAGGTTGGTTAATGGGTACAAACATACAGTTCAATAGAAGGAATAAGTTCTAGTGTTTGATAGCATAGTAGAGTGAATATAGTTAACAAATATTGTATATTTCAAAATGGCTAGAAAGATTTGAAATGTTCCCAGCGCAAAGAAATGATAAATGTTTGAGGTGGTGAATTTCCTAATTATCCTGATTTGATCATTACGCATTGTATGCATGTATCAAAATATATACTCCACATGCACCCCATAAATATGTACCAATATGATGCATCAGTACAAATAAAATAATAAAGTGGATCTTCGCCGACACAGAAAGGACAGTGAAGGAGTCCCGCTTCGTCATGTCAGCTTTGCTGCTTGTGCTTTCGGTGTCATGTCCAACATGTTATTGTCAAGATCAGTATCAAGGGGCTTTTTCCTTAATGTTTTCTTCCAGGATTTTTATAGTTCCAGGTCTTACATTTAATTCTCCAATCCATTGTGGGTTAATTTCTGTGAGTGCTATAAAATAGGGGTCCATTTTCATTCTTTTGCAGGAGGATATCCAATTTTCCCAGCACTGTTTATTGGAGAGACTGCCCTTTCTCATTGTGTGTTCTTGGTGACCTTGTCAAATGCTAGTTGACTGTAAATATGTGGGTTCACCTCTGGGCTCTCAGTTCTGTCCCGTTGATCTATCACGGCTATCCGTGATAGCTTTGCTAGCCAACTTGATTGTGGTATTCATTTCACAACATATACCTGTATCAAATCACATTGTACACCCTAAACTTATACACGTTTGTTTGTCAGTTATGCTTCAATAAACCTGGAAAAACAAAACCAAACAAAAACAAGGACAATGAGCCACAGGCCCTACTGAGAGAGAATGTTAATCTTGGCTTATCTATTAGAACCATTTGCCCTTCTTTGCTGAATTTCAGATCAATCAGGTTTGTTATTTTTTTTTTTTTTTAATTTTTTACTCTATGTTTGTTTTTTGAGATGGAGTCTCACTCTGTTACCCAGGCTGGAGTGCAGTGGCGTGATCTTGACTCATTGCAACCTCCACCCCCCAGATTCAAGTGATTCTCATGCCTCAGCCTTCCCAGTAGCTAGAATTACAGGTGTGGTTAGCCACCGCACCAGGCCTGTTATATGTTTTTTAAAAATAAACTTTTATTATGAAAAACTTCAAATATACTAAAAAATATAATGAACTCCCCTGTATTCATTACCAGCTCCAACAAGTACCAATTTGAGACTAATCTTTCATTGATGTCCTCACTTATTCCTAATGTTCCCTCCCCATCCCAAACTGAATTATTTTTAAACAAATCCCAAATATTTTATATTTTTGTAAATGTTTCAGAATGTACCTCAAAAGAAAAGACTCTTTAGGCTGAGCCCAGTGGCTCATACCTGTAATCCCAGCACTTTGGGAGGCCAAAGTGGGTGGATCGCTTGAGCTCAGGAGTTCCAGACTAGCCTGGCCAACATGGTGAAACCCTGTCTCCACTAAAAATACACAAATTAGCCAGGTGTGGTGACACACACCTGTAATCCCAGCTACTTGGGAGGCTGAGGCAGAAGAATCACTTGAACCTAGGAGGTGGAGGTTGCAGTGAGCCGAGACTGCACCACTGCACTCTAGCCTGGGTGACAGAGTGAGACGGTCTCAAAAAAAAAAAAAAAAAAGATTCTTTAAAAAAACAAAATAGTAAAGTCATGATCATACTTTAAGAAATGATGATAATTCCTTAATATTGTCCAATATGCAAATGGTTTCATGAAATGTTTTATTTTGCTTTTCAGTTGATTGGTTTAAATCAGGGCCCAGACAAAGCCTACACATTGCATTTGGTAGATGTGTCTCTTAGGACTTTTGTTTTGAGATGGAGTTTTGCTCTTGTAGCCCAGACTGGAGTGCAAGGACATGGTCTTGGCTCACTGCAACCTCCGCCTCCCAGGTTCAAGCAATTCTCCTGCCTCAGCTTCCTAAGTAGCTGGGATTACAGGCACCTGCTACTATGCCCAGCTAATTTTTGTATTTTTAGTAGAGACGGGTTTTCACCATGTTGGCCAGGATGCTCTCCAACTCCTGACCACAGGTGATCTGCCTGCCTTCACCTCCCAAAATACTAGGATTATAGGAGCAAGCCACCTTGCCTAGCCATCTCTTAGAACTTTTAAAATCTACAGGTCCTCCCCCAATCCCCAGCTCTTTTTTTTTTTTCTTTAAAATTTATTTTTCAAGAAACTAGGTATTTCTCCATTTTAGTGCTTTATATTCTGGATTTTGCTGATTGCATCCCATTGTGTCCATTAGCATGTTCTTCTGTCTCCTGTATTTCCTGTAAACTGCCGTTTAGATCTGGAGAAATGACTGAATTCAAGTTATGCACTTTTTATTTTAGTAATTGACATTTTACTCCAGTGGTAAGAATGGCAGTAATGCACAGTTCTCTGACCCTTCATATCACCTACAACTGAGCTCACCCTCAGGCCTTATTTCTAAAATAACCTGGGTGCACAGGTCTTATCCTGCTTTGAACCTACCTGTCCCCTATGTTGGAGGAAGTCAAGAAGTGGGGAGACTCGTATGTATCAGACCATGTGTAAGCTCTGGAACTACCGTGGTGACCAAGACAAATAGAGTCCCTGACCCTGAAGAAATGACCACATAATGGGGAGAATAGCCGGAACCTACAAATATGCAGGAAGAAGACATATCAGGGGCTGGGAGTGTGAGGGAAGAGAGAAAGGAGTGAGTGGAAGGAGCTTCCACTGGAGGGGATGCCAGGAAGCTCTGAGAAGGCACTATTTCAGCTGAGGAATAAGGATAAGAAGGGCCAGTCATGTGACTAAGGAGGTGGTGGGGTTGGGCAGGGGCGTGCTGGTGGTAGCTGAGATGGAGAAAGTGCCATATATAGTAACTTCTCACTTACCATTGTGGATAGGTTCTTGGATACTGTAGCTTTAAGCTAAAAATGAATAACTAAACCGATTTGACTGTAGGGTAATTGACAGAAATAACATTTAAGTTCCTATGGCTTATTTCTGGTCAGGAACACATCACCAAAATTCCCATAAAGCCCAAAACACTTCTAGTATTAAACATTGAAATAAATAAATGTGAGCTATACATACATTTAAGATGAATAAAAACAACCAAGATATTATTTACCCAATTTTTGATGAATCAGTGAATAATGGAGGTCATGGTGGTAGTGGGTTCAGTCAAGGAAGAAATGTTTGCAAAGCAACATTGTCAGCACTTCTGATCCACAAAGTTCAAAAACAAACAATCACAAATCCGACAGCTTGCTGAGTGCTTTTGTACAGCATAATTTATTGGTGTGCATTGGGTGATTATTCGTACTTGATGCATTTTCATTCTGTGATAATTTGTATTCATTCATTCATTTTCTAGCTGCTTATTCCAGTTCAGAGTGGAGGGTGGCCGGAGCCCATCCCAGCAGCTCAGTGTGCCAGGCAGGAGCCACCCTGGACAGGATGCTGTCCTATCGCAAGAGGGCTCCCACACACCCACACTCACTCACCATCGGACAGTTTAGACACGCCAGTTCACCCAACTTTGGCATAGCTTTGGGATGGGTAAGGAAGCCAGGGTACCCAGAGAAAACCTACGCAGACATGGGGAGAACACGGACACACAGATGGTGGCTCCAGCCAGGAATAGATTTTTTTTTTTCTCTCATCAATGTTATAACAAAACGACGTTGAATGCAATGAAGTTATTTGAGGACCTGCTGTAGTTGGAGATAGGACATGCAGCGTGGGTGGTGAGAAAGCGGAAGGAACCAGGACCCACTTCCAGGTTTCCTGGCTTCACCAACTGAGTGAATGTTGGTGATGGCCTGGGCATCAGTGACCGCATGGGCCCGAGGACTCCCCAGCCCAGTCCCCTTGGGGATTGTGCCTGAGTCTGTGCCCCCTTCCGCCTGAGTCCTTTCCCTTTTTGCTCCCTGCCCTTCTGCTGTTGAGTTGCCCAATGTTACTTTCAAAAGATGGAGAAAAGGCACAAGGCTGACAGGAGCATCACGCATTTGACAGACTTTGCAAAATGAGACTCGCACCCAAGTAGGCGGGAATATTGTTCATCAACTTTGCTATTAACTGTTACTTCCAGGAGAAAGAAGTTTACAGGGTAGAAGTTTAAAGCTAAGAATTCAGTGAAACTTCTGGACGTTCTGCACATTATATTTATCTTTGAAGTCATCTTTCTTCATTATCACAGATGATTGAGCTGAATGTTCAGTAAAACCAGCTGAAAAATAATTTTCCAAAGCAAATACTAATGAGGGTTACATGACCGTTGTCCAAAGCATTTGCAGTGCTGCATGACACTTGTCTAAAAACCTGACTCTTAAAACACTCCTTGTGAAAACAGAAATATTCCCATGCCTAGAAAACACTGAGAGTGTTTTCAAAATTATTGGACTGATTTAAATTTCTTTCTTTTTTTTTTTTTTTGAGACGGAGCTTCGCTCTGTCACCCAGGCTGGAGTGTGGTGGCGCGATCTCAGCTCACTGCAAGCTCCACCTTCCGGGTTCACGCCATTTTCCTGCCTCAGCTTCCCGAGTAGCCGGGACTACAGGCGCCCGCCACCACACCCGGCTAATTTTTTATATTTTTAGTAGAGATGGGGTTTCACCGTGTTAGCCAGGACGGTCTCGATCTCCTGACCTCGTGATCTGCCCACCTCGGCTTCCCAAAGTGCTGGGATTACAGGCATGAGCCACCACACCCGGCCTGGACTGATTTAAATTTCACTGGAAAACAGCTTTGTAAAACTAAATTGTCTGGATGTGGCCTCCCTGTGATCGCTTCCCACCAGCAGCTGCTCACTGCCAACTTCTGGCGGCTCAAGAGAGTGAGCCGTTTCCCACGCTCCCACACGGCAGCTCCCTGGGATACTTGTGCTGGAAGATGTTTGGGTCCCTGGAAGGGAGACAGAGGGACCAGCTGGGAGAAGCCCCTTGTCTGACTCCCTTCTCCGCAGCCTGCCAGTATCTCCTAGAAAAGCTTTGCTGGTGCCTGGTGATGATGGAAAATATGTCACCCAAAGAGTTAATAGCCCATAACATGAGGTTAAAAGAGAAGGTTTTGTTAAGTCTGCATTTCACTCTCAGAGCTCTGCTTCCAGTCCTCACCTGGGAGCCAATCGGTTCTGTACATTGAACCTTTTTATTAATAACAAGTTTTTGGCATATTGAGAGTTTGGTCTTTAGTTCCTCTCTCTTTTTCTGCCCCTGCCCTCTCCTCTAGTAATGAGGTGTGAAGAGACTGAGGGATAAGACTCTGGGAGGAGGAGGAGGAGGAGGGAAGGGAGGGGGAGGGGGAGGGGGAGGGAAATAAGTGGCCTGGAAAATCCACTGGCCTTCTAACAACTGAGGGTTGCTATTCTGGACTCGTGTTTTTCCAATCTGTAGCTCTTAAAGAGTAAAATAAAGTGCCGTTTGCAAAATCTCTCCCTTTTGATTAGGGAATCCTTTGCTTTCTCCTTCCTTCCTTCCTTCCTTCCTTCCTTCCTTCCTTCCTTCCTTCCTTCCTTCCTTCCTTCCTTCCTTCCTTCCTTCCTTCCCTCCCTCCCTCCCTCCCTCCCTCCCTCCCTCCCTCCTTCCTTCCTTTTTTCCTTCTTTCTTTCCTTTTTTTTTTTTTTGAGACAGTCTTGCTCTGTTGCCCAGGCTGGAGTGCATCAGTGTGATCTCAGCTCACTGCAGCCTCCGCCTCCTGGGCTCAAGCGATTCTCCTGCCTCAGTCTCCCAAGTAGCTGGGACTGCAGGCGCCTGCCACCACGCCCGGCCAATTATTTTTTTGTATTTTTAATAGAGACAGGGTTTTGCCATGTTGGCCAGGCTGGTCTCGAACTCCTGGCCTCAGGTGATCCACCTGTCTCCACTTCCCAAAGTGTTGGGATTACAGGCATGAGCCACAGCACCCAGCTAGGGGATTTTTTCTTTTATTTCACAGATTATCTAAGGAAAACTATCACTGGCTTGGTCTTCCATGTCATCAGTGGATTGTGTACTAACAAGAAAGTGAGGGGGTGTTAGACCTCATTGGTGAGCCTGAGTGCCCCCACACCAAGGGGTGGTTTGCCATAATATCTCAGGGGCCCTTTTCCCATTTTCCCAAGGAGCACGGGTTTTCGCTGAGTACGAACAGTGATATCGTGTGTTTTTTTTTTTTTTTGAAATGAAATTTGTCTCTTATTGCTCAGGCTGGAGTGCAATGGTGCAATCTCGGCTCACTGCAACCCCCGGCTCCCAGGCTCTAGCGATTCTCCTGCCTCAGTCTCCCAAGTACCTGGGATTACAGGCATGTGCCACCATGCCTAGCTAATTTTGTATTTTATTAGAGATGGGGTTTCAACATGTTGGTCAGGCTGGTCTTGAACTCCTGATCTCAGGTGATCCACCCACCTCGCCTCCCAAAGTGCTGGGATTACAGGCATGAGCCACCACACCTGGCCAGAGATATCTTTTAATAGGTAGTTATAACTGATTTCAAGAAGGCAGTTCATGAAGTAATTAAAAGGACCGATTTTGGAAAAGGACCAATTTTGCAGTCAGACTCCGTGGGTTCAAATCCCAGTGTTGCCACTTATTATTTGGTAACATTGGACACATTGATGAATTTGCCTAATTTTCCCCATCAGAAAAATATGGATATTAGTAGTTCTTAGTCTTTTTTTTTTTTTTTTTTTTCCTGAGACGGAGTCTTGCTCTGTTGCCCAAGCTGGAATGCAGTGGCACAATCTCGGCTCACTACAACCTCTGCCTTCTGGGTTCAAGTGATTCTCCTGCCTCAGCCTACCGAGTAGCTGGGATTACAGGTGCCTGCCACCACGCCCGGCTAAATTTTGAATTTTTAGTAGAGACAGTTTTCATCATGTTGGCCAGGTTGGTCTTAAACTCCCAACCTCGTGATCTGCCCACCTCGGCCTCCCAAAGCGTTGGGATTACAGGCGTGAGCCACGACACCTGGCCAGTAGTACCTAGTCTTTTTTTTTTTTTTTTTTTTATCCAAAATGTGTTTATTGAGATGGTTTCCCACTCATCTTGATTCAGAGTGCCTTTAGTGCTGCTTCCTCCTAAAGGAACATCCTTCTGTAAGCCTTGCTTTTCCTCCTGTAGGCTGGCAGAGGACAGTGGAGCAGCCAACACACAAAACTACCGTTTGTGCATGGCTAAAGACCGTGGTGATTTTATAGCATCCTGGGCATTTCACATCCATGAAGTAGGAATTGGGGCTCTGCACCAGGCGTTTCTTCTTGTGTTTCCTCTTCTCCTCTTCTGGGGAGGGATGAAGGAGATCCTTTGCGAGAGGCATATTCTCGTGTGGGTAGGTCGTCACCGCCGGAAACGTACCTAGTCTTAAGTTCTTCTGAGCATTAGATATTAGTAAAATGCCTGGAACATGGTGAGTATTCAGTAAATATTAGCTATTATCCTGACTCATTAAACTATTCAAAATAATTAGTGATACCATAATGCCCCATAGAGATTTGCTTCTTGACACTATATTGTGTCATCATCTCTTTGTGTCAGTCCTTTCTCTTATCCTTCTGGATTGTGGGTTTCTTAAAAGGCGGGGGCTGGACCTTAACCATTTTTGTTTTCTTTCTTTCTTTTTTTTTTTTTTGAGACGAGGGTTCACTCTGTCACCCAGGCTGGAGTGCAGTGGCGTGATCATGGCTCACTGCAGCCTTGATCGCCCAGGGCTTAAGCGATCCTCCCAGCTCAGCCTCCCAAGTAGCTGGGACTGCAGGCCCGTGCTACCAAGCCTGGCTAATTTTTGGTATTTTTGTGTAGAGATGGGATCTCACTTTGATGCCCAGGCTCCTAACCGTTTTTGTACGCACACCAATTAGCAGTCCTGGTAGGGAGTGATTACTCCCTTTTTCGAGTAAATTCACTGGGATTTGAATAATGACTCTTGTTCTCTTTCCACACAGCCCGTTTTGCCTAGAAAAGAATGCTGGGGTCTGCAGTTCAGGCTCGTATCTCTCTCAGATTCTGTTGTATTTTACATAGCATGGGTACTGATGATGGTATTCTGGGAGTAGGTGCTCAGTCTTACTGAGAAAGGACCCATTTCTGCATATTCCTTTTAACCACACTTGGTTTTGTACAGGTCACCACAAATGGCATCATTGCTACGAGTGAACCCCCAGCCAAAGAATCCCATCCCGGGCTCTTCCCACCAACATTCGGTGCAATCGGCCCTTTCCTGGCGGACTTGGACACAACGGATGGCCTGGGGAAGGTTTATTATCGAGAAGACTTATCCCCCTCCATCACTCAGCGGGCAGCCGAGTGTGTCCACAGAGGGTTCCCAGAGATCTCTTTCCAACCTAGTAGTGCAGTGGTTGTCACTTGGGAATCCGTGGCCCCCTACCAAGGGCCCAGCAGGGACCTGGACCAGGAAGGCAAGGTAAGCACTCCTCCAGGTCCAAATGCAGGTAAGCAGACACACTGGCTTCATACACTTTGGTTTCACGGTTTGTGCTGCTTTGACATACATTATACACCATTGATAAAGATAGGAAATCCAAAGTTAAATCTGGTAGGCTGGTTACTGCAGGTCCTAAACCTCCAAAAGCTTATCTGCAACGTTGTATAACTATGTTTCAATGATAAGTAGACATAAAGAAAGCCAGTTCCTGGTGAGACAGCTACGTGGCAAAAATGGGGTTGATAAATGGCATCCCCTAGCTGCTCTTACCTCAGGTGGCAGACAGTAGAAGGATAGTTTCTTTCTTCTCTCTTTCTTTCTTTCCTTCCTTCCTCCCTTCCCTTCCCTTCCCTTCCCTTCCCTTCCCTTCCCTTCCCTTCCCTTCCCTTCCCTTCCCTTCCCTTCCCTTCCCTTCCCCCTCCCTCCCTCCCTCCCTCCCTCCCTCCCCCCGTCCCCCCCCTTCCTTCTTTCACTCCCTCTCTCTTTCTTTCTTCTTTTTCTTTTTTTTTTTTGAGACGGAGTCTCGCTCTGTCGCCCGGGCTGGAGTGCAGTGGCCGGATCTCAGCTCACTGCAAGCTCCGCCTCCCGGGTTTATGCCATTCTCCTGCCTCCGCCTCCCGAGTAGCTGGGACTACAGGCTCCCGCCACCTCGCCTGGCTAGTTTTTTGTATTTTTAAGTAGAGACAGGGTTTCACCGTGTTAGCCAGGATGGTCTCGATCTCCTGACCTCATGAACCACCCGTCTCGGCCTCCCAAAGTGCTGGGGTTACAGGCTTGAGCCACCGCGCCTGGCCTTCTTTCTTTCTTTTTTTTTTTTTTTTGAGATGGAGCCTCTCTCTGTCGCCCAGGCTGGAGTGCAGTGACACGATCTCAGCTCACTGCAGCCTCCACCTCCCAGGTTCAAGCAATTCTTGTGCCTCAGCCTCCCTAGTAGCTGGGATTACAGGCACGCGCCACCACACTGGCTAATTTTTGTATTTTTAGTAGAGACGGCGTTTCACCACATTGGCCAGGCTGGTCTCGAACTGCTGACCTCAAATGATCCACCCACCTTGGCCTCCCAAAGTTCTGGGATTACAGGTGTGAGCCACAGAGCCTGGCTAGAAGGATCGTTTCTGATTAGAGAAATTATTAATATGAAACGATAGGTGAAAATAGCAAAGTACTCCTGAGGTATGCAAAGATAGAAAGGTAAAGCCCAGACTCTAGTTGGGGAGATAAGGATCACTTGGACCATGTGAGTGGTTCAAAACCCAAGTATTATCATAACCCAGGGTTGGCACCTCCGTGGGCACAGTCATCAGGGAGGGCTTGAAGGACCAGGCTGTAGAGCACGGGCTTGCCCTTGAAGGAAGCAGGGCCTTTTCGTAGGTCGGGAACTCATTGCTAGACCTGAAATGACTTTTTAGGGCAGGCCTCGATTTTCCCTTGGAAAAATAATTTCTCTCTACCATAACTTCACTTTTATAGGATAATGAGGAAGAGAGAAACTTAATGGGTCCCAGAGCACTTCATATAAATGGGAGGTATTTCGGGCTGGTGGTTCCTAAAGCGTCTACCGCAAAACACCAGTCCTACAAGATAGTCCTTGAGGAAAAGGCCTTCTAGTTTGGGAAATGCTAAAACTGTATCTCCCTCTTGGTGATTCACCCTGGAAAGTCCTGCAGTCAGGAAACTTGCAACTTGCCTAATGCTGGTTTTTTTTTTTTTTTTTTTTTTTTTGAGACAGAGTCTTGCTCTGTCGCCCAGGCTGGAGTGCAGTGGTGCCATCTTGGCTCACTGCAATCTCCACCTCCTGGGTTCAAGCGATTCTCCTGCCTCAGCCTCCCAAGTAGCTGGGACTAAGGGCGTGAGCCACCATTCCGGCCTTGCCGAATATTGTTTAACTGAGCAGTCTCCAAACCTGTGACCATAGCTCTTCCCTTCCCCCGCTCCATAAAAGTTGCATTACATCCCACAGAGCACACTTTGGGAGAGTCTGTTATGGGCCTGCATGACACATTTTGCTTGCCAACTGTTATCTGTCTGAGTGCCAAATTTCAAAACAGCTTAAATGTTAAATGTCTCAACTGCTTCCCTTTCACTTGGGGATAAATGCCCAACCCCTTGGTATGGAGCCGTTGCCTGCATCTTGGGCCTAATCTGTTCCACCTCCACATACCCTTTGTAGCCACTGTACCAAATTACATGTAATTCCCTGACCTTGCCCTCGCTCTGTTTTTTAATCCACAGTATCTTGCACAGGCTGTCCTCTCTGCTTGGGACATCCCCTCTCCGACCACCCTACAGGTGGCAGCTTCCTCCTGCTTGTTCATTTAGACTGGGTCCTCCCGTGAGGCCTTGACCAACCACAGCCTCCTGGCATGGGACACACTCCCACCCCTCCTGGCATGGGACCTTCCTCTTACAGCTCCTGCAGCGCTTTGCAAATGTTTCGATTACAGACTCCAGCCTCAGGTTTTGCAATATTTTGTTCACATGTCAGCCTTCCCATCTAGACCGTAGATTCTTGAGTGCAGGGACCACATATTTTTTTCTTCACATCCACAGAGCTCAGGACGATGCCTGGCATGTAGGAAAGGTACTAATATTTAAAGAATACTTTCTCTGTGTCTGATCTTTCTTTCTTTCTTTTTCTTTTTTTGAGATGAAGTTTCACTCTTGTTGCCCAGGCTGGAGTACAATGGCATGATCTCAGCTCACCGCAACCTCCGCCTCCCGGGTTCAAGCGATTCTCCTGCCTCAGCCTGCCAAGTAGCTGGGATTACAGGCACGCGCCACCACGCCCGGTTAATTTTTTGTATCTTTAGTAGAGATGGGGTTTCACCATGTTGGCCAGGCTGGTCTTGAACTCCTGACCTCATGATCCGCCCACCTCGGCCTCCCAAAGTGCTGAGATTACAGGCGTGAGATACCGGCATGTGCCTCCTCTTTCATACGTGACCTCATGTAGTCTTCCTCATTTCTGTGAAGGAGGTGGTTTTATCTCCATTTTACAGATGCAAACATCGAGGCTTAGGGAACTCAAGTATCATGCCCAAGGTCACGTAATAATGAGTAGAGCAAAGATTTGGATCCAAGTCTGTTTTCTCCCAAATCTCATGTTTTTCTTTTTTTTCCTACTGTATGGTGCTTGGGTTCAATAAATGTTTGTTAAATGAGGAATGTGGTTGAATATGTTAACAGCCATGGAAACAAATTCTGTGGGTAAGAATTTCCTAAATTGCATGAGATTTTAGGCCACCGTCTGGAGGTACCATCTGTTTAATTTTTGGTTAACCTTAGGGCCACAGTTATGCAGAAGATATTTATAAATTAATCAGAAAATGTCATGTTGACCTAGTCTTAGGGATATTTCAGTGGAACTATCCCGGAATCTTTGGTTCTTGCTACGAAAGTTCTTCTTTTAGAATAAGGTGAAAATATTGCCATCTCTTTACAGCACTGTACACTTTATAGATAGTCTGGCGAATAACACATTTTAAGATCTATAGATATTTTTCCGAGTAACTGAATTTTAACTCATCTTCACAGAGAAACACGTTCCAGGCTGTTCTAGCCTCCTCTGATTCCAGCTCCTATGCCATTTTCCTTTATCCTGAAGATGGTCTGCAGTTCCACACGACATTCTCAAAGAAGGAAAACCACCAAGTTCCTGCCGTGGTTGCCTTCAGTCAAGGTTCAGTGGGATTCTTATGGAAGAGCAACGGAGCTTTTAACATATTTGCTAATGACAGAGAATCAATTGAAAATTTGGCCAAGTATGCTTTCTTTGTTATTCAATAGATTCTCCTCTTAATAATATTTTTTAATGTGGATAATGTAATGTATATTAGAGATCATTACCTAAAAATGTTCCTATGGATTTAAGTTTTGCATATAAGTTTTGCATATAGGTTTTATATTATGAAATACTCTTTTTCTGATGAACTTAAGGAAATATATTTTTAGAATGAACAGATATCCTATTTTTAGATATCATCCTCATTTAAAATAGTTTTTTTTTTTTTTTTTTTTGAGACAGAGCCTTACTCTGTTGCCCAGGCTGGAGTGCAATGGCACGATCTTGACTCACTGCAACCTCCGCCTCCCAGGTTCAAGTGATTCTCTCGCCTCAGCTTCCCAAGTAGCTGGGATTACAGGTGCATGCCACCATGCCCAGCTAATTTTTGTATTTTTAGTAGAGACGGGGTTTCACCATGTTGGCCAGGCTGGTCTCGAACTCCTGCCCTCAGGTGATCTGCCTGCCTCGGCCTCCCAAAGTGCTGGGATTACAGGCATGAGGCACCATGCCCAGCCTTAAAAGAGTTTTTACCATTTTGTCTGTAAACACAGTGAGAAATAAGGGTTATTCAAACCTATCTCCTTTGACCTCAAGGCTGAGAAAACCTTTCCCTTCACATTGACTACGGGGAAAATTCTTACACGGAAATAGTGCTCTCAGGTTATGTTGTAGAATTTGACAAAAGGGGGAAAAGCCCAAATTGGTTTTTGAAAATTAAAACCTTTCCTCTCCCTTTATTCTTTAAAAACCAAGAGTGAATCCCCTAAAACCATCTTTTAACTTTATATCATCAAATCTAGCTTGAATTCCTCTGCCCTTCACTTAGTGGTGTGCTGGTAAATGCTTAACAACTGGTTTTATGAGGGCATGGGGAGCCCTGATTTATAGCATTTGCCTATTTCTGTGATGTAAATACTCCTACTATGGTCAATTTCAAGTTATTAACATCATGTCACTCAATGAAGAGTTCAGAAAACATGCACCATTATATATATTCTTACCATAAAGATACAATAGGCTTAATATATATAATTTCAAACGCATGGATAGCAGTATGAGAATTAGAATATGATGAGTTTTGAATATTTTTTCCTTTTAAAAAATATAAATTGTTTAATTGGAAGTTCATGTAATTTAATTGTTTAGAATGGCTGTGTTTAATAACTGGCTTGCAAGATTCCTAAAATTTTAACAGCCAGCTCTCACAAGCTAGTACAAATAAGCTCCCACACACCACTGTCTTTATTTGAATCCAAAGCAGATAAATTGATTAGACATCCTAGTTATGCAAGACTTTGGTGATTTCTCATCCCCACCCCACCTCATTGTTTTGCTCAGTATTTTCCACTGAGTAATGTATGTCCCCTCTGTCCATTGTATAATATAATCATTTAATGTGATTTCTGATAGGAGCACTTCCAATCACAGACACAGAAGAATGGTAAAAATGGTGGAGGAAGAAGTAGAGATTAGGGATATTCTGCTATATTTTATAATTATAAAATGCTTTTGGATTTTGTATCTCATTTGCTTTTCACCACTTCCTTTAAGCACCAAAGGTAAACTGAGACTAGTTCAAGATCCCACAGCCAATGGAGATGGGATTTCTTTTTTGTTGTTTTTGTTCTTTTTGTTTTGAGATGGAGTCTCACTCTGTCGCCCAGGCTGGAATGCAGTGGCGTGATCTCAGCTCACTGCAAGCTCTGCCTCCTGGGTTCATGCCATTCTCCTGCCTCAGCCTCCTGAGTAGCTGGGACTACAAGTGCCCGCCACCACACCCGGCTAATTTTTTGTATTTTTAGTAGAGACGGGGTTTCACCGTGTTAGCCAGGATGGTCTTGATCTCCTGACCTCGTGATCCACCTGCCTCGGCCTCCCAAAGTGCTGGGATTTCAGGCTTGAGCCACGGCGCCCAGCCCTGGAGTTGGGATTTCTAAAAAACCATGTCTGCAATGTTTTCATTCACACTTCTGACACCAAATGGGTGGGTTTTTTTCCCCCCACACCAACCAATTCTCCGCACACCAGCTGGGTGTCCTACACTTCAGTTCAATTCTAGCACTGGCGATAGTGCAGACCCCACAGGTTAAGGGCTCAGTCCCACAGGACTGCCCCCACTTCAGATGCCAGTCCCAAGTCCTGTGTTTCCACCTGTACTTCTGACCAACCAGCTATAAATGGAGGGTTTTCATGACATGCTCCTCAGATTTGATAATTTGCTAGAATGGCTCATGTAACACAGAAAAATGCTTTGCCATTACCAGTTCATTCTAAAGGATACAATTCGACAACGACCAAATGGAAGACAGGCATAGGACAAGGTATGGGGAAGGGGGCAGGGTTTCCATGCCCTCTCTGAGTACACCACCCTTCCAGCACCTTGATGTATTCAACCCAGAAGCTCTCTGAACCCCATAATTTTAGGGTTTTTATGGTGGTTTGCATAGGCATGGTTGATTAAATCACTGATCATTGGTGATTGACTCAATCTCCAGCCCATCTCCCCTCCCTGGAGGCAGTGGGGAGAGCTGGACATTCCAACCCTTTAGTCATGCCTTGGTCTTTCTGGCCACCAGCCCCCATCCTGAAACTGTCTAGGAGCTCCCAACCATCAGTCGACTCATTAGCCTACAAAATACGCTCTTATCGCTCCAGAAATTCCAAAGGCTGTAGGAGCTCTTGTTTCAGAATGTGAGGACAGAGACCAAATAAGTATTTTCAATTGTATCATACCATGCCATGGAAAGAGATAGTGGAGAGCATGAATGACTTCAGTCGTAAAGCCACTGTCAGTCCTATGAGCCACTTTAGCTCATAACGTAGAGCATATAACCAGCAATTAGGATGAATAAGTTGAATTTTAAGTCCTGACAATGTCCCTGGAGCACACCTCTGGAATGACTGGGACTCAGCTTGTGCTAGTATTGTGCCCATTTGGACACAGTCTCACCAAACAGCCCTAGACTGTCTCAGCCACATGATGCCCAGACATTACGGCCAGTGCCCTTCCACTCTCCAGTCCTAGCTGCAGGTGATGGCTTGCAGACCAACACAGATCCCCAGGGCTCCCTCTGCTTGGGTAGTGGTGGCTGTTTGTGGGTTGCTGGCCTGCTTCTAAGAAGCCTGTCCTTCCTCCTAGGAGTAGCAACTCTGGGCAGCAGGGTGTCTGGGTGTTTGAGATCGGGAGTCCAGCCACCACCAATGGTGTGGTGCCTGCGGACGTGATCCTTGGAACTGAAGATGGGGCAGAGTATGATGATGAGGATGAAGATTATGACCTGGTGACGACACGTCTGGGCCTGGAGGATGTGGGCACCACACCCTTCTCCTACAAGGCTCTGAGAAGGGGAGGTGCTGACACATACAGTGTGCCCAGCGTCCTCTCACCGCGCCGGGCAGCTACTGAAAGGCCCCTTGGACCTCCCACAGAGAGAACCAGGTCTTTCCAGTTGGCAGTGGAGACTTTTCACCAGCAGCACCCTCAGGTCATAGATGTGGATGAAGTTGAGGAAACAGGAGTTGGTAAGACCATTTAAGTTGCAGTTGGTAAGGTCTTGCATGTGTGGACTTCCAGACAGGCATACTGCTGGGGAGATGTCAGTTGTGAGCATTACGTGGTGGATTGTAAGGATAAGAGCTTGGGAAAGTACAGGTTGAACTCTCACAGCTGTGGAGCCTTGGTATTATATGCCCAGTGGCTTCAGAGATGCTCAGTGATCTTTTGGGATTAGGACCATGGTTTTGGAGACTGTTGAGTGTGTCTTCTTTCAAGTTTCCTAGTATTCAATTCCGTCTGTTTTAAAGAGAAAACGTCCGTTAGAATTATTTTGAAAGTCAGATTTTCTTGTGATTTCTCAGATCAGAAATGTATTCATCCACCTGAAAAAACATTTTAGAAGTTCTTTTGGCTGTTTATGAAGCTTATCTTTGACATTTATTTCCTCTTGGTTTTGGAATTAGAATTGTTGATTATTTTTCTTCCCAGGTCCCATCAGTTTCAGAGTTGGTTTGTGAAGATTAAAAAAAAAAAGCAGATAATCTTTAAAAAAAAAAAAACAGGGCTGGGTGCGGTGGCTCACGCCTGTAATCCTAGCACTTTGGGAGGCCGAGATAGGTAGATCACAAGGTCAAGAGATTGAGACCATCCTGGCCAACATGGTGAAACCCCATCTGTACTAAAAATACAAAAATTAGCTGGGCGTGGTGGCGCACACCTGTAGTCTCAGCTACTTGGGAGGCTGAGGCAGAGGTTGCAGTGAGTCGAGATTGTGCCACTGCACTCTAGCCTGGCAACAGAGTAAGACTCTATCTCAAAAAAAAAAAAAAAAGTTTTACAGTACATTTTCTGGTCAACTATGTTATATCAGATTTTTGCTACATTTTGAGGGAAAATAGAACTCCTGGATGCTTTCATTTGTCTTATAAAAGATGTTCCAGCCGGGCACGGTGGCTCATGCCTGTAATCCCAGCACTTTGGGAGGCCAAGGCGGGTGTATCACCTGAGGTCAGGAGTTGGAGACCAGCCTGGACAACATGGTGAAACCCTGCCTCTACTAAAAATACAAAACATTAGCCGGGCATGGTGGCACACGCCTTTAATCCCAGCCAATCTGGAGGCTGAGGCCAGAGAATCGCTTGAACCTGGGAGGGGGAGGTTGCAGGGAGCCAAGATGGCGCCATTGCACTCCAGCCTGGTTGACAAGAGCGAGACTCTGTCTCAAGAAAAAAAAAAAAAAAAAAAAAAAAAAAATTCCAACTAAACTGTCCTCATCATTTTTTTTCGTATTAGTTTGACACAGAATCCACTAAGACTCATATAAATGGGATAGTCCAAGCCTTTAGATAAGCTTATTGCAACTCTCTACTGCTTTTCTACTAAGGAATGATCACAAAACCCTTAGAAAAGCCTGGTCCATTCCACACTGTTCCCTCATTTTCATTTGCCCTTACTTGTTCTGATTCATCTCACAGCAGTAGCCATACAATCTGGTTCTCACGAGTATCCCAAACCGTGGACGAGATGGGGTGCTTACTGGCTGGCGTGCTCACTTACTTCTGAGGCCAGAAATGGAGAAGCTGCCATTTGGTGGCAGGACAAGGACAGGGGCTCATGTCTTAGGGTTATTCTACTGCACCCGGGGTTCCTGGGGTGATGCTCACATTGCTCAGCACATGCCACTCTGCCATGGGTTTTGGATTCATCTCCCCCAGATGTGTTGGGTGTGTTTCCTTGCAGATGTTGGGTTTTGAGTACCACCCTTTCTAGGTATCTCTGAAATTCTCATTTGTGAAGTCATCACATTTGAATGAGACCATATCTAGCCCAACAACTTGGGGCAGTGTATTACTTAAGACTGAAGAAAGCCTAGAGTTGAACACAGATTGTGTCTAAAACAGATGTTTTCCTGTCCCTCTACCCCAGTTATTTCCCTATGTTTATGAGAAAGGTCAGTCTTCTGTGGCCGGCAGTGCATTCCTGGTGTTATTTGAATAGTTCACATACACGCAGGCCATAATGACCCCTGAGAGCTCTGCCCACAGCTGGAGTTTAAGTAATCAGTAGCATCACGTGTTCAGTTCGGGGCTCAAGTGTGCTCGGCTCCAAACGCTGTCTTTATAAAGCCAGAAATTCCCTTCGGAGTATGTAGGACTCATAGAGTCTACCTGGGTTTAAACTTTGCTTTGCTCTTCACTCGTAACAGTCAATTATGAATGGGATCATTATCCTCTCTAAAAGTTTACCCCTCTTGTGCTTTTGAATTTCATTCCAAATTAATTTGCTCTGGATTATTAAATATAATGAGCTAGTTCATGATTCTAATAAAATGAATGTGGAATGTGGAAATTTAAAATAGGGAGACATTCTTTTTGTTTCTTAGGTCAAAGGCTTTTTAGCCCAGGTGTGACTAGGGCATTATTTTTGTTCAGCTTTTGAGCATAAGTGCTTCCAAATTACTCCTCAGGGAAAAGTGTAAGTTGGGGTGGGGTGGGGGGTGATTGAAAATTAAAAAGCATATAAGCCAGGCATAATGGTACCCACCTGCAGTCCCTGCCACTTGGGAGGTTGAGGAAGGAGGATAAAATATAGGTACATATTTTAAGGTTGTTAAAATGGCAAATTTTATGTTACATATATTTTACCACAATAAAAAATGTTAAAAAATTATATCATATAATTATATGTAGTACATATTGTATTATACATACTATTATATAATATATAAATATATTTTATCTGTTATAATGTAATATAATGTAATATAGTGTATATAATGTAATATAATGTAAATATGTATTATATAATTTATATATTATAAATATATAATATACATTTACATATATGCACATATTTACAATATAATTTGTTATATTTATATTTAATATATTACATATATGTAATATATTTGTGTTACATGTCCTATATAACATAGATAATATATATTATATATGTTTTTATATATATATGAGTCCCCCCCAAACATGAAGCTCATTCTTCTCACTAGTTTAGATGGACACTGTCCTAGGATTGCTATTGGATAGCACTAATCTAATATTGATGCCAAGTACACTAGATTCTAGCAGTTTTCAATAATTAATAATCACCTTGTGATTTCTCAACTCCTTTTAGACCTATTTGCCTCAGTGATGTGAGTTGGGGAGCCACATTACTATTATTATTATTATTATTTTCCTTTTTGAGACAGGGTCTGGCTCTGTTGCCCAGGCTGGAGTGCAGTGGTGCAATCATGGCTCACTGCAGCCCCAAACTCCTAGGCTCAAGTGATCCTCCCACCTCAGCCTCCTCCAGTAGCTGGGACTACAGGTGCATGCTACCATGCTCTGCTAATTTTTGTATTTTTTTATGGAGATGGGGTTTCACCATGTTGCCCAGGCTCACATAACTATTTAAATGGCTACATGTAGGGGATTGTAATCTTCTGTAGTGAGCCTGGTCCCTTAAATTGCCCATGCAGGTGTGAGTCCCTGCAGTGCTTCAGGGTGCCTGGATGAGACAGCCCACTGGGCTAGAGCTGCGTGAAATGCTTACAGGTGTGCAATTGTTTTCTTGGACCAGTTTTCAGCTACAACACAGATTCCCGCCAGACATGCGCCAACAACAGACACCAGTGCTCGGTGCACGCAGAGTGCAGGGACTACGCCACGGGCTTCTGCTGCAGCTGTGTCGCTGGCTATACAGGCAATGGCAGGCAATGTGTTGCAGAAGGTAATTTGCTTTTCTATGTTCATTTCATGCGGGAGAAGGAGGAGCGGAGTTTTTGTTTCGGTGCTCGTTTTCCATGTTGCCTTTACCCACATCTCCGGAGGTGTGTAGTGTTTTTCTTACGGCAGCCATACGTGGTCTCTCTTTCCTCATTTTCTCACATATTCTCTACAGGCATCCCCCAGGAAGGCCCATTTTTCAAATACGGCAAAGTCTTTCTTTCCTGTGCTATTTCTCCATCTCAGGGGACAGCCACTGGGAGCCCATCTTCACAACTGCCTGGCGCGTGGCCACAAAGGCTGTAGTGTTAAAATTACGCAGCCTGGACAAAGAATTGTTTATACCCCTCACTTTCCTCCATTTCTTTGAAACCTCTTTCATGTCTTTTTTTCTTAAAGAGTCTCTCTAATTTTATGTGGTGTTGCTCACAGAACCATCTTTTTTTTTTTCTTGAGACAGAGTCTCACTCTGTCACCCAGGCTGGAGTGCAGTGGCGCAATCTTAGCTCACGGCAGCCTTCATCTCCGGGGTTCAAGTGATTCTCCTGCCTCAGCCTCCTGAGTAGCTGGAATTACAGGTGTGCACCACCACACCCAGCTAATTTTTTTTTTTTTTTTTTTTTTTTTTTTTTTTTTTTGAGGCGGAGTCTCGCTCTGGCGCCCGGACTGGAGTGCAGTGGCCGGATCTCAGCTCACTGCAAGCTCCGCCTCCCGGGTTTACGCCATTCTCCTGCCTCAGCCTCCCGAGTGGCTGGGACTACAGGCGCCCGCCACCCCGCCCGGCTAGTTTTTGTATTTTTAGTAGAGATGGGGTTTCACTGTGTTAGCCAGGATGGTCTCGATCTCCTGACCTCGTGATCCGCCCGTCTCGGCCTCCCAAAGTGCTGGGATTACAGGCTTGAGCCACCGCGCCAGGCCGCTAATTTTTGTATTTTTCGTAGAGACGGGGTTTCTCCATGTTGGCTAGACTGGTCTCGAACTCCTGACCTCAAATGATCTGCCTGCCTTGGCCTTCCAAAATGTTGGGATTACAGGTGTGAGCCACCGCGCCAGGCCAGACCTATCTTAATGGTTGTTAAGCCCCAGCAGGGCCCCAGAAGGCTGGCTTAGACCAAAGTCTGTGGCAGGTAAAGTTTATTCCATCATCCTCTCCCTCCTGTCCCTCTTTCCTGGTGCTCCCGAAGTCATAGCGTGGTTATGATTGAGCATCAGAGATGCACCATGGTTAATGCTGAGGTGCCAATCCCATTGTGTGGCCAAATGGATTTGGCTACCGGCCAATGTCCGTTCTAAACTCTGCCCTCAAAAGGATCAACTCGTTTGGATGCTTGCAGATGGTCAGGAGAATCCTTTCTGTGCAAATCTGGGGATTCTGGTAACATTCACTCAGTGCACCATCTGGGAGGCTGGAATTGGTTTTAATTCCAGAATTAACACAAAAATGGCAAAAACCCCACCATGTTAAACGTTCATCCCTTCAGATGCTGTCTTAGTCACTTTTCTGATGCTTCTGAGTAATTTATAAAGAAAAAGAATTTATTTCTTACAGTGATGGAGGCTGAGAAGTCCAAGATCAGGGAGCCGCATTTGGTGATGGCCTTGTTTCTGGTGGGGCTCTCTGCAGAGGTGGCACAGGGAGCTGAGCATCCTAGCTCAGGTCTCTCTTCCTCTTCCTGTAAAGCCATCAGTCCCATTCCTGTGAGAACCCATTCATCCATTAATCCACGACTGGATTAATTCATTCTTCAGGGCAGAGCCCTCATGACCCAATCAGCTCTGAAAGGTCCCATTTCTAAATGCTATCATATTGGGGATTAAGTTTCAGTATGAGTTTTGGAGGGGACATTCAAGCCATAGAGATGCCAGCAAATTATCTCATTTGTCAGGGGTCATTTTCCTTGTGTGTTTAATGTGAAACTTCAATTGCTTTGCAAAATTTGACTAAGTAAAACTCAGCTGGAAGAATGGTTTCTGTTCTTCAGACCCCCTGCCTGCCATAGTTACAGTGAAATTCGTTATCATTTTAAGTTGCTAAAAACAAAAAATCATTTCCTTCTGTGTCCCCACTAGTTAAAGTGAGGTTTTAAAAAAATACTACCTTCAGCGATGAAAGAAAATTGAGTATGCTTTACTTATTAATTTTAGGGGATGTTTTTAACTTCTAAACTGTTTTCGACTTTCTTCTAAATCCCATCACCCCAGGGGTGGTGTGCCTTTGCTTCTTTGTTTCAGGCTTGGCTTTTGTACTTTCCCCACCCCAGGAGAAGCTTCCAAAATCCACAATAAGAGCTTATTCTTAAAGAGCAACCCCTTAGCCTTTTCTACCCCAAATATCAGAGCTTGAAATGCTGAACAGTTTGTGTTTGGCAGCAAGCTCAGATATGACAAACTGTTCAGCCACATATTTTGACATTCTGGAATAGATTCGTGGTTTAAATATTTGTTGGATTCCTGCTACTTAAAAAAAAAAAGTTTCTAGCTCAAAGTTTGGTGGAAAAAATTTTGTTTGGTTTCTTAACTTGGCTTTCTTGCTTGTTTTCCTAATTGTTCTTGGGATGCCTTTTTTCGCTGTTGGCCAGCTAACTTCACAGCATTCCCCAGTGTAATGAGATAACATGTGTGCAGAATGACTCTGTTGGATATGCCCTGGCTGATCAGAGAACCTGTTGAGCGGTTTGGGCATACGGAACCCAGCGAAAGGTCATCGGAACGCAGCTGATCCCCAGGTGCCAGCCCCTGCCTAGGGATATTTAACAATATTCACTGAGAGCTTACTACATAAAGAAAACCCTGCCGAGCACCTGTGAGGGGCTGGGAGTGAAAATCCTGACCCTATGATGGTCATAATCTAGGAACAGAAATAAGATATGTACAATCAATAACTGAAAGCAATACCACATCAAACCTTAACAATGCAACGGAACCTCTGTTTTCCCTCTTCCTTCAGTTTTTGTTTTTCTGAGATATAATTCACATACCTTTTTAAAGTATACAATTTGGTGGGTTTTAATATGTTCACAAAGTTGTCCAACTATTATCTCTATCTAATTCTAGAACATTTTCATCACCCCCCAAAAGAAACACTGTATCCATTAGCAGTCACTCTTGATTTCTCAAAATCCCCCCAGCCCTTGCCAAGCCCTCGCCTACTTTCTGTCTTTATAGGTGTTCCTATTTCGGATGTTTCATACACATACAATCGTACGATACGTGACCCTGTGTGCCTGACTTCTTCCCCTGAGCGTGATGATTTCCAGATTCATGCATGTTTTAGCCCATATCAGTATTTTATGCCTTTTTCTTTTTCTTTTCTTTCTTTATTTTTCTCGAGATGGAGTTTCGCTCTTATTGCCCAGGGTGGAGTGCAATGGTGCAATCTCAGCTCACGGCAACCTCTGCCTCCTGGGTTCTAGCGATTCTCCTGCCTCAGCCTCCCGAGTAGCTGGGATTATAGGTGCCCACCACCACGCCTAGCTAATTTTTTGTATTTTTAGTAGAGATGGGGTTTCACCGTGATGGCCAGGCTGGTCTTGAACTCCTGACCTCAGATGATCCGTCCGCCTTGGCCTCCCAAAGTGCTGGGATTACAGGCATGAGTCACCGCACCCAGCCTCATGCCTTTTTCTAGCCAAATAATACCCTAATGAATGGAGGTACCATGTTTTGTTTATCCATTCATCAGTTAATGGACATCTGAGTTGTTTCCCTTTTGGCTCTGATGAATAACGCTGCTAAGAACATTTGTGTACATATTTTTGTGTGGACATATGTGCTCCTTTCTCTTGGCTGTATACCTGGGAATTAGAATTGCTGGGCCATACAGTAACCTTCGATGTTCTTATTCGAATACAACAAAGAGCAACTTAATTTCTTTAGTTCTGTTTTTTCCTGTTTAAACAATAATAAATATATGCAAGTTATAAATACTCAAACATTATAAAAATGTATAGTATAGGAAATGAAGGTTTACCACATTTGCCCTGAGTCAACCACTGTTAGCAGTTTTCCCCCAGGTATATGCAAACATTTATTATGAATGTAATTTTTTAAGCAAAAATGGTATCCCAGATCAATTGATTGTCAAGGTATTAAGGAGGCTTTTAAATTTATCATAGTAGGTCTCAATCCCATCATTCCCAATTGTCTGAATGGAACAATTAGCACCAGACACGCCAAGCTGGTTCTGGTTCAGAGGGCATGCCTGTGTAGCCTGGGCGGTGACTCTGCACTTGTCTATGTGGCTTGTGCTGGCTGAGGCTCCAAGACTCAGACTGTCAGTGCTAACGCTGGGTGGTGGGGCTGTATATGAGCCCACAGTGTTTATTAAAATGTGTTATGGATCAGGCAGGCAAATGTCTATACTCCCAGGGCCATTCAGGTTAGCCTTGCTGTCCCAATGAAGTGAGCAATTCCGTGCTCTTTTTTACTCTCTTTTTTTTTTTTTGGAGAGACTCTCGGCTCTGTTGCCCAGGCTGGAGTGCGGTAGTATGATCTCGGCTCACTGCAACCTTAGCCTCCCGGGTTCAAGCGATTCTCACACCTCAGCCTCCTGAGTAGCTGGGACTACAGGCACCCGCCATCATGCCCAGCTAATTTTTTAATTTTTAGTAGAGATGGGGTTTCACCATATTGGCCAGGCTGGTCTTGAACTCCTGACCTCAGGTGATCCGCCTGCCTCAGCCTCCCAAAGTGCTGGGATTACAGGCATGAGCCACTGTGCCCAGCCTCCTTTTAGTCTCAAATGTGATAAATTCTATGGTCCCCTTAGTTCTAGATCACCCCGATATTGTTCTTCTTCTGAAATTCTATTTTTTGTTCCTGTAGTTCCTTGATGGCTGTATGGAGCCACTTTTTGTGCTATCCATTTTCAGTCACAGGAGGAGAGGCAGGGGCATTGGAATTTTGAAGGCTCACAGCATACAGTTGTGGATAGTCTCAGGAAGAACAACTACTTTTGCTAACCCAAAGCCATTTACCCCAGTGCTGTTTTGTTTCTTTGCTTTCTTCATCAATAGGTACAGGTCCTACATATTACTCGTGTTTGAAAGGCTGGCTTGGAAGTGATCTCTATATTCTTTCTTTGTTTTCTTGCTCAGGTTCTCCCCAGCGAGTCAATGGCAAGGTGAAAGGAAGGATCTTTGTGGGGAGCAGCCAGATCCCCGTTGTCTTTGAGAACACTGACCTCCACTCTTACGTAGTAATGAACCACGGGCGCTCCTACACGGCCATCAGCACCATTCCCGAGACCGTTGGATATTCTCTGCTTCCGCTGGCCCCAGTTGGAGGCATCATTGGATGGATGTTTGCAGTGGAGCAGGATGGATTCAAGAATGGGTTCAGCATCACTGGTAATTTATATCCCACATTAAAATTAATGGGACACACAGTAGTGCCTAGGGGGAGGCCTGGGAATGGATGGAAGGAGAACCCCAAGTCTGCAGACAACTTAGAAGCATGTTGCTGCTCCTTTTTGTCTGTAGACAGGGCATCCTGTAGTTCTGTCCTGGAAATAAAATGGTGAGGTAAAATGAACATGTAATATTATCATTAATATATAGCAACTGAGACTGCCTAGAATTGGCTTTTGATTGAGGAGCAATTTCGTCGTGGAGATTTAGGCGTTTCTGGCAGAACAAGTAATATCAGCTCGTAGAACCGCACAACCAAAACTGCAGGGCTCACAGTTTGCCTCATTCTATCAGCCTGCCTCTGAATTCCAAAGCAACATGAAACTGTTCTCAAGCCTGCCTCTGAATTCCAAACCAACCTGAAACTGATCTTCGGTATTTCCTCAGGATCTGCTCAGAGAGAAGGAACCTGCCATTTCCAGCTAGTTAATTAAGCTGCATAAACATAATCCTAAGAAGTCTTAGGAAGCCCAAATATCCTTGGAGTTTTTTAGAGACTGTGCCCTATTGAGGAAGTTCAGTCTTTATTGGACGCATAGGCAGATGGCTTGAGGGATGTTTCCTTGGTGTGGTGGCCTTCTCCTTGCTCTGCCAAGTCCAGCCCAGCCTTTGCGTGCTGGAGACCCATTCCCGGGAACAGCTGGGTTGGAGGAGTCTGTGTCCTTTATCACTGGTCACTTCCAGGACCTGGAGCTTGTTGTGCCTGGGCACAGGTACCTAGCCACTGCCTCCGACGACCTAGACCTGCCTTCTCCCTGGCTGCCTGAGCCAAACTGGAGCCTTAGCCAAGGCTTTATTAGAGGAAACACTGCTGGGAGCAGGGTCTCCATCCAGGCTGCATGCTGGTAACCCCTCCAAAAGTTGTGGCATATAAATACATAAAGTGTGGCCGTCTTAAGAAAGGAGAGGCTATGTATTAGAAAAGGAGTGAGGCCGGGCACGGTGGCTCATGCCTGTAATCCCAGGACTTTGGGAGGCCAAGGCACGTGGATCACAAGGTCAGGATATTGAGATCATTCTGGCTAACACAGTGAAACCCCATCTCTATGAAAAATACAAAAAAATTAGCCAGGTGTGGTGGCAGGCACCTGTAGTCCTAGCTATTCAAGAGGCTGAGGCAGGAGAATCGCTTGAACCCAGGAGGCAGAGTTTGCAGAGACCCGAAATTGCGCCACTGCACTCCAGCCTGGGCAACAGAGCGAGACTCTGTATAAAGAAAGAAGAAAGAAAGAAGAAAGAAAGAAAAAAGAAAAGAAAAGAAAAGAAAAAAAGAAAGAAAGAAAGAAAGAAAGAAAGAGAGAAAAGGATTGAACCTGCTCAAAAGATTTGCTACTTATTGGCCTAATGTTTTTTCTCCCTAACCCACAGGCATATATATTCTGAGTGTTATAACCATATTGATGCCCTCATGCAAACCAGATGCCCTTTTCTTTGCAAATATAATTGAGCTGCAGTCAAACTCACACACCCCACTCCTCCCCTGCACAGCTTTTCACACTGTTTTTTTTTAATATGAGTTAATTTATATATATTTAATATATATTTTGTAATATACATGAACTTCGGCTGGGCTGAGGAAGAGGGAGTCTTTGCAAATTCCCAACAACAGCAAATCTCTTTACTACAATGATCCTTCTGAATTTCTCCTGGTCGTGTGTTATCAGTGAGATATTTGCCTGGGACTTGTTTAACTATAAAGCTGAGGTTGTCAAACTTTTTTGGCAAAGGGCCAGATAGTAAATATTTTAAGCTATGCCTAATTATTTTAGGCCATATGGTCCCTGTTGCAACAGCTCAACTCTGTCACTGTAGAGTGAAAAGCAACCACAGACAATATATAAATGAATGAGCATGGCTGTGTTCCAATACAACTTTTTCAATGGGCACTGAAATTTAAATTTTATATCATTTTCACATACCATGAAATACTATTCTTCTTTTGATTTTTTTTAACCATTAAAAAATGTAAAGACCTTTCTTTACATTTGTAGAAAATGTAGAAAAATAGGCAGCTGGCAAGATTTAGCCCTGAGGCCACAATTTGTCAACCCCTGCTGTCATGGGGCAGGTCATCGTGGAAAAGGGAGAAGTACTTTTCCTGCCTGTCTGGGGCTGCCACCTTGCACAGACCAAGAGGAGTTCCTAAGCCGTCATGGTAGCAGGTGATCCTAGGATGGTTTCTGGTACTGGGAATGGTTTGCCCTGAGCAACTCACCCATCCGACCAGGACGTAGCTATTTCAATATTCATCACTGTAACTGGCATTATGGAGCAATTGACAATTTGCAGAACATAGACTGTATCCTTTACAACATAGATTGTATCCTTTCTTTTAATCATCAGGAAATGGAGACTCACAGGAGTTAAGTAGCTTAGTCAGGTTCACCCAGCCAGAGCCTAGCACAGCTGGGAGTCAAACCCCTGTCCTCCACTATTTCCAGCACAACCCTTGAGCCAACCTAACATGCTGGGCTGTGGCTGGGAAGCCTCTTCTCTCCTCTGTGCGTGGCTCAGTTGGGCCACAGGGATGTCTGAGTTCTGTCTTCAGTGTCACCAGCTCTACGTTCTACCAGCCAAACCAAAGCACCTGCAGATGGTTCGCACCAACCCCACTCCACACTGTGAGCCTGGGGCGGGCAGAAGGGCACACTCCCCAGTCAGCAGAGTGACAGTCTCATCTTGTTTTTCAGGGGGTGAGTTCACTCGCCAGGCTGAGGTGACCTTCGTGGGGCACCCGGGCAAGCTGGTCATTAAGCAGCGGTTCAGCGGCATTGATGAGCATGGGCACCTGACCATCGACACGGAGCTGGAGGGCCACGTGCCGCAGATTCCGTTCGGCTCCTCCGTGCACATTGAGCCCTACACGGAGCTGTACCACTACTCCACCTCCGGTGAGCCCCAGCCGTGTCCCAGGGCCAGCCCTGGACCGGCCACCAGCCTCGTCCTCTTGACCCACCACGGCAGCTGTGAGCTGGGGCTGTCTCTGGGATCTGGAGAGTGAAATACACTGGGCCTTACAGTCACCTTCCCCCCAATTATAGACGTACGACGCACTCCTTGTAGAGAATTTTGTGCAAAAAAAACAATATGCATAAGTTAGAATTATAAAACCTGGACATAATTATTATGACATTTAAGTGTATTTCCTTTCAGCCTTTTCTCCAGCATCTATCTATTTACATGTATATCAAATATCCCAACACAAAATTTCAAGCTAAAGTAAGTAATTTTATTATACATCTACATGTACTTTTCTTTTCTTTTTTTTTTTTTTTTTGAGACAGGTTTCCAGCCCAGGCTGGAGTTCAGTGGCGCAATCTCAGCGCACTACAACCTCTGCCTCCTGGGCTCGAGCAATCCTCCTGGCTCAGCTTCCCGAGTAGCTGGGCCTACAGGCACATGCCACCATGCCTGGCTAATTTTTGTATTTTTAGTAGAGACGGACTTTCACTATGTTGGCCAGGCTAGCCTGGAACTCCTGACCTCAAGTGATCCACCTGCCTCGGCCTCCCTAAGTGCTGGGATTACAGGCATGTGCTACTGCACCCAGCCTCATCTATATGTACTTTTAAAAACTACATTTATTCTCCATTTGGTGCCTGGTTTTAAATAATTTCAAACTTACATGAAAACTGAAAATAACCCAAAAAATGTTCACATACTATTTATCTAGCTTCACCAATTGTTAACATTTTGCCACATTTACTTTACCTTTCTTTCCTTTCTTTCTTTCTTTCTTTTTCCTTTCTTTCTCTCTCTGTGTGTCTATATATGCGTGTGTGTGTGTATACATGTTTACTGACCATTTGAGAATAAGTTGTATATATTATGATAGCTCATTCTTTAAACACTTCATTTGTTTTTCCTAAGAACAAGGACATTTTTTTAGAAGGCCACAGTACAGTTATCAAAATTGAGAAATTTAACATGGATACAGAGTGATATGTATAGTTTTTTTGTTGTTTGTTTGTATTGAGACAAGCTTTCACCCTGTCATCGAAGCTGGAGTGTAGCCTCAACCTCCTGGGCTCCAGTGATCCTCCCACCTCAGCCTCCTGAGTAGCTGGGACTACAGGCACACCACCACGCCTGGCTAATTTAAAAATTTTTTGTACAGATGGGGTTTCGCCATGTTACCCAGGCTTATGGTTTTTATTTAAATAAAATTGCAATCATACCACGCTGTTGTGTCTTCACCTTTTCAGTTAATGTCACATCATGAATGTTTAATAGTCTCATTAAGCAGTCTTTGAAACACGTTTTAAGGCATCTGTAGGATTCTCCTGGATAGCTGTTAATTCAAACCAATTCTCCTACTCTCTAAAGCTTGGGTTGGTTCCATTTTCCCCTCTTATTGTGAGTTGAAATGATCATCTTAATCATAAATCTTGGCCAAGTTTCTGATTCTTTCTAAGACTCAATTCCTAGAAACAGAAGTGCTGAGTCAAACAATAGGAGTTTTTTTATTTTTTAATTTAATTTTATTTTTGAGACATTGTCTTGCTCACGTAGAGACCCACTGAATATTCATGAACGTGAACTCCTACGGGGGTCATTGAATCCCAGGTTAAGAACACTTTTGTTTTTTGTTTTTGTTTTGGTTGCTGTTGTTTTGAGACAGGGTCTTGCTCTGCCACCCAGGTTGTCGTGCAGTGGTGTGATCTCAGCTCACTGCAACCTCCACTTCCCAGGTTCAAGGGATTCTCCTGCCTCCACCTCCGAAATAGCTGGGATTATAGGAGCCCACCACCAAGCATGGCTAACTTTTTGTATTTTTAGTAGAGACAGGGTTTCTCCATGTTGCCCAGGCTGGTCTCGAACTGCTGACCTCCAGTGATCCTCCCGCCTCGGCCTCCCAAAGTGCTGTGATTACAGCCATGAGCCATCGTGCCTGGCCACCTTTCTAAAGGCTCTCATTAAATTGCTGTTCAGAAAGGTTGAAGCAATTACTGGAGTTTTGTGGTTTGGTTGAGTTCTCCTGGGGAGCTGGGAGACAGTGAAGAAGAGGAGGTCCCGAGCACCAGGACCACAGTCGCAACTGGCTTAGCAACTGAATGGCCTTTCTGGCGTGTGGGAGCTGGACAGGAGGCAGCTTACACTGATCTTTTATTTATCCTCTGGCTTTTATCCTTCTATTATGGAGAAAACTGCAGCAGAGCACAAAAATATAAAGAGTCTTTTATGCTTCTTTTTTTTTTTAAAAAAAACAGGAAGTTGAGGGTTTTGTCATATGGGCCATAGTAGGCCCTCTTCTGAGTGGGGAAGACTGTCTCTTCTCTCCTCTGTTCAGGCTTGCTCACTGTGCTTTAGTAATTTTTCCAAACCTGGCTACTGACACTCATTTAATATCTCATTTTTTTGGTATTGCAGAATAGCTTGGTCTAGAGCAGTATGTAGAAATCACCATTTATTGGCCAGACGTGGTACCTCACACCTGTAATCCCAGCACTTTGGAAGGCCAAGGCAGGCAGATCACTTGAGGTCAGGAGTTCAAGACCAGCCTGGCCAACATGGTGGAACCCCGTCTCTACTTAAAATACAAAAAATGAGCTAAGTGTGATAGCACATGGCTGTACTCCCAGCTACTCAGGAGGCTGAGGTGGGAGAATCGCTTGAACCCAGGGGGCAGAGGTTGCAGTGAGCCACGATCGTGCCATTGCACTCCAGCCTGGGTGACAAGGCAAGACTCTGTGTCAAAAAAATAAAATAAAATAAGAGAAAGAAATCACCATTTATTGAATCGTAATTGAGATAGCCTATCTAAAGCAGTTAGCACGTCGTGACAGAGTAAATGCTCAGTAAATGGTAGCTTATCTTACTAACACTATTAGTCTGCTTGATTCCAGAAATTTTACATACATTACCTAGTCTGATCCTCACCTTTACCTATTTTGTATTAGAAATTGAGATCAAAGACGTTGAGTCACCAGCCAGTGGCCACACAGCTTGTGAGTGGTACTAAGTGTGAATTCAGGGGCGTCTCTTTCCAAGTATATGTCCTCTCCACTTGACCTTCATCTCTAGTTCTGGGAGTTTTCAAAACTTACTGAGAACCAATTGATGAGAAAAGCAACAAATATACATAATATGAATGATGCCAGTTATCATTTGAGAAATCCAGGTATTTCACAAAATGAGTCCCAGTACAAACAAATGGTCTTATTTAAGCTGTTCTGTCTGATCTGTCATCTGGTGGCCTTATGGGTAGGGAATGCCACTGTTGCTTTTAAAGCCTTTGATTCAGCTTCTTGCATCCTTAACCATCTTCCCTTTGTCTTCCTGCCTTGTCCCCTCCATCCTTCCCACTCTGCAGTGATCACTTCTTCCTCCACCCGGGAGTACACAGTGACTGAGCCCGAGCGAGAGGGGGCAGCCCCTTCCCGCGTCTACACTTACCAGTGGCGCCAGACAATCACCTTCCAGGAATGCGTCCATGATGACTCCCGGCCAGCCCTGCCCAGCACCCAGCAGCTCTCGGTGGACAGCGTGTTCGTCCTGTACAACCAGGAGGAGAGGATCCTGCGCTATGCTCTCAGCAACTCCATCGGGCCTGTGAGGGGTAAGGGGACACAGCTCATGCTGGGCACAGGTGCTCATGCAGTTTTTAAAACCCTACTCTTTGACATTATTTTTGGTCTCTTTATGCTAAAGTATCTTCTGGCAGGAAAAAAAGAATGTCTTATTATTTGTGATTCTTTGAAAAGCTGCCTGTCTGTTCTTCTAACCAAAGGCCTATTCATGATTCTATTTAGAGTAAAGTGCAGAATGCTAACCTGTTGAGGTGCCTTACAGAATGGACCCTCTCAAGGGTACTGCTGGCATTGGCAGGGCTTTTAAAACCCTTTAATATTCAACCTTGAAAGAAATTGTAGGCCAGGTGCAGTGGCTCACGCCTGTCTTCCCAGCACTTTGGGAGGCTGAGGTGGGTGGATCACTTGAGGTCAGGAGTTCGAGACTAGCCTGGCCAACATGGTGAAACCCCATATCTACTAAAAATACAAAAATTAGCCAGGCATGGTGGCACGTGCCTGTAATCCCAGCTACTTGGGAGGCTGAGGCAGGAGAATCGCTTGAACCCGGGAGGCAGAGGTTGCAGTCAGCCGAGATTGCGCCACTGCACTCCAGCCTGGGCGATGGAGTGAGACTGTGGCTCAAAAAAAAAAAAGAAAAAAAGAAAAAAAAAAAAGAAAAAAAGAAATTGTAAGGCCAGGTGCAATAGCAAAAAGAAATTGTAGGGCCGAGCGTGGTGGCTCACGCCTGTAATCCCAGCACTTTGGGAGGCCAAGCTGGATGGATCACCTGAGGCCAGGACTTTGAGACCAGCCTGGCCAACACGGAGAAACCCTCTCTCTACTAAAAACACAAAATTTAGCCGGGCGTGGTGGTGTGTGGCTGTAATCCCAGCTACTCGGGGAGGCTGAGGCGGGAAAATCTCTTGAACCTGGGAGGCGAAGGTTGCAGTAAATCAAGATCACACCACTGCACTCCAGCCTGGGCAACAGAGCGAGGCTGTCTCAAAAAAAAAAAAAAAAAAAAAAAAAAAAAAAAAAAAAAGCAATTGAATTGTGTGGTTAGTGCCCGAGGAAATTAAATAAAATGAGGGAGGGAGCCTAAAACAAACACTTACCCTGTGACTGCACACCACTGGCGCTGTGGTCCGGTCTTTGCGCGTTCCTGGCTGGCGCCGTGGTCCGGTCTCTAGGCGTTTCCGGCTGGCGCCGTGGTCCGGTCTCTGCGCGTTCCCGGCTGGCGCCGTGGTCCGGTCTCTGGGCGTTTCCGGCTGGCGCCGTGGTCCGTCCCGTCTGTGGGCGTTCCCGGCTGGCGCCGTGGTCCGGTCTCTGCGTGTGCCCGGCTGGCGCCGTGGTCCGGTCTGTGGGCGTTCCCGGCTGGCGCCGTGGTCGGGTCTCTGCGCGTCCGGGCTGGCGCTGTGGTCCGGTCTGTGGGCGTTCCCGGCTGGTGCCGTGGTCCGGTCTCTGGACGTTCCCTGCGGCGCCGTGGTCCGGTCTCTGCGCGTTCCCGGCTGTCGGGAAGGAGCTGAGGTTTAGTGAGCTTTTGTGACATACCAGTGTCAGACTTCACATTTGTCCATATCTTTAAGACTCGGGGTCCTGTATAATTGGGTCTGGTCTGGGCCTTAAAATCTTTCCTTTTTTTCAGTTGTCTTTGATTCTTCCTCCATATCCAAATCATTTCTCCAGCTAATTAATTCGTCCTTGCTTTAACTTTATGAAGCAGAAAGAAGGTAGGCGCTCTCCCTCCTGTAGCAACTGTGGCTCCAGGCATCAGGAATCGGTGCATTTTTGGTGAAGGACCAGATAGTAGATATTTTAGGTTTTGCTGGCTATACAGTCTCTATCACGACATGTCAGCTCTGCCATGGTAGCACAAATGCAGCCATAGACCATACATTAACAAATGAACGGGCTGGTTGCTAATAAAACTTTATTTACAAAAACAGGGAGGGGGCCATGCTGGTCCTGCCCCAGGGCAACACAGGAATTGGCTGGTGTCCCATTCCACTCTGCTCTTCTGTGATCACCTTCTTGCTCCCCAGTTGTGGTTGACTTTCTGTGGAAGAAGGAAACCTGCAAGAGCTCCTGAAGACTCACTTGGTTCCAATGTCTCTGTCCTCACAGAAGGCTCCCCTGATGCTCTTCAGAATCCCTGCTACATCGGCACTCATGGGTGTGACACCAACGCGGCCTGTCGCCCTGGTCCCAGGACACAGTTCACCTGCGAGTGCTCCATCGGATTCCGAGGAGACGGGCGGACCTGCTACGGTACAGCCTTTGATTCTGACTTGTTGGGGCTGGGAAATCAGGCGAGGAGGAGGCATCCAGATTCTGTAAGCCAGAGAACTGGGTGCAGCGAGGAAGCACGGATGAGATAAACACTGGTGGATATGCCAGGCCTGAATCATTTATGCTTCACATTCACTGTTCCCATGGGTAGACTCAGGAGTACTGGCCCATTCTTTCATCTGATCTAAGCAGCAGAGTAGAATTCCTAAGGCCACACTCCACTCCATCTTAAGAATGCACAGGTTTAAAGGGAGTTATAAGTCAGAGTTGTTAATGATAACATCAGTAATATAACGATAGCTATAATTTACCCAGGCGCTGTTTGAACTAAGTGCTTCACAAACATCATCTCATTTAATTCTTCAACAACTCTAATGAAATGGATTTTTTGTTCCTTTATTTAAAAAAAAAATTGATTGTGGTAAAATATATGTAACATAAAATATACCATTTTAACACTTTTTAAGTGTACAGTTCAGTAGCATTACATACATTCGTTTTATTGTGTAACCATCACCACTGTCCATCTCCAGAACTCTCCATCTTGCAAAACGAACTCTGTACCCATTAAACAACAACTCCCGTTTCCCTCTTCCTTTAGTCCTTGGCAATCACCATTCCACTTCCTGTCTCTATACATTTGATTATTCTAACGATTGCATATGTGGAATCGTATTGTATTTGTTCTTCTGTGACTGGCTTATTTCACATAGCATAATGTCCTCCAGCCTCACCTATGTTGTCACATGTGTCAGAATTTTTTTCCTTTTTAAGATGAGATAATATTCCATTGCATGTACGTATCACATTTTGTGTAGCCATCCATCAGTGGGCGCGTGCGTTGCTTCCACCTTCCGGCTATTGCAAATAATGTTGTTATGAACGTGGGTGTGCAAATGTCTGTTGAAGTTCCTGCTTTCCGTTCTTTTGGGTATACATTCAAAAGTGGGATTGCTGACTCATGTGGTAATTCTATCTTTAATTTTTTTTTTTTTTTGAGATGGAGTCTTGCTCTGTCACTCAGGCTGGAGTGCAATGGCGTGATCTTGGTTCACTGCAGCCTCTGCCTCCCAGGCTCAAGTGATTCTCCTGCCTCAGCCTCCCGAGTAGCTGGAACTACAAGTGCTCACTACTATGCCTGGCTAATTTTTGTATTTTTAGTAGAGACGGGTTTTCACCATGTTGGCCAGCCTGGTCTCGAACTCCTGACCGCAAGTGATCCGCCCTCCTCAGCCTCCCAAAGTGCTGGGATTACAGGCGTGAGCTGCCACGCCTAGCCTTTCCATCTTTAATTTTTTGAGGAACCACCACAACGTTTTCCATAGTGGCTGCAACATTTTATGTTCCCACCTACAGTGCACAAGTGTTTCCATTTCTCTGTCTCCTTGAAAACACTTGTTTTCTGTGCTTTTTAAAATATGAGGCCAGGCGCAGTGGCTCACGCCTGTAATCCCAGCACTTTGGGTGGCCGAGGCGTACGGATCATGAGGTCAGGAGTTCGAGACCAGCCTGGCCAACATGGTGAAACCCCGTCTCTACTAAAATGCAAAAATTAGCCAGGCGTGGTGGCGAGTGTCTGCAGTCCCAACTACTTGGGAGGCTGAGGCAGGAGAATTGCTTGAGCCCGGGAGGCAGAGATTTCAGTGAACCGAGATCACACCACTGCACTGCAGCCTGGGTGATAGTGAGACTCCGTCTCCAGAAAAAAAAAAAAAAAATAGGGGCCATCCTAATGGGTGTGAGTTTCATTCTATTTATTTATTTATTTATTTATTTATTTATTTATTTATTTTATTTTTATTGTTTTTGAGACAGAGTCTCACTCTGTTGCCCAGGCTGAAGTGCAGTGGCACGATCTTGGCTCACTCCAGCCTCAACCTCCTGGGCTCAAGTGATTCTCCCACCTCAGTCTCCCGAATAGCTGGGACTACAGGTGTGCCACCACGCCTGGCTAATTTTGTATTTTTTGTAGAGATGGGGTTTCTCCATGTTGCCCAGGCTGGTCTCAAACTCCTGGGTTCAGGCGATCCACTTGCCTTGGTCTCCCAACACTCTTTTCTTGTAGACGAGAAAACTGAGGCTCATTAAAGTGAGCTGTGACAAATAGTATT